>NC_056733.1:829717047-830058421 GCF_019279795.1 Protopterus annectens
ACATCAGTAAGGAGCAAGAAAAAGTTTCCCGAACGGGGTACTTAGCTTTTTAGTTGAAGACTTCAGTTCTGAAACTCGAAAACGAACATTTCAGGAGTTGGCCGACCGACACTTGCAAACTGCTTCTGCTTCAGGCACCAGGCGGCAAGAAAGACTAATGTAATGGCTTCAGCTGCATGTTTTACACCCCTGACGACCTGACGTCATGGAAGAAGGGACAGCAACTGACGCAGGACCCAAGACTTTGTTAATCAGGCTGACTGAGGACAACCTGCCAGCAGATTACCCAAATGTAATGACTGCAACAGTGAAACACGAAGAACATCAGTGAATGTCTAGATTAAAATCCTTGGCTTAAGTTATAAACAATTTTTTGCAAGAAAAGAGGCTTTAAAAAATAAAACACCATGATGAAAGGCATGAAAAAGTACAGTTGTGTAAGAACGTACTGCTCCGGTATTGCAACTACTGGGTTATCTTGACAAGGTAACCTAACAACATGTAGGTAGGGTTCCTACCAGACCTCCCCCTGAAAGGCTTGTAAAAGCATATAGGGTCATTCCAGGAATAACAAGAAGTACGGAAGACTTTCCCCACCATGGAACTTGTTTTAATAAGGTGTTCCTACCTCACCTCCCCCTGAAAAGCTTTAAAAGCATAAAGGGTCATTCCGGGAATAACAACAAGTACGGAAGACTTTCCCCACCACGGAACTTGTTTTAATAACGTCAATATACACTAACATACCTTGCCACCTGCAAACCTAACAAACTGGGTCCAAAAAAGCACTGGTGAATGTCCCAATAACTCCCACTTGTAATCTGTTTAAGCTGATAAGCATTAGGTTGGAAGGGTTATATTTTCCTGTAGCCTTCTTTCTTCCCCAATTAAGGTAAAAACAGCGTGCTTTCTACTGTTCAACACACGAGCGTAGTGTGCTCTGCACCTCCAAACAGTACATTTCTCCATAATCTAAGTGAAACAAGCGTGCTACAAAAGGGAACTGGAAAACGGGCTCTCTGCATTGTAAACTGAGAAGCAGGCAGGGAACTGTGTAGTTTTTAACAGTAGGGACTAGGAACAGAGTATTGGGCATATAAAAGAAACAAAAAAGCATGCTTATAACTCATACCTGCACATGCTGCCTCTAGGCATCTGCTTTACTGGTTTAGCCCCGCTTCGCTCACTCCGCGCCCCACCCTGCCCCCCGGTAGTACTACATTTATAGTACCACTGGCATGGCCCCTTAATTAGCTAACCAACTACACGTGCTCCTAGAACCCAGCAAACTCCTAGCACAATAATACACCCTCTATCCACCCCACTATCCATATTAACCCACTCATAGCTATTCTATTCTCTCTATCTTTTATCCATTCCATACACTCAATACAGACCCCACCCTAGTAATTTATTATGACTGCAGCTAAAACACTAATGCTGCTACCCTTAGTACCACTTATATTCATTCCTCATCACCTAAGCTCCTATGAATATGTACAGCAACTTGAAATCCAATACCAAAATTCTCAGACACCAACCCTGCATTTAATAAGTTTATCCACCACATAACCACCCCCTCTCCTAATTCCTCGCCCCCCCAATTACCATCACCTGACTAAATACCGCTATATTAGCTTAAAAACTAAAAGCTAAGAAAAAAATCGTAAACAAATTTTTAAGACTCATAAGAAACTTAAAAATTAATCTTATGAAGGATGGAGACATCCACCCCAACCCTGGCCCATCCATAACAGTAGACCCAAGCACACCATCTAACAACCCAATGTGTACTACCCAGATTGAGAGACTTCCAAACTCATTTCTCATCTGTCATCTCAACATCAGAAGCCTAAACAACAAGATCCATAGCCTACATGGACTCTTAGCTGTTCACTCCCCTGACATCCTCTGCCTCACAGAAACCTGGCTAAAACCAATAACCAAAGATAACGAAAAACTCTCCCACAGTACAACATCCTTAGACTGGACAGGATCTCCAGGAAAGGTGGCGGGGTAGCTGTACATATACAAGTTAATCCTAACAATAACAAGTGACACCCAACAGCCACCCCAGTTTGGCAATGCAAAAATTCTCATCACCAAACTAATAATAAACAAAAATAAATGCAGGTACAGTGTCTGCATTTATATTCCACCCGGCAAGAATGATAATACTCTAGAAAATATCTTACATTGGCTAGCTTCAAACTATCCCCAGGAAACCATTGTCTTGGGGGACTTGAACATTGACTGGAACACCTGTTCCTCTGAAACTCCCTCCACCCATTTAAACCTCCACGGGTTTACTCAGATCATTGCCACCCCCATTAGATTTAGCAAAAAGAGAGTCAAAGATTGCATCCTTGATTGGATACTTATTAACAGCCACCCCCAAAAGTACAAGTCAGGTACATTACCCTCTGATCTAAGTGATCACTGTCTTACCTATATTATTAGGCTCAATGCTGACATTCCCAACCAGCCCACCTACAAAACTGTAAGAAACGTCAGGAACTTTAACCTTGACAACTTCCAAAATGAACTCAAAGCATACCCATACCATCCATGTAAAAGCCACAGGTGCACCGTGGCTATCTAAAGAAACAAAAACCAAAATTAAACTAAGAAACAACGCCTGGGCCAGGTGGCATGTTACCAAAACCCCATACGGACCAAGTAAGATACTGGCAGCTAAGGAACCAGACCAAAAAAATCTGTCATTCTAGACAAAATAAATCCCTACACCCTCTTACAACAAAAATATCAGCTAAAACCTCAAAAGTTCTGGGCTGGTATTAACAATCTTCTCCACCCAGGCCGTTCTGCCACTCCCACCCCATCAGCTGCCCTTGATAAATCCCCTGTTAAAACTGCAAACAGCTTAATCTCCTTCTTTACTGAAACTAACCAGTCTCTAGCTACCCATCTCACTTCATCAGACACAAACACCATCTCTGGCACATCTAGCCCTGATCCACCCAGCACCCAACCCACTTTTACCTTTCAAACCTTACCTACCAACCTGATCTGGACCTTAGTCAAAAAGCTAAAACCTACTACACTAGTTGCTGACCACCTCCCAGCTGAATATCTTCAAAAAGCAGCTATTGCCACAGCACTTCCCATTTCTATTCTGATCAAAAGATCCATCTGAGAAGGATCCATCCCAGCAATATGGAAAATAACACGTTACAACTCTCCATACAGGAGGAAGTTCCACAGAATTATCTAACTTTAGACCTATAGCCAATCTTTCACCACTAGCTAAAACCATGGAAAGATGCATACACAAACAAATCATGCACTTTCTTATTCAAAAAGGACAGCTTGCCGACTCTCAGCACAGCTTTAGGCCATTCCACAGTACCACCACAGCTCTTCTTTCTCTAATGTCATCAATCTTCATCGTAGTAACAATAAACTATCTTCAGCACTCTTCCTAGATCTCTCAAAAGCTTTCGACATGGTCAGCCATTAGTTACTGCTCAATACATTACAAACCATCGGTTTAGACCAACACGCAATATAATGGTTTCACTCCTACCTAAACGGTAGACAGCAGGCTGTCTTATGGCAGAGGAAGCTGACATCCCAACTTTCTCTAACCCTAGGTGTCCCACAAGGGTCCATGCTAGGTCCCCTTCTTTTCTCTAGCTTTATCAATTATCTGCACACCACCATCCCAGGAGCCACCTGCATCCAATATGCAGGTGACTCAATGCTAATATGCTCCGCCTCCTCTCCTACACAACTTCTAACCCTCACCCAGACCACTTTCAGCATGCTAAAAACACGGCTAGCTAATCGTCGCCTGCTTCTAAATCCTAACAGAACCAAGCTACTACTTTTCTCCCCTAACCGTAGAATTTCTCCTCCTTCCTTCAGCATCAAATCTAGCAATGACACCATTATCCCCCCTGATGACCACGCAAAGCTTCTAGGAGTAATAACAGACAACCTTAAATTTGATAAATATGTCAATCACATTATTAAGTCCGACAACAAAAAACTTGGCTCCCTGTACAGAGCAAAACCTTTCCTCACCCCGCTAGTCAGGGTAGCTATTGCAAGATCACACCTCCTCTCTACCCTTATGTATGCCTCCCCTGTACTCACCAACCTATCGAAAACCGATCTCAACAAATTATCAGGATGTTACAATCATATAGCCAGATTCGCTACAGGCACGGCTTTTAGGACCCACCATTGGCAGAACCTCAAAGCACTGGGATGGCTAGAGTATCCTACCCTTCTAGAGTTCAACCAGCTTACAGTAGCGCATAAAATACTCCATCAACATGATAACATCCCTGCCCTCAAAAATATTCTCACCCCTCATAGTGCCCCCAGGCCATTACATTCAGCTGATAAACTAATGATATTGACCCAAAAATCCAACAACTCTACAGGCAACGCTATATTTACCAACTCAACCGGTAAAATCTGGAATCTACTCCCTACTACCGTTACCAAGGAAACCTCACTACCCCTATTTAAAAGGGAACTCAAAAAATACTTCACATCTCATTGGCTGTGCTCTTGTTCTAAACCTGACTAACAACTTCACTAATACGTGTCTTGCTACCCAACCTGCTGTTTAGCCAAGTATTTATGTCTCATAGCATTTGAATGGCTAAGCATTGTGAATTATGAGATCTGATTGTATTCTATGTTCACATTTTCTGATACATCTTTGCCAATCAGATGTAATGTCTGCACATTGGGTACATTGATATCTGCCTGTATTCTTTGTTTATATTTTTCTAAACATGTCTGCCTGAGTTTATCACTGTCTGTCTCTTTTTTGTTATGTGGAGATTTTCTCCCCGGGCCTCCACTGAAAATGGACATATATCCAGTCGGACTATCCCGGTCAACAAATGTAAAATAAATAAATAAAATAGGCTACCAAAGCTAGAAAAACCTTCCATATGACTACACATCCAACATATGACTGAAGCAAATGTAAGGGTGTAAGATCCTCAGATTATCTCCAAGCCAAGAGAGATCTGGAGACATGGAGGAAAAGAACTAGTAAATGGATTAAGGTCAGCAAGGAGGGAACCATGGCAGTGATACCCCCTCTGTTTACAAGCATACTGGAAATAAAATAAAAAAGGTGGGGAAGGAGGGCGGGAAGTAATACTGCAGTGGTGATCAACAGGGCATCCACTGTTACGGTAAGTTCTTACAACTGTGCTATGTTCTTCCTTAAATCAGTGTGGCAGTATTCCAAAAACTTGGGTAATTCCCAAAGCTTATCCGTTAGAAAGGGTTAATAGATCAGAAACAGATTAAGGTGTCAGTCAATCCAGACAGCACAGTTCAAGCAAAGGAAACTCTAGATCTACAGAAAACATCTAACCTGAAGTGTTCTGTGAAACCATGCACAGATGACCAAGTTGTTGCCTCTAAAACAGCCCTGGAATTAATTCCTTAGAAAAAAGCTCCAGAGGAAGAAAAGTACAGTTGTGTACACTTAACATAAATGTAGATGTTCGAGTTTACTCACTGTTGCAGTCATCACATTTGGGTTATCTGGTAAGGACTCCCCTGAGGAATGCTGTAGAGGTTGATGTAGCCCTAGTGGAATGTCTTCTGATCCCCTGTGGAGTAGGTTTCCCATGGTGCTTGTAGCAGAAATGGATGCAGTGTGCTATCCATTTAGAAATGGTTTGCTTTGAAATGATCTTGCCCTCTGCAGCAAAGCTGACTAGCAGCTGGTCAGACTTTCTGAAAGGCTTAGTCCTGTTCAGATAGAACCTGAGCTGCCTGTGCAGGATCCTCTTCCCTTTATTCTGAGGATTAGGGAAAAAAAGTTGGCAAATGAATGGATTGGTTTAAAGCCACACTATATACCACCTTGGGCATAAATGATGGGTTAGTCCCGAGGGAGACCCTGTCTGCATGGAAGATAATGAAGGGTTCCACGGTCATAAGGGCCTGCAATTCAGACACTCTTCTTGCTGAAGTGATGGCTAGAAGTAAAGCGGTTTTCCATGACAGGAATTTTAACTGTGCTGTGGCAACAGGTTCAAAGGGCGGAAGCTTGAGCTTTTGCAATACAAAGTTAAGCTTTCAGGCAGAAGTGGGAGCTCTCCTGGGGGGGGGGGGGTCATATTTTTTGGCTCCTCTCAGGAACTGTTTGAGCAGAGGATGAGAGAAAAGGGGTGGCTCTGTATTATAATGAGCTGAGATGGCAGAGGCATGAATCTTAATTGAAGAGAAGGAGAGGCCTTTGTGGAGCATTTCTGTTAAGTAATCTAGTGTATGAGGTAAGATGGGCACTGCTGTGTCCATTCCCTAAGACTGGCTCCAGGAGCAGTATCTTTTCCACTTTACTGAATAGGACTTTCAAGTACGAGGTCTCCTTGCCTCAAGAATAACATCCAGCACCTGCTTACTGAGAGTTGCTGATGAAGAATTCAGTGGATGAGCCAGGCTGCTAGGTTCAGGGTCTGTAGCTGAGGGTGCAGAATCTGGCCAGCCTGCTGGGACAGAAGGAAGGAGTCTGAGGCAGGTGCCATGGTGGCAGTACTGTCAGACTGTGCAAAAGAGGGTACCAGTGCTGGCGTGGCCAGTCTGGTGCAATCAGGATTGTTCTTGGCTTGTCCTGTTTGATCTTTAGTAGAACCTTCGGGAGGAGGGGCAGAGGGGGAAAGGCATAGACTGAGAGGTTTTCCCAGGTGAAGGACAGGGCATCCACTTTCCAAGCTTGGCTGTGGGGAGTTCTGGTCCAATATTTGCTCAATTGATAGTTCTGAGGGGAAGCAAAAAGGTCCACCTCTGATGCCCCCCACCTGTTCCTCAAAAGCTTGAATATTTTGGGTTCCACTTTCCACTCATGTGGGTCCATGAGATTTCTGCTTAAGTCGTCTGCCAGTGAATTTAGTTTGCCTGGCAGGAATTGAGCTTGCAGGTGCACTTGGCTGCTCAAGGCTGTGTTCCACAGGGACATGGCTAATCTGCAGAGTGGGTAGGAATGGGTTCCCACTGCTTGTTTATGTACCACATAACTGTGGTGTTGTCTGTCTTTACCAATAGTTGTCCTGGAAGAATAAGGCCTTTGACGGCTGTCAGAGCATTCTGTACAGATAACATTTCTTTTTGATTGATATGCAGGTGCATTTGCTTTGGCTTCCATTTGCCCTGAATGCACTGCCCTGCCATGTGAGCCCCCCCATGCATAGTTTGATGCGCCTGTTGTTAGGGCTTGTGCAGCAGGGGGTAGAGTGAAAGGGAGTCCCTTGTTGTGGTTGCAGGCCTCTGCCCACGAAAGGAACTCTGTCCTTAAGCAAGAAATTATAGGAATCATTGTTTCCAGGTCCTGAGAATGTTGACACCAGAGACTTTGTAGGTACAACTGAAGTTTCCTCATGTGCAGTCTTGCATATGGAATTAATAGAATGCAAGAGGCCATGGACCCTAGGGATTGCAGTATTTTTCTTGCAGATAGCCGG
Organism: Protopterus annectens; assembly: GCF_019279795.1. Taxonomy (NCBI): domain Eukaryota; kingdom Metazoa; phylum Chordata; order Ceratodontiformes; family Protopteridae; genus Protopterus; species Protopterus annectens. Next base: position 829,724,511 of record NC_056733.1, read on the forward strand.
GTTTTGGTGGCCAGTAGACTGAAGTAGTATGTTAAATAAATTTGTTTCTCCGGAGTGAGGAATGCCACCTGGGAAGTTGTGTTCAAGCTTGCTCCCAGGAATACAATCTGTTGGCTGGGTACCAGCTGTGATTTCTTTTCGTTGATGGTGTACCCCAGTGAAGTTAGAAGTCTCTTTACAAATGCCAGGTGCTATAGTAGCAAGTCCTGCCGGTCTGCCTGAATCAGGAAATCATCCAAGTATGGGTAAATCTGAATTCTTCTCTGCCTGCAATATGCAATGGCTGGAGCTAGGCACTTTGTGAATATCCTGGGAACAGCAGATAAGCCAAAGAGAAGTGCAGAGAACTGATAGTGCATAGAACCTGCTCTGAAGCATAGGTATTTCCTGCAAGATTCCCTTATGGGGATTTGCAGATAAGCTTATTTTAAGTCTAGGGTTGCTAGACAGGAGTCCTTGGCTAGCATAGGAAGCAGCTGTTGGAGAGTTAGCATTCTGAATTTTGGAACCACCAGAAAGGTGTTGAGAATAGACAGATCCAGAATAGGACGCCAAGAGTTTTCTTTTATGGGAACCAGAAACAGTCTGGAATAAAAGCCTTGTCCCCTTTGTTCTGCTGAGACAGGATGAATAGTCTTAATACTGAGAAGAGAAAGTACTTGCTTTTGGGCCTCTGCCCACTGGTTTGGGGGGAGGTCTGGCCATCCGCTTAGGGTTGGGAGTGAGTGGAAGCGGAATCTGTATCCCTGGGAAACAATCCTTAAGACCTAGCTGTCTTGGGTAATATATTCCCAGTTTTTGGCATGCAGGGAAAGTTTCCCTCCTAAAGGTGCAAGTACTTGGGCAAGGCTTGGAAGAGTTAAGGATAAGTCATTGTGCAATTTTACCATAGGATGGTGGCTTACTACTCCCTGTTTTGGACATGGGAGTACTCCATTGCTTAGATCTGTGCATAACCTGAGACTGAAGTCTTGGAGGTCTGCTGTCCCTAAGCTTGGACTGAGAAGGCCTGGAACGGACTGGAAAAGACCATTTTTTTGAAGGCCAATGCCTACTGAATCTAGGTGGCTGTACTTGCATACAGTTTGCATAGATTTAGCTTTCTCCTCCATCCTTTTCAGGACTTCTTCTGCTTTATTGCCAAATAAATGTTCTTGGTGTAATGGTGCATCCAGTAATTTTGCTTTGACATGATTTTGTTCCTTAAGCCAAGCATGCCTTCTAAGAACAGACCCAGTGACAGCAGCCCTGCAAGATGCTTCTAAGGCATTAAACCCACATTGCAAAGTATGTTTACCAACTTGGTTAGCAGAATGCATTAACTTTTGTAAATCTTTGTGTTCTGCACAGTCAGGAATCAACATCATTTTCTGTTTAATTAGCTCTATAATATGCTGCAGATACTTTAACATATGAAACTGGCAATTTAAAGCCCTAATGGCAAGAGCAACTGTGGTGTATACCTTCTTACCCCATCTGTCTAAAGCCCTAGAATCCCTGTTCAAAGGGGTAGGATGTTTGGCAGTTGTAGCCTTAATGCCTTTAGGTCCCTGGGAAATGGTCTCTGGATACACAGTAGGATTCTTAAAAAGGGATTTATGTGAGTCAGGTACTCTATAGTACCTGACAGGTTTTCTGGGAGTTGGAGGCAAAGTATCAGGGGTAAGGCTGGATTCCAAGAAGACATCATCTACAATTTCCAGAACAGGAGGGATAGCTAGAGACCTGTGCTGAGACAAGTTTAAAAATTCCCTTAGTCTCTTTTGGACTGAAAGCAGTCCTGGCTCTCCCAGCGGAAATGCTCTCTAAGGGTATGCAGGGCTTCACCAAAAGAAAAGCTTCTGAAGGGGAAGCAGAGGGAATGGAATCCTCTGCATCAGAATCCTCATAGGTAGATAAGGGTATGTCCTGGTAATCAGAAGGATCAGAGTTATCAGATTCCTGATCTGAAGAATCAGAAGGAAAATCAATTCTTGGTCTCTGAGGGGGAAGACTGACTTCCCCTAATTAAGGTAATGAGTTCTTCAGCCATTCTAAGCATATGTTTATGTGGCATGGGGGCCTGAGAATGCGTTTTGGTTGTCTGTTTCCTAGGCGTAGTGTGAACTTTAAGCCTGAGAAATTCTGTATTTTTGGTTTGAAATGAAGTCGTTGGTTTAATATGAAAATCGGAAGGCCTGAATACATCCTCAGAAGCCAGTGCCTGCAAAGCAGCTCCAGACCCATCCAAGGTAGAGACATCCACAGGTTCCAAAGTCGAAGAAGCATCTCACGGCATACCGGACTCTGAAAGGGTCTCAGTAGAGGCCTGCAAATCTGTTGAAGCAGGTATCAGGGGCTGCGAAAACGCCTCACCGAGTACCGGGGGACTGGCAACTAGCTTAACATTAGTGTCTTTGCTAGTTTTGGACCTATGCGGTCTGTCTCTGTCTTTATCCTTACGTTTTTTTTTTTGGAAGATCGGTAGTCGGATGGCTTATCAAACCATTTCTGAGTACAGAGATCGAGACTGGAATTATTTAGCTACAAAAATTGCCCGATGATGAATAGTTCAGGCATTGAACAAGGCACAAAACCGACAGCGGGGGACATCGTGGTCTGGGCCTAAACAGGTGACGCAGTAAGAATGAAAATCTCTCTCAGGTATTTGCTTTCCACAGGCAAGACAATTGCTAATTTTTTCTGACATCGATTAGGGCAAGAAAAAAGGATCCTCAACGGATTACTTATCTTTTAGAAGACTTCAGATCGGAAACTCGAAAAACGATGCGGCCAACTGGCACTTGCAAACTGCTTCTGCTTCGGGCACGCACGGCAAGAAAGACTGATGTAATGGCGTCGGCTGCATGTTTTATACCCCTGATGACCTGACGTCATGGAAGAAGCGACAGCATCCGACTCAGAAATCCCAAGACTCTGGTATTCAGGCCGACTGAGGGCTACCTGAAGGCAGATAACCCAAATGTGATGACTGCAACAGTGAAATATGAAGAACATCTGAACTACTGGACTGGGCCTTAACTGGAGAGGGTAAGGACTTCCCATGATGGGAATAACAAAAGGATATGGATTTTCAAATCCAGTTTTTAATGATTTGCTTGGAGACAGGATTACCCAAATTAGTTTCTTGGAAAGAAACAAAAACTACAGTTGTGTACACTTACCACAAATGTAGATGTTCGAATTAATTCACTGTTGCAGTCATCACATTTGGGTTATCCGCTTGCAGTAGCCCTCAGTCGGCCTGATTATCAAAGCCTTGAGTCCTGCGACGGTTGCTGTCTCATCTTCCGTGATGTCAGGTAGTCAGGGGTATAACGCATGCAGCCAACACCATTACATCAGTTTTTCTTGCCCCAGATGTCTGGTGCCCCCCTAATGGGAAGCAATTATATATATATATATATATATATATATATATATATACACACACACACACACACACACACACACACACACACACACACACACACACACACACACACACACACACAAGGTTATACCTCCAACAAAAAAGCAAATACACCAAAAAGCTTTTAAGCATAGTAGGGGAGTGTAAAGAAATAGCCAAAAGAAGTCAGGGGGCTGGAGGGAGGGTAACCAGGACTGCAACAGTGAATACACTCGAACATCTACATTTATGGTAAGTGTAACACAACTGTACTATGTTCTTCGTGTTTCACTGTTGCAGTCATCACATTTCGGTAGATTCCGAAAGCTAAGGATAGGAGAAGGAATTTAGATAGAATTACGACCAGCTATAAGTCCCTGTAAGACTGCAGTGGCAAAGCCAGCTCTGGATTTAGAGAAAAGTGGCAAATAGTAATGCATGGTGAAAGTATGTACAGAACTCCAGGTAGCAGCTTCTAGGAGGTCTCTGGTAGGGACACCTCTGAGAAAGGCTGTAGAGGTAGATGCAGCCCTGGTTGAATGTGGTCTAATCCCCTGTGGGACATGTTTTCCATGGTGCTTATAGCAGAAATGAATGCAATGGCCTATCCATTTAGAAATGGTTTACTATGAAATAGCCTTCCGTGTGCCCCTGCAGCAAATGCTACCAGCAGTTGTTCAGATTTCCTTTGAGGTTTAGTCCTGTCCAAGTAAAATCTAAGTTGTCTGTGCACATCTAAGGAGTGCAGTATCCGTTCCCCTTTGTTCTGTGGATTAGAAAAGAAGGCTGGCAAATGAATGGATTGATTAAGAGCCACACTGGATACTACCTTGGGCATGAAAGAGGGATTGGTCTTGAGGGACACCCTGTCCGCATGAAAGATTATGAAAGGCTCCACTGCCATAAGGGCCTGTAATTCAGATACCCTTCTTGCTGAAGTGACTGCTAAAAGGAAAGCTGTTTTCCAAGAAAGGAATTTTAACTCTGCACTTGTAGTTGGCTCAAAAGGAGGAAGAGTTAGATTTTCAAAAACAAAGTTAAGGTCTCAGGCTGGAGTTGGGGCTCTTCTGAGTGATCTTAAGTTTTTGGCCCCTCTGAGGAAAGTACAGTTTTGTACCTACCATAAATGTAGATGTTCGACGATCCACATTGCTGCAGTCCTTACTTATGGGTAGTCCGCTGTCCTCGGTCGGCCCGAATACCAAAGTATTAGGCTGACGTCGGTCATGGGCGCCTAGATCTGACATCAGAGCGTCAGGGTATAAAGGCGCATGACCGACGTCATATCCTCAGTCTTTTCTTGCCCCAGATGTCAGAAGGCCAACCCAGAAAGGCCACAGCCAAAAATAGAATACCTCTCAAAAAACATACCCAACAACCACCATCCCCTAAAGCATAGCACCAAGTCAAACTACAGTGGGGAAGGAGGGAGGGTAAATTGGACTGCAGCAATGTGGATCTTGAACATCTACATTTATGGTAGGTACAAAACTGTACTATGTTCTTCATCTCACATTGCTGCAGTCCTTACTTATGGGTAGAATCCCAAAGCAACGGGAAAGGGAGGATGGTAAAAATCATAAAGCCTTAGGGGCCGCTAAAATGCCCTGTAAAATAGCAGTGGCAAATCCAGCCCTAGACTTAGAATAAAGAGGAAGGTGGTAATGTTTAGAAAAGGTATGCACTGAACTCCAAGTAGCTGCCTCCAAAATGTCTTTGTAGCTACCCCTTAGAAAGGCGTAGAAGTAGCAGTAGCCCTAGTGGAATGAGGCCTGATTCCAGCAGGAATCTCCTTACCATGATGGGAATAACAGAAAGAAATACAAAACCCAATCCATTTAGAAATAGTTTGTTTTGAAACAGGTTTACCCTCAGAACCCAGAGCACAAGAAACACACAACTGCTGAGACTGTCTGAACTCCTTGGTTCTGCTCAAATAATAACATAACTGCCTGCGAATATCCAAAGTATGCAAAATTTTCTCCCTTTATTTTGGGGTTTGCATAAAAGTAGGCAAATGAATAGTTTGATTTAAGGCCACACTAGAAACCACTTTAGGCATAAAGGAAGGATTAGTACGCAAAGATACCCTATCCTTATGAAAAATCAGGAAAGGCTCCACTGCCATGAGGGCCTGTAATTCAGAAACCCTTCTTGCAGAGGTAATGGCCAACAAAAAAGCAGTTTTCCATGACAAATATTTTAACTCGGCAGTAGCTGCAGGCTCAAAAGGTTGTAGAGTAAGTTTTTCCAACACAAAATTGAGATCCCAAGCAGGAGTAGGAGCTCACGTGGGGTCTTATATTCTTTGCCCCTCTAAGAAATTGCTTAAACCAAGGATGAGAGAATAAAGGAGGGTCACAATCATAGTGAGCAGAAATGGCTGCAGCATGGACCTTTATTGAGGAGAAAGACAAACCCTTGTCCAATAATTCAGTAAGATATTGAAGAGCAACACTTAAATCAGGTTTGGAGACATCAAAGTCCTTTCCTTTGCTCCAAATAAAAATCTCCTCCATTTATCAGCGTAAACTTTCCTGGTACTAGGCCTCCTGGCCTCCAAAATAACATTCAAAACTTGTTGTGGAAGCTGAGACCCTCCAGAGTCTAAAACAGAATATGCCAGGCTGTTAGATGCAGAGACTGAATCTTGACATTGAGGAAGTGACTGTCCTCTTGTGACAAAAGGTGCGGAATCAAAGGCAGAGGCCATGGAGGTTCTCGTACTAAACTCCTCAGTAGTGGGTACCAGTGTTGTCGAGGCCAATCCGGTGCTATCAAAATCATGGTTGGCTTGTCTTGTCTGGCCTTCAAAAGTACCTTGGGAAGAAGAGGCAGAGGTGGAAAGGCATATACATGCAGATTGTTCCAACTGAATGATAGAGCGTCCACCTTCCAAGCTGTGTGATGAAACATTTTGTGCAAAACTTTGGCAACTGGTAATTTAGTGGAGAAGCGAACAGATCTATGTCTGGAGTTCCCCATAACACTGTCAACTGTTGGAATACATGAGGATCCAATTTCCACTCGTGAGGATCCACTATTTGTCTGCTCAAGACATCTGCTAAGGAGTTCTGTGCTCCTGGTAGAAACCTTGCCTGAAGATTGAGGTGTAGAGTGAGAGCAGTTTCCCACAGAATCATCGCTTGCCTGCAAAGAGGGTAAGAATGGGTTCCCCCCTGCTTGTTGATGTACCACATGACAGTAGTGTTGTCTGTTTGAATGAACACCTGCCCTGGGTGAAGTAAATCTTTGAAAGCCATCAATGCAAACTGGACTGCTAACATTTCCTTCAAGTTGATATGTAAATGTTGGAGTTTGACAGGCCATGTTTTGCACCCATTTTCCATTGAGGTGTGCTCCCAAGCCCTGTCCGAGCCATCTGTCGTTAGAATCTGACTCGCCTCTGGCCGGGCCACAGAGAGTCCCTTGTTTAGGTGACATTCCTGAGCCCACCACAAAACTCCTTCTGAATGCAAGGTATTATCTGAATGACAGTGTCTAGATCTTGGCAGTGCTGTGTCCATACATTTTGAGATACCATTGAAGCTTCCTCATATGCAATTTGGCATTGGGAAGCACCAGAATACAAGATGCCATGAACCCCAAGGCTTGAAGGACTGTCCTTGCAGTCAGCCTGGACTGCAGAGACATTTGATGGAAATAAAGAGAAAGGCTTCTTTGTTTGTCCGGGGTCAAAAAGGCAATCTGGGAAGCTGTATTCAGTCTCACACCCAGAAAGCACATGTCCTGAGAGGGTACTAGACTGGACTTTGTTTCGTTCACAGAATACCCTAGGCATCTTAACACTGCCATCACATACTGTAGATGATGAAGAAGTTTGTCCTTTTCTTGTGCAATAATCAGGCAGTCGTCCAAATAAGGATAAATCTGTATTCCTCTTAGTCTGAAAAATGCTATTACTGGAGCCAGAATCTTTGTGAACACTCTGGGCGCAGTAGATAAGCCAAAGGCAATGCAGAGAACTGATAATGTAAATTTCCAGCCCGAAAACGCAGGTACCTCCTGCAACTGGGCCTGATAGGAACATGAAGGTAAGCCTCTTTGAGATCCAGAGTAACCATCCAGTGATCTTTTCCCAACAGAGGTAAAGGTTTTTGTAAAGTCAGCATCTTGAACTTTGGAATGTCCAGGTAAGTGTTGAGGATAGATAAATCCAAAATTGGTCTCCACGTGTTCCCTTTCTTTGGAACTAGAAACAGGCGAGAATAAAATCCTAGGCCCACTTCTGACAGAGGAACTGGCTGTATAGCTCCTATTTGAAGAAGTAAAGAAATTTGTCTGTGAGCCTCTATCCTTTGCCGAGGAGGACGCCTGGCATGCCTTTGAAAGGAGGCATGGTATGGAAATAGAACTTGTAACCTCGGTTTATAATGTCCAATACCCATTTGTCCTGGGTGACTAAATGCCAATTTTGCTTGAAAAGAGCCAACTTTCCGCCCAAAGGAGCTGCCAGGCAAGAAGAATCTGGCAGCTGAAAATGCAGGTCATTGGGCCTGTTTACGAAAGGACTGGCCCCTGCCCTCACCAGCAGATTGCGAGGCGAACTCCATTGTCTCGGCCTGAAGGTACTCTGAGCTCTGCCCCTACCACGCCTAGATCTACCCCTAGACTGAGAATCAGAAGAAGGTACGTCCACCCCTTAGTAGGACAATTTCTACTAAACTTTGGAGGTTGTACCTGCAAAAAATCTTTAACAGTCTGCATAGACTTAGCTTTGTCTTCCATTTTCTTTAAGACTGACTCCACAGGAGGACCAAACAAAACTTCAGATTGTAAAGGGGCATCCAGAATTCTAGACTTAACATGCTCAGACAAATTCTGATCCTTAAGCCAGGCGTGCCTACGAATAACTGAACCAGTGGCAGCCACCCTAGAAGAAGCCTGTAAAGCATCAAAACCACATTGCAAGGAGTGCTTACCCACCTGTTCAGAAACATGCACTATATCCTGCAATTCTTTACACTCTATGCCCTCCGCCAAAGCATCCACTTTAGATCTAAGCTGAGAAAGGAGGAAATTCTGATACTTCAACATATGAAACTGGCAGTTCAAAGCTCTCATTGCTAAAGTAGAAGAGGTATACACCTTCTTACCCCATCTATCCAAAGCTCTAGCTTCCTTATCCAGAGGAACCGGATTCTTAACAACAGAGGCTCTAACACCCTTAGGCCCCTGACTAATAGTTTCTGGGTCCGCTCTAGGACTCTTATACAGATATTTATGAGCCTCAGGCACCCTGTAATACCCCTGCCCCTCCCACTTAAAATGCTCCCTCATAGAATGCAGTTTCTGAAAATGAAAAATCCTCTGGAGGAGAAGCAGAAGGAGTGGAATCCTCTGCATCAGAATCAGAATAAGGAGGGAAATCTTGAATGTCTTCAGCAGAAGACTCTGAATCATCTGAGGCCTGCTCCAAACTTTCGAACTCTGGCTCCATCCTGGGCCTCTTATCAGGAGGGGGCATAGAACCTCTAATTAAAGAAATCAAATCCTCTGCCATTTTAAGCATGTGCTTTTTAGGCACAGACCCTGAAGAACCAGAACTGACGCCAGAGGAAGGCAAGACAGACCTGCCCTTAGAAGTAGCCTTAGAAACAGTCGCAGAGGGCCTAACCACCTTAGGCATAGAAGGGAGAAAAGTAACCTGAGAGGCCCCTTCAGCCTGACCTGCCTCCTGAGAGGCCACATCCTGTAAAACCAAAGTTTCCCCCTGGGACTCAACAGAAACTTCAGCCGGATCCACCTCTTCAGCTGTAGCTTCTAAAGGTCCGGCGTCCGAAACGGACGAATCATCCTGCCTAGGCTTTAAAGATTTGTCTTTGCGCTTCTTAATAGAAGCAGGCGTCGGAACATCCGACGGCATATTGTAATTACACCTCTTGCCAAAGACTAACCTAGCGCAATCTAACCTCCGTTTTATAGTGCGCTTATTAAACCTAGCACAAAACCGACACCCAACTACGTCGTGCTCCGGTCCCAGACAAGGAATACAAAGCGAGTGGTAATCCCTATGCGGTATCTGTTTCCCACAACAAATACAATTATTCACTTTTTCTGACATCCGGTAAGTAACTGAGGCAAGAAAAACAAAAATATTCCCCAACGGGGTACTTAGCCCAACTTGGTATCGGTCTGAAACTCCGAAAACGAAAAATTTCATTACGCCGAACGGCACTTGCAACGCTGCTTCTGCATCGGACCATGCGGCAAAAAAGACTGAGGATATGACGTCGGTCATGCGCCTTTATACCCTGACGCTCTGATGTCAGATCTAGGCGCCCATGACCGACGTCAGCCTAATACTTTGGTATTCGGGCCGACCGAGGACAGCGGACTACCCATAAGTAAGGACTGCAGCAATGTGAGATGAAGAACATCTGCTTGAGCAGTGGGTGAGAAAAGAGGGGTGGGTTCTGTGTTGTAATGAGCTGAAATGGCAGAGGCGTGAATTTTGATGGAGGAAAAGGAAAGGCCCTTGTGAAGCATCTCAGTTAAGTATTGAAGAATCTGAGGTAAAATGGGCGCTGCTGTGGCCATCCCTTGAGTTTGGTTCCAAGCACAGAATCTTTTCCATTTTTCAGCATAATATTTTTTAGTACTAGGCCTCCTTGCCTCCAAAATGACATCCAACACTTGTTTACTGAGGGATGGTAATGAAGAGATTAGGTGATTAACCAGGCTGCCAGGTTCAGGGTTTGAAGCTGTGGGTGCAGAATCTAGCTCTCCTGTTGTAACAGCAGGGTAGGGGTCTGAGGCAGGAGCCATGGGGCTAGCAGTGATACACTGCGCAAGAGGGGGTAACCAGTGTTGGCGTGGCCAGTCTGGTGCAATCAGTATCATCCTTGGTTTGTCCTGTTTGATCTTTAGTAGTACTTTGGAGAGGAAAGGCAGAGGAGGAAAGGCATAAACTGATAGATTTTTCCAGCTGAAGGACAGAGCATCCACTTTCCAAGCTTGTTTGTGGGGAGTCCTTGTGCAGAATTTTTCCAATTGGTAGTTCTGGGGGGAGGCAAACAGGTCCATATCTGGGCTCCCCCATTTGTTTACCAACATGTTGAAAGTCCTTGGTTCCAGTTTCCACTCGTGGGGATCCATGAGATTTCTGCTTAGTTCGTCTGCCAGTGTATTTAGTTTTCCTGGTAGGAATTAAGCCTGTAGGTGCAACTTGGTAGCTCAGGGCTGTGCTCCACAGAGCCATGGCTAGTTTGCAGAGAGGGTAAGAATGGGTACCCCCTTACCTGTTTATGTACCACATAACAGTGGTGTTCTCCGGCTTTACCATTAATTCTCCTGGAAGAATGTGGTCCTTGAAGCCTGTCAGAGCATTCTGTACAGTGAACATTTCTTTTTGATTGATATGCAGGTGCATTTGACTTGGGTTCCATTTGCCCTAAATGCACTTCCCTGCCAGGTGAGCCCCCCCATGCATAGTCTGATGCGTCTGTTGTTAGGGTTTGAGCGGCAGGGGGTAGAGTGAATGGTAGTCCGTTTGTTTTGGTGGCAGGCCTCTGCCCACCAAAGGAATTCTAACCATAGGCAAGGTATGATATGAATCACTGCTTCTAGATCCTGAGAATGTTGACACCATAGGCTTTTTAGATACTATTGTAGTTTCCTCATATGCAGTCTTGCATATGGAATTAGTAGAATGCAGGAGGCCATGAACCCCAAGGCTTACAGTATTTGCCTTGCAGATAGCAGGGATTTTGTGGCCACTAGTTTGAAGTAAGTTGTCAAATGAATTTGTTTCTCTGGCATGAGGAAAGCCATCTGGGAAGTTGTGTTCAAGCTTGCTCCCAGGCATGTAATTTGGTGACAGGGTACCAGATGTGATTTATTTAAGTTTGTGGTGTACCCCAGACAAGTTAGCACTTTTTGTACAAATGCCAGATGATTCAAAAGTATGTCGTGGCTTTCTGCCTGAATTAGACAATCATCCAGGTATGGGTATATTTGAATATTTCTTTGCCTGCAAAATGCAATGACTGGAGCTAGGCACTTTCTGAATACCCAGGGCGCAGTAGATAAGCCAAAGGGCAGTGCAAACAACTTTTAGTGCATGTAGCCTGCTTTGAAGCATAGGTATCTTCTGCAAGATTTACTCTGGAACAAGCTACTCATCTATGTCAAGCAAAGTTCTTCATTAGCACTCTTCAAGAAAAATCTTGATGAGTGGATGGGAAATAGGAAATACACCCCTGGGATCACTGCTGAACAGTGGCACAGTAAAATAACTTTCTTGGGTGGTGTAAGCTATGGAACCTTGCTGGCTAGACTTACATAGGCCCTTGGGCCGATAGCCTAGTACCTACCTATGAACCTATAAGATTCCCTGATTATGATGTGCAGGTAGACTTCTTTCAAATCCCGTGTTGCCAACCAGGCATCTTTGCCTAGCATAGGAAGCAACTGGTGAAGAGTTAGCATCTTGAATTTTGGAATCACCAAAAAGGTGTTTAAGATAGAAAGGTCCAGACTAGGATGCCAAGAGTTGCCTTTTCTGGGTACCAGGAAAAGCCTGGAGTAAAAACCTTGTCCCTTTTCCTCTTCTGGTACAGTCTGAATAGCCTTTATGCTTAAGAGAGATAATACTTGCTTGTGAGCCTCTGCCCACTGATTTGGGGGTAGATCTGGCCAACCGTTTGGGGTTGGTAACGTGTGGAAGTGAAATCTGTATCCTTGGGGAAACTATATTTAAAACTAATTTGTCCTGTGTAATGAGTTCCCAGTTTTTTGCCTGCAGAACAATCTTTCCCCCAAAAGAGCAGTCAGTTGAAAAGTGCTTGGAAGTTTTAAAGGTAAGTCATTGAGATAGTTTACCATGGGGGAGTCTTACTACTCCCTGATTTGGAAGTGGGAGCCCCCCACTGCTTAGTCCTGTGCATAACCTGGGACTGAAGCCTGGGTGTTCTGCTGGTTCTGGGTTTGGACTGAGAAGGCCTGGTAGAGGCAGGAAAGGACCAATTCTTAGAGGGCCAATGCCTACTAAATCTTGGAGGCTGTACTTGTAGGAAATCTTTAACAGTTTGCATAGATTTAGCTTTTTCCTCCATCTTTTTAAGAACGTCTTCTACTTTGTTGCCAAACAGGCGGTCCTGATTTAAGGGAGCATTCAGCAATTTAGCTTTAACATGATCTGGCAAGTATTGCACCTTAAGCCAAGCTTTCTTGGGTGGTGTAAGCTATGGAACCTTGCTGGCTAGACTTACATAGGCCCTTGGGCCGATAGCCTAGTACCTACCTATGAACCTATAAGATTCCCTGATTATGATGTGCAGGTAGACTTCTTTCAAATCCCGTGTTGCCAACCAGGCATCTTTGCCTAGCATAGGAAGCAACTGGTGAAGAGTTAGCATCTTGAATTTTGGAATCACCAAAAAGGTGTTTAAGATAGAAAGGTCCAGACTAGGATGCCAAGAGTTGCCTTTTCTGGGTACCAGGAAAAGCCTGGAGTAAAAACCTTGTCCCTTTTCCTCTTCTGGTACAGTCTGAATAGCCTTTATGCTTAAGAGAGATAGTACTTGCTTGTGAGCCTCTGCCCACTGATTTGGGTAGATCTGGCCAACCGTTTGGGGTTGGTAACGTGTGGAAGTGAAATCTGTATCCTTGGGGAAACTATATTTAAAACTAATTTGTCCTGTGTAATGAGTTCCCAGTTTTTTGCCTGCAGAACAATCTTTCCCACAAAGGAGCAGTCAGTTGAAAAGTGCTTGGAAGTTTTAAAGGTAAGTCATTGAGATAGTTTACCATAGGGGGAGTCTTACTACTCCCTGATTTGGAAGTGGGAGCCCCCCACTGCTTAGTCCTGTGCATAACCTGGGACTGAAGCCTGGGTGTTCTGCTGGTTCTGGGTTTGGACTGAGAAGGCCTGGTAGAGGCAGGAAAGGACCAATTCTTAGAGGGCCAATGCCTACTAAATCTTGGAGGCTGTACTTGTAGGAAATCTTTAACAGTTTGCATAGATTTAGCTTTTTCCTCCATCTTTTTAAGAACGTCTTCTACTTTGTTGCCAAACAGGCGGTCCTGATTTAAGGGAGCATTCAGCAATTTAGCTTTAACATGATCTGGCAAGTATTGCACCTTAAGCCAAGCATGCCTTCTAAGTACAGACCCAGTGACAGAAGCCCTGCAAGATGCCTCTAGTGAATCAAAACCACATTACAAAGTATGTTTTCCAACCTGCTCAGCAGAATGCATTAAATCCTGTAAATCCTTATTCTCAGCACAGTCAGGAATCAACATAATTTTCTGTTTAAGCAATCCAATACTATGCAGCTGATACTTTAACATATGAAACTGGCAATTCAAGGCCCTAATGGCCAAAGTTGCAGAAGTGTATACTTTCTTATCCCATCTATCCAGCGCCCTGGAGTCTCTATCAGAGGGGGTAGGATTTTTGGCAGTAGTAGCCTTAATGCCCTTGGGTCCTTGTGAAATGGTCTCAGGATCTGCAGTAGGATTTTTAAAAATGAACTTGTGAGAGTCAGGAACCCTGTAATATCGATCAGGTTTTCTGGGACTAGGAGGTAAAGAGTCAGGGGCCAAGCTAGATTCCGAAAAGGCATCATCAACAATGTCTAGTACAGGAGGGATAGCTAAAGGCCTGTGCTGGGGCAGGAGTAAGAAATCCCTAAGCCTCTTTTTAGAATCAGAGTAATCCTGGCTTTCCCAATGAAAATGCTTCCTAAGAGTATGCAAGGTTTCAACAAAAGAGAAATCCTCTGGGGGAGAAGCAGAGGGAATAGAGTCCTCAGCATCAGAATCCTCATAGGTAGATAAGGGTAAATCCTGGTCATCAGAGGAAACAGAAATTTCAGAATCCTGGTCAAAAGTATTATAAGCAAATTCAGTCCTAGGTCTCTTAGAGGGGGAAGGTTGGCTTCCCTGATTAAAGTAATAAGGTCTTCAGCCATTCTAATCATTTGTTTTTTAGGCATAGAGGCCTGACCATGCGGTCTGGGTGTCGGTTTTCTAGGCATGGTTTGAGATTTAGGCCTTGAAGAAGAAGATGGCGTCGGTTTAATATGCAAGTCAGTAGGCCTGAATACACCCTCAGAAGCCGGTGCCTACACAGCGGCTCCGGACCCATCCAAGGTAGAGACATCTGTAGGTTCCACAGCTGAAGTATCTCGCAGCATACCGGACTCTGAATGGGTCTCAGTAGAGGCCTGCGAATCTGAAGTAGCGGGTATCAGGGGTTGCAAAAGCACCTCAGAGTACCAGCGAATTGGCGACTGGCTTAGGAGAAGCATCATCGGCAGCTTTGGACCTAGGCGGCCTGTTTCTGTCTTTATCTTTGCGTTTTTTCAGAATGTCGGCAGTTGGATGGCTAACCAAAGACATATCTGGATAACTGAACTGTCAGAGTACCAAAATATTCAGAAGCATAAATATACCGACGACGAATAGTTCGTTGCTTAAATAAGGCACAAAACCGACAGATAGGTACATCGTGGTCAGTGTCTAGGCAAGGAATATAGTACGAATGAAAATCTTTATGAGGTATTTGCTTTCCACAAGAAATACAATTATTGACTTTTACTGACATCGGTTTAGAGTAAGACAAAGTTTCCCCAACGGGGTACTTAGCTTTAGTTGAAGACTTCGGTTCTGAAACTCGAAAACCAAAATTTCAGGAGTCAGCCGACCGGCACTTGCGAACTACTTCTGCTTCGGTCACCGCACGGCAAGAAAGACTGATGTAATGGCATTGGCTGCATGCTTTATACCCCTGACTACCTGACGTCATGGAAGATGACACAGCAACCGACGCAGGACCCAAAACTTGGATAATCAGGCCGACTGAGGGCTACTGCAAGCAGATAACCCAAATGTGATGACTGCAACAGTGACACACTCGAACATCAGCTGGTCCATTATCCTACTGTCCACTATCTTGTCCAAAAAAATCTGTTTTGTCTATGCAAAACCAGGGAGTGTAACAGTCTTTCAACCTTGTTTTGAGGGTTAGAAAAGAAAGTAGGCAGATTAATAGCTGGTTAAGACACAACACATGACTCCTTTAGGCATAAAGGATGATTAACCCTAAGAGATAACCTACCTACTGAAGAGTAAAAAATGAAGGAGAGGCCATTAAGGCTTGGAGCCCATTTCCTGCAACAACAAATACATTAGCTTAATGCCTGTATTCACCCTGGTCTTAATGAGAGCTTGTCTATTATGAGCATATTAAAGTTACGTTCTCTAATAGTTCAATTTAAAAAAAAATCTTTTTAGGAAATGATGCATTTTAAGATTTTGTGTGTTCAAAATGTCTTGTGTTTTAAATTTAGAATTAAATTAATATCTTATTTAATTTTGCTTATTTCTAATCATGGTTGGCTGTTTTTGTCATGTGATGCAATAGGAGGGTTATTTAAAACTGAATTGTGTTTGTAAGTTGGTGTTTTGAAGAAGTCTTTTTATTACAACCTGCCAAAAGCGCTCAACTGTAAGTATTTTTCTACCATGCTGCATTTTGTCCCTTGTCCCAGCTTTGCATTTTGTTTTTGGTGTTTCTGGTTCTTAGTTTGGATATGTCTTCTCCTATTTCTGCGGCTGGAACTGGCTCTCAACGTTCATGTGGTTTGGATGAGCTGGCTGACAATGTAGATATGTTAACACAGCTAGTACAACAGCTAATCCAACAAGTTTCTTTTTTGACTGCTCGTTCTGGATTGGAACCTAATTCGGTATCCGTGACTGCATTCATTCCTCCTGGGCAAACTTCTTTGGTAAATGTAGCTTCTAATCCTATGAACAATGAATTTATGGTGACTCAGAGTCTTATGTGAGAATGCTGTTTGACAGTGCTAACTGTATGGAAAACGGCACTACAGAACAATCTATTAAATCCTTGGAAGAGAAACTGCTTAAAATCAGAAAACTGCAGGTGGAGATTAATTACTTTAAGGATAGTATTAAGGTCCATAGAATCCCGAAGGGACTTCGGTTATGGAAGTTTCCAATGGCCTAATGTTAAACTCTCTTTCACATCTTGAACTAATTGAACTCTTTGACCGACAAGGTTGCGAATTGCTAGAAGTGCTTATTAAGCACAACCAAAAAGCACTGACATGCTAATGAGTGAAGTTACTTCAATTGAGACTGCTATCACTAAGGATTTATTGTTTGCACAATACAAGGATAAGTGTTTGGGTATTTTTAATTCAGTGGACAGCAGTATTATTAACAAAGTCCAGATAGGAAAAGAAATTCGCTAGGGACAAACTGGATTACTCTAAGGGTTTGGCTTACCCCAAAACCACTGCCATGGTTACTTCCCTTAGTGACGAGTCATCTACCAACGAAAACTCTGTCACTGATGACATTTCCCGAAATGATTCAGTCCCTTTATACAGGGACCTCCCCCGACGTTCAGGGAGGTTGAAGAATCGTTGGGAACACCAAATGGCACCACAGATTGGGAACACAGTTACGTGTTTTATGCACAACAACGGAGGAGAAACCACAATCAGTTTAATTACAAGGACTGTTCATTTGATGTAAAAATGGCAGACCTTTTAAGTAAGCGTTTTAGATTTGTGCCTTCCAAACGAGCTAGAATTAATGAATTAATAATTGGCCTTAAACTTTTTTTGAGAGAACTGAATTTTCAGTTATTGTTTAAAAATAATTTTGGGAACAACACTAGTCTGTTTACTAGGAGCAGTCTTTATAACCCACCCCTTGATACCCCTCTCATTTTGTTGGATAAAATGTGTGATTTTGATTTCTGAAACTTATTGAAAGGGGGTTCTGGTTGTAACAACTCGAACCTTACTAAAATTGAAAACGACCTTTTGATGAAGTTATGTTGCAGCAAAACTTTAAGGGTGATGAAGCCTGATTAAGGCAGGGGTGTGTTTGGTTATTATGAATAACGAAGACTACCTCAATAAAATGTTTGAATTTTTATATGATGGTAATTTTTATGAAGAGACATCGTTAAACTATATACATATCTCCTATGCCAAAATCGATTGGTTGCTTAAGGACATGTTAGACCAGGGTGAAATTACTTATGAAAAATAGTGTTTTTTGAATGTGAAATGCCCTAAGGTACCATCCATGTTTGGACTACCTAAAATTCATAAGGACCTTAGGGATCCACCTATGAGAGTCAATGCCTCTAGTTATAAAACTCATCCCCTGGCAAAATTTATAGATTTGACATTAAAAAATGTTCTGGATAAATATCCTCACGTCTGTCGGGATTCTTGGGATTTCCTGAGGAAACTTACGAAAACAATACTAAATGATGACTCCTTATTTTGCACTACTGATTTAATCAACCTGTTTAATGTGATACCACATGATACAAGACTGGACTGGTTCCATGAATTTTTGGCTGAAACAGCATCTTTAAGTAACAGTTTGGTTAACACCTTGGTTACTTTAATGGAACTAGTCCTGACGAACAACTCTGCACACATAAGCAGTCACTATTTTTTACAGAAGAATGGTGTAGCTATGGGGGCAGCATGTGCTCCTATATTTGCTAATATAGTTCTATTACAGTGGGATAATTAATTTGTTCTTAATATTTCGAATCCACTTCCCTGGGAATTATATATACACTATCTTGATTATGTGCTTTTGATCTGGCACAGACCATCAGATGAGTTGAATACATTTACTGATTATTTGGGCCACACCACATCCTTTCTTAATTTTACCTTTAATGTTAATGCATTTGAGATAGCATATTTAGATGCTCATATTTGTAAGGATGCTAGTAACAGGAGGCTTATTAGTAATACATATAGAAAACCTACTTACTCTAATAACCTCCTAAACTTTGACAGCTGTCACCCAGTACATCAAAAAAGTGGGGTAGTAAAGGGACAATATGCATGCCTTTCTAGGATGGTAACCGAGGACCACACTTTTGACTTGGATTCAAAAGGTTTAATGGATAGATTTCTATCATGTGGTTACCCTTTGAGTTTAGTGCAAAATGTCCTAGTTGAGGTTACACTGAAAATAAAGAATGGTTATTACCCCACAATACTTAAAATTAATGAAGATGTTGGTGAATTTTTGCTGTCAAAGAATAGAACAAGTGATTACATTTTTTTCTATTTCCTTTATTATGGTCTTTACTAATGACATTACATATATTGTGGACATCTTAAGGAAGAATTGGGGAATGTGTTTTCCTGTTTTGAGGGACTAACAGATATTTTTGGGAATGTCCCCAAGGTTATACATATAGAAAAGGACGGTCATTTAAACAGATTTGGAAGGCAGCAACTATTTAGATGGGAATTTGACTCAGAAGAAAAATGGCACTTTCAAATGTGGTGCTTGTAACCAGTGCAAGTACCTTATGGTGAAAAAGTTGTTAAAGTGAATGGTGTATGGCTAAAAACTAACTCTTTTTGTAATCGTAACACAGGGGGATTGTCTACTTGGTCCATTGCACACAATGTAAAGTACAGTTGTGTACCTACCATAAATGTAGATGTTAGAGTGTATTCACTGTTGCAGTCATTACTGTTGGGGTATCCTGCTGGCAGGCTACCCTCAGTCAGCCAGAATTCCAAAGTCTAGGTCCGGCGTCGGTTGCTGTTGCCTCCTCCCAGACGTCAGTGCGCCAGGGGTATAAAAGATGCAGCCGACGCCATTTTCTTCAGTTTTTCTTGCACCAGATGTCAGGTGCCCCCAAATTGGTAGGCTGAAAAATATGCCAAGAAAAATGCATGCACAAAAATAACATTTTCTTCATCTACAAGCAAATACACCAAATAGGTTGTATAGGATAGAGAAGTGAAGATAGACCCAGCAAAGCAAAGGGGGATGGTGGGTAGATAACCTGGACTGCAACAGTGAATACACTCTAACATCTACATTTATGGTAGGTACACAACTGTACTATGTTCATCGTGTTTCACTGTTGCAGTCATTACTGTTGGGTTGAATCCCAAAGCTGAGGATGGGTGGCTGGGCTAAATAGGATTAGGAGAGGCTATGAGGCCCTGCAGAACTGCAGTGGCAAAACCTGCTTTGGACTTAGAGTAAAGAGGTAAGTGGTAGTGCTTTGTGAAGGTGTGCACTGAACTCCAAGTTGCAGCCTCTAAGATATCTTTGGTTGGTACTCCTCTGAGGAAGGCTGCTGAAGTGGCTGCTGCTCTAGTGGAATGAGGCCTAAGGCCCTTAGGCACTGATTTGCCATGCTGAAAATAGCAAAAGCGGATGCAATGGCCTATCCATTTAGAAATAAATAGTTTGTTTTGAGATAGACTTTCCTTGTGATCCTGCAGCATATGACTCAGTTGCTCAGTCTTTCTGAAAGCTTTAGTTCTGTCCAAGTAGAAGCGTAACTGCCTGTGTATGTCCAAAGAATGCAGAATTTTCTCACCCTTGTTCTGTGGATTTGGATAAAAGGTAGGCAAGTGAATGGTTTTGGTTGAGGGCCACACTGGACACCACCTTAGGCATAAATGTAGGGCTTGTCCTCTGAGAAACCCTGTCTGGATGAAAAATGATGTAAGGCTCCACAGCCATTAGTGCTTGCAACTCCGAGACTCACCTTGCAGAGGTTATAGCTAGGAGCAGAGCTGTTTTCAGGGTAAGAATTTTATATCCGCTGTTGATGCTGGCTTGAAAGGAGGCAGTGTGAGTTTTTCCAAAACATAATTGAGGTCCCAGGCCGGAATTGGTGCTCTCCTTGGAGGCCTAACGTCTTTGGCCCCTCTGAGGTACTGCCTTATTAAAGGATGAGAAAAGATAGGTGGTTCTGTATTGTAGTGGGCTGAAATGGCAGAGGCATGAATCTTAATTGATGAGAAATACCATCCTAAAGGCCTTTGTTCAGCATCTCAGTTAGGTATTATAAAATCTGAGGGATATTTGGTACACACGTGTCAGTGCCTTGTTCCTGGTTCCAAGCACAGAATCTCTTCCATTTTTCTGCATAAGATTTTCTGGTACTGGGCCTCCTGGCCTCCAAGATAACATCCATAACAGCTTTTGAAAGAGGAGTGTTCTGAATGGCTACATTATCCGCCATGCTGCCAGATTTAAAGTCCTGAGTTGGCTGTGCAGGATCTGATTGTTTTGTTGGGTCAGCAAGTGAGAAGTTTGAGGCAATATCCATGCTGGACCTTGAGACAAGCTCTTTAGGATTGGGTACCAGTGCTGGCGTGGCCAATCTGGTGCAATAAGTATCATTTTTGGCTTCTCTTGTCTGACTTTTAGGAGTACCCTGGGAAGGAGAGGCAGTGGGGGAAAAGCATATACTGTTAGATTTTTCCAGCTGAAGGATAGGGCGTCCACTTTCCATGCTTGCTTGTGGTAAATCCTTGTGCAAAATCTCTGCAACTGGCAGTTGTGAGGGGACGCAAATATATCTATGTCTTGGCATCCCCATTTCCTTATTATCATGCTGAAGACTTGTGGATCCAGTTTCCATTTGTGGGGATCCATGAGGTTTCTGCTTAGTTCGTCTGCCAGAGTATTTGTTTTTCCTGGCAGGAATTGTGCTTGCAGGTGAACTTGAAAAGCCAATGCTGTGTCCCATAAGGTCATTGCTTGTCTGCAGAGGGGGGTAGGAATGTGTACCTCCCTGTTTGTTTATGTACCACATAACTGTAGTGTTGTCTGTCTTTATCAGTAACTGTCCTGGGTGAAGCAGGTCCTTGAAAGCTGTCAGGGCATTTTGAACAGCTACCATCTCTTTTTGATTGATGTGAAGATGCATCTGGTTTGCGGGCCATGTGCCCTGAATACATTTTCCTGCCATATGGGCCCCCCAGGCATAATCTGATGCATCCGTTGTCAGTGTCTGTCTGGCTGTGGGTAAACTGAATGGCAGACCCCTGTTGTGGTGACAGGCTTCTGCCCACCATCGAAACTCCTGTTGCAAGCAGGGAATGAGTGCAATTACTGTCTCCAGGCTGTGGCAATGCTGAGTTCAAACACTTTTTAGATACCATTGTAGTTTCCTCATATGCAGTCTGGCATATGGAATTAGTAGAATGCAGGATGCCATGAAACCCAAGGCCTGCAGGATTTTCCTTGCCGATAAGTGGGTTTTTGTTGCCAATTTCTTGAAGTAAGTAGTCAGCTGCTTTTGTTTGTCTGGCATGAGATAAGCCATCTGGGCAGTTGTATTTAAGCTTGCACCCAGGAATATTATCTCTTGAGAGGGCACTAGTTTTGATTTCTTCTCGTTTACTGTGTACCCTAGGCCAATTAGTAATCTTTTTACAAACGCCAGATGCTTTAGAAGAATGTCTTTGTTCTCTGCTTGAATTAGGCAGTCGTCCAAGTACGGACATATTTGAATTCCTTTTTGTCTGCAAAACGCAATTACTGGTGCCAGGCATTTTGTGAAGACACTGGGTGCAGTAGATAAGCCAAAGGGCAGTGCAGAGAATTGGTAATGCATTGAGCCAGCTATGAATCTGAGGTATCTTCTGCAAGATTGTCTGATTGGGGCATGCAGGTATGCCTCTTTTAGGTCCAAAGTTACGAGCCAAGCCTTCTTGCCCAGCATGGGCAGCAGCTGCTGTAGAGTCAACATCTTGAATTTTGGAACTTCCAGAAATGTATTTAGTACAGACAGGTCCAGTATTGGTCTCCAGGTTTTTATCCTTTCTGGGTACTAGGAAAAGTCTGGAGTAAAATCCTTGCCCCTGCTCTTGTTGTGGTACTTGCTGAATGGCCCTCATGTTCATGAGGGCTGTAATTTGTTTTTGTGCCTCTACCCATTGATTGTGTGGCAGGTCTGGCATACCTTTTGACCTTGGTAGAGTGTGAAAATGGAACCTGTAGCCTTGGGACACTATGTTCAGGACCCATTTGTCTTGGGTAACCATTTGCCAATTTGATGAAAAAAGTGCTAGTTTTCCCCCTAAGGGGACTGCCAAAAGAAAAGTGCTTGGACCTGGTAGAGGAAAGTCATTGGTACTGTTTTCTGTAAGGCTGCAATTTGTCTTCTCCGCTTTTGGAGGTAGGAGCACCCCACTGTTTAGGCCTGTATGAACCTTGGGGTTGAGATCTGCCTCTGGGACGCCTGTATCTGCCTCTTTGTGGTCTGTCTGACACTGGAAAGGACCAATTTGTAGAATGCCAGTTCCTGCTAAACCTGGGTGGCTGTACCTGTAGGAAATCCTTGACTGTCTGCATGGATTTTGCTTTATCCTCCATTTTTTTCCAACACCTCTTCTGCTTTAGTACCAAACAAAGTATCATGCTGTAATGGTGCATCCAATAATTTTGCTTTAACATGATCAGGCAGATTTTGTTCCTTTAACCAAGCATGCCTTCTAATAACAGAACCTGTAACAGCGGCCCTGCAAGAGGCCTCCAGTGAATCATAACCACATTGCAAAGTATGCTTTCCCACTTGCTCAGCTGCTTGCAGTAAATCCTGCAATTCCTTGTTCTCTGAACATTCAGTATTTGTCAACAATTTCTGTTTAAGCAGTGATATTAAATATTGCTGATATTTAAGCATATGAAACTGACAATTTAAAGCCCTTACAGCCAGGGTAGCAGAAGTGTAGACTTTTTTCCCCCCATATGTCTAGAGCCCTAGAATCCCTACCAGAGGGGACAGGGTCTTTTGCAGTGGAAGCTTTAACCCTTTTGGGACTCTGAGATATAGTTTCTGGGTCAGCAGTGGGTTTTTTATATAGGAATTTATGAGAATCCGGGATCCTGTAGTATCTGTCTGGCTTAGCAGGTGCAGTGGGTAAAGAGTCAGGGGAAAGGCCGGACTCTGAAAATACATCTACAATGTCGAGAACAGGTGGAATAGCAAGGGGTCTGTGCTGGGGAAGTAGCAGAAAGTTATTGAGCCTTTTCTTAGATTCAGAATAATCTTGGCTCTCCTTTGGCTCTCCCAGTGGAAATACTCCCTCATGGTATGCAGGGTTTCCCCAAAAGAATAATCCTCAGGAGGAGAGACTGAAGGAATGGATTCTTCAGCATCAGAATCCTCATAGGGAAGCATGGAGTA
Source organism: Protopterus annectens (assembly GCF_019279795.1). Classification (NCBI taxonomy): domain Eukaryota; kingdom Metazoa; phylum Chordata; order Ceratodontiformes; family Protopteridae; genus Protopterus; species Protopterus annectens. The sequence continues at coordinate 829,747,895 of NC_056733.1, forward strand.
AATCCTGTTCAGAAGAGGAATCAGAGGAAATAGAAACCTGATCAGAAGAATCATACTCTGTCTCTTGCCTAGGCCTCATCACGAGGGGGATGGGAACCCCTGATCAAAGTAATTAGGTCTTCGGCCATTTCGAGCATCTGTTTTTTAGGCATGGAAGTCTGAGTAGGAGAATGCTGTACTTGTTTCTTTGTCTTTAGAGCTGCTTTAGTCTTTGTCTTTGAAGCTGAAGATGGCTTACTATATAGTTGTGTAGGTCTGAAGACACCCTCAGAAGCCGATGCCTGCTCAGCGGGTCTGGACCCATCTGAGGGAATGATTTCCGAGTGTCCAATACCTTAAGTATCCAGAGGCCCAGTCTTCTCCACGTGGGAGTTGGAAGCAGCCTGTGGCTCTGAGGTAGCGGGCACCAGGGGCTGCGAAAGCGCCTCACTGAGAACCGGCGACTGGCCTAGCAGAGGCCTCGTCATCAGTTTTGGACCTCGGATGCCTATCCTTTTCCTTGTCCTTGCGTTTTTTTGTAAACTCAGATAGTCGGCTGGTCCGACGGCATTATATAATTAAATCTTCGGCCAAAGTAATGAAATGCAAAATCGAACAGACGAGTGCGTTGGTTAAATCTAGCACAAAACCGACAGCTAGCAACGTTGTGATCAGGGCCTAGGCAAGGAATACAGTAAGAGTGAAAATCCTTATGAGGTATTTGCTTCCCACAAGAAATACAATTGTTAACTTTTTCTGACATCGGTCTGGAGCAAGAAAAAAGTTTCCCCAACGGGGTACTTAGCTTTAATGAAGACTTCGGTTCTGAAATTCGGATTTGAAAATCTCAGGAGTCAGCCGACCGGCACTTGCGAACTGCTTTTGCTTCGGGCACCGTGCAGCAAGAAAGACTGAAGAAAATGGTGTCGGCTGCATCTTTTACACCCCTGGCGCACTGACGTCAGGGAGGAGGTGACAGCAACCGACGCCGGACCTAGACTTTGGAATTCTGGCCGACTGAGGGTAGCCTGCCAGCAGGATAACTGAACAGTAATGACTGCAACAGTGAAACACAATGAACATCTGTTACTACATGGGAAAAACTCAAAGAAAATTCAAAAGTTGTGTTAATTATATACCATATATATAGATCAGTCTATTTATTTACAACCCCACCCCTTACACCAAATCTAACTACAACCTCGAAGGAGGTCAAAGTACAGTTCACATCTGCGTCAAAGTAGAACATGAACACATTGCTGATCCAAAACAAAACTGTACGCGCACAACCACATCTCCCAGTATCAAAGTATAAAGATGTAAAATGAAAACAGGCAAAAGAGCTGACACAAAAGACAGGGAACATTAGGCATGACTTAAAATTATAATCAAAAGTCTTTTCTTGCCCCAGCCCCTGATTTAGACCACAAACCAAGTGAACCAAAAGGGAGAAAGTATGCCAACCAGCACCAGAACTCCTGTACAATACCTACAAAAATACTGCATTTACAGCAGCCCATGACAAGGCTAAAGACAGCACAGGAGCCTTAAAATTGGCAGAGGCCCAATGTGGATGTTGGCCATGATAGGAATATGGTAATTGCAAAACTGTACAATGTTCTAAGCAACCCAGAGTCAGACACAGGCTAGCCTAGAGAAAAGTGGCCAAAAGAAACAAACAACTGCTGAGACTGCCTAGCTGCAAAATGCCTACTCAATCCCAGCTCGAAACTCCAAACCTGGTTAAAAGTCTAAAGTGCAGGTAGAGTTTTGCTAGAAAATGCGGTCATTTGGATAGTAGCTGCCTCCTGAATAGTTTATTTTACAGCCCAAAAAAAGGCTGACTTAGAAATAAGCTTTAATTGATTAGTGGCCTATAGAACTCCCTTCAAAGAAAAAATCAGTGCTCATAACGAACTAAGGCTTGCAATCCATAGAACCTTTTTGGTAGAGGTCACTTGCAACAGAAAAAAAAACAATCCATGACACTATTTTCAACCTGTACAGAGAAAGTTCAGAATAAATAATATGCGTGACTGCCTGTCCAACACACAGGTGTGAAATCTACTTCACTTTAGTTGAGGATTTGCGGGAAAGTAGGCAAATGCCCCCAACAAGAAAATGCACTAAAAACTACCTTAGAGTTTCTGGAAGGTCATTCTGATGCCCTATTGGCAAGTGCAGCATGAACCTAGATAGGGGACAGGATGCAGTTAATTCTTGCAGTGAGTTTTTGAGAATGGCCTGAAAAGAAAGGAGGTCAGAATCATAAAAAAAGTTTGCTGCACTCCAAAATAAAAATCTCTTCCATTTATCAAATTAGTGGAAAACACAAAGGAGTAGAGATACACATTGGTAAATCATTCTTTGCTTGTTACCTGCTTGAGCAAAGATGACTCTGGAGGTCAAAAACTTAGTTAACTGTTGCTGTGCCAAGAAGAAATTGAATATTGAGGACAAAAAAATGTCCAGTACTCTGAGTAAAGAAATTGAAAAAATCTCAAGGTAAAACAAAACATCCTTCCCGACAGCAGACAGTCAAAAAATCTCTTGCAGTCAAAACTTGTTGTGAGTGGAGCTGGCTGAGCTCATACAACAACTGTCCTGTCTGATTCAAACTTAGACAGGAAGTTGAGATTTGAGAGATGGCTGTCCTCCTATGCCAAAGCGGTGAAAGAGCAAAGAAAGACCATCCCTGTCCGGCTGTCTCCTGCTACCTTTGTAGGTGTGGAATCGAGGCAAAGCTTTAGTGGGGAAGCTTAACAGATCTAAGGGTAAGAAGTACCACTTTAACAGAAAGGCATGAAAGACTTTTAAATCCTGGACAGGCACACCATAAGGTGCGATGAAGTGACTTTGGAGGAGGATGAGAGTAAGAAAAAACATACACATTGTGAAAGACATGAGAAGAAAGTTTCCACTTGTCTGGAGCTCAAAATCATTGCTTTTTGTGCAAAACTTTAAGGCTGATGGTTTCTCTGGAGTTGATTGCCCACCACATGACAGTGTTGTCAGCGACACTCACAAACTCTCTCAATAGAAGAGTGCAATTGAAAGAACCTGAGGTCTGACTGCTAACAGCTCAACACATCACAATGTAGATTCTGTGCTCCTGTAGAGGCCTTAGCCATTGACTGTAAGCTTTGTTTAGCATTGTCCCTGCTTTGAAGCTTGCCTCTGTCGTTAAAGAATGATCGCCCTGGAATACATTGATCCTGGTGCATGATTAAGTATCTCCTCTGTTAAATCAACATTCCCCCTTTGAAGTAAGCAGGGTATTATGGGCAGAAACTTGACCAGATCCATCTTGTCAGCCAGGTTTGTCTGTAGATGCACATTGAATTGACTGACCACTTGTCTTGTTTCCTTTATGAAGATTGAGCTCCCAAGCTTCCATGTGCCCATCTGGCTTGAATTCTGACAAATGCTCTTTATTATTTCTTGCAGAGTCTCAGTTGATGGAACCAAAGGAGAAGCCACTTTGTTTGTCCTTTTGTTAAGGACATGTGCAGAAGCCTATGTAGTCAGATCACCAGCAGAAGATGCCATCCTGAGGGTTTCTGAGAAACTTTACAGCTTAGTCATATGCAGTTGCCATTGAGGCGCAGAATACAAGATACATGAACAATGATGAAGAAAAGGACCTTCCTTGCAGTCAGCCCTCAGGCCTTCGACCAATGAAGCATAGATCTTTGTTTTGTAGACTGCTAAAAGGCCATCTACTTTTTCACGCTCAGTCTGGAACACAAGCTACTAATACCTAAGGTGAAAGACTGGACAGAGAACTGTTAGTGAGAGAACCCAGCAGTCGAACCAGCATGATCCACATATTCAAATAATGAAGAAAAAGGAAGGTGCAAGCTGAGCCTAATTGAGAAAATCCAGATGATCTTGTATTTTCAGAGAGCTGAAAAGCTGCAACTGGATGAGAGTGAACTTGGGACACATCCAGTGGCAGATTGAGGAAAGATATGCAGAAAACTTAAGATCAGAGTCAGCTAAAGCGCTTTGACTACTAGGGCAGTCGAGAATGAATGTCAAAGTAAAGCCTCAACGATATCCAATGTTAACCCTCAATGATCTTTAGGATATGTAAATAGGCTTGTGCTGTTCGTCTCTTCTTGAACTGGTTCTGGCTGGTATGCCTCTAGGGAGAGATAAGTCAGGAGTGAGATTATCTGCTGTTTGGTTCTTTGGTACTTAAAGACAATGAGAATAAATCAGGAACCCACTTCAGCATATAAAAGTGCCAATAGCTAGTCCTATAAAGGTGCTGCTGTCCGTATGACCCTGGCAGTATTGTTGGTAGGAGCACTTTCTGGCTGAAATGAAGGTAAGGTCTCCCCTAAAATATTGAAACATGAATTATTGTGATCCCACCTTCTGTCTGTCTTGGATAATTAGGCTCTGCCCCTTTTGAAAACTGTAACCTTTCCCCTGGGTCTGGTGCCGAGAGAAGACCTGGCTGCTGCCCCTACAGTCTGCCAATTCAGTTCTGAGGATTCCTGCCTCTGAAGACCTAAATCTTTTAGCTGTTCTGGCCACCTAAAACTTTCTCTCTCCAACCTGCCCCAAAGATCTAACCCAGAACTAGAGCACAAACTTTTCAGATCCCTCCCCTTTGGCTTTGCCTCCTCTACTTATACCAAACTGAACCTCAGTCTTCCTTGCCCATCTAAGCCTGACAAACAAACTGACCCATTTCTTTAAAACTGCACAGCAGGCCTGTAAACAACACAAACGATTGTAAAAAACTCAGCCAAAAGTGCCTTTTTTAACATGGTCCAACAAATTTTCATCCCTATCGACCCCGGTGCCTCAGAAGGGCAAACAGTTGAAAGAACCCTGAAAAGAAGCCTGTACAGCATCAAAAACACATTGCTTCAAATAACTGCTAGAGTTTCAAACATATTTTCAAATCTGAAACAGCTTTTCACAGCCCTTTGGCCACTTCTTCTTTAAGAAAAGGCTTCTTTTCAGCACAAGTGAAGCCTTAACAAAGCCCCTGCAGTTCAAGTTCCTCATGGCAGAGCCCCTCTGCTAAACTAGGCCCCTGGCTAACTTCATCCCTGCTTCCCCTTAGACTCTTAAGTTCTTGTGTGAAGCTTTAGGCCTTTATTAAGAGAAGCCTTCTTAAATCTGGGACTCTTAAAAGATACTTATGAAACTCCAGGCCTCTGTAATTACAATCCGTAAAATAACAGGAGCAGGAGGCAAACCGATTCAGAGAAGCCTCTGTAAACAAATCTTTAACCCTCCAAAACAGGACACAGAAGAGAGGCTCTGTCTCCTGGAAAAGAAAATTGGAGGAGAGAATAGAGATCCAGAAGAATCCAGGCACTGAATCAGAACTCCTAGAAGGATCCTGGTCAGGATCAGAAAAGGAAGGAAACAAAAAGCAGAAGACTGAAACATCCACAGAGGCATCAGACCCTAGAGAGTACTCAGCAGTCACCCCTAAACCCTAATCACATCGACCCTGCTCCAGGCTCCTTATGCAAAATCCTTCCAGATCACATTTCCAGAGGAGTTAAGACCCTAATCAGAAAGAACAAATCTCAGCCCATTTAAGCAAGTGGAACCTGGCACAGTTCCCTGGAAACTACCTAGGCAGAGCCTCAGGGAGGGGCTGGCCCTAACCTGCCCAGAGCGAAGGAGGCCCCCCTAGAGGAGGCCATCCCACATATAACAAGGCCCTGAAGCTGGAGGCCCTGCAAAGCTCCATCACTCCATCCTCCCACCAGAGACCTCTAATCAACCCCGAAACGGCCGGTGGAACCACATTCTTCAGCCTAGGCTTCACTGCTCTCCTCCGTCCCACGATGCAGACGATTCTTCTAAGAGCATCCGACCCCATTTTATAAGCTAGCCGAGGCGGGCGACTCCTACTGCACTGGCGTTTATATTGCACATCTTACGGCATAAATCTAGCACACAATCGTATCTCCTCATACAACACCGGTAAACTTTCCAACAGAAGCGGCCACAAAGTACACAAAATCTCTATGCAAAACAGGAATAACAAGAATTAACAAGAAATACACGTTATTTGTTTCCAACAACAATCTAATTATTCTGGAGGCCCAAAAACCAAACCACTGGGCAAAAAACGAAAATATTCTCTAGCAAGGTGCCAAAAACTTAAAACTGAAAAGAAGAACTCAAAACGTTGCAATACTGCAATACTGCTTCTGCGGCGCTATGCATGACTGAAAAAGCAAAAAGGGCGAGGATGCGAGCGATGGCATTTGTATTTTACGCGTCTGATGTCTGTCAAATCGATCAAATGCCAATAAACGTCAGCCTATTTGATATTCGGGACGATCGGTGATAGGATCGGATTCTGCAAGTAAGGACTGCAGCAATGTGAGATGAAGAACATGAACAAATTTATGAGCACATGCTTAAAATGAGGAAACAGAATATGAATACCGCTTTAGCAAAATAGATTTCAATTTTTTCCAGTCATTCTTTTTGAATTTATGGGTTTGGACATAGTAGCTAAAGATGCAAGAGGTGGCCCTTCGAATGACATTATAGAACTTAAATGGCAGATTAGGCTCAATGCCTGTATTCACCCTGGTCTTAATGAGAGCTTATCTATTATTAGCATATTAAGCTTTTATTTGCTACAATTTAATTTAAAAAAAATCTTTTCAGGAAACAATGCATTTTAAGATTTTATGTGCTCAATATGTTGTGTGTTTTAAATTTAGAATTCAATTAATATCTTATTTAATTTAATTTATTTCTAATCATGGTGCGCTGTTTTTGTCATGTGATGCACAATAGGAGGGTTATTTAAACCGAATTGTGTTTGTAAGTTGGTGTCCTGAAAATCTCTTTTTGTTACAACCTGACAAAGTACTTAACTGTTTATTAAAGTATTTTTCTACGCTGCATTTTGTACCTTGTTCCAGCTTTGCAATTCGTTTCTGGTGTTTATGGTTCTTAGTCTGGATACAACACATTGACTACTTTAGGCATAAAAGATGATTAACCCTAAGAGATAACTTGCCTAATCAAGAATAAAAAACAGAGGAGAGGCTATTAAGGCTTGGATCTCATTTCTTGCAATAGCAAATATATTAGCCCCCCCCCCCCCATTAGCAGATGTTCTCAATGGGAGACAAGAAGTCAGCAGCTGAAGGCTGTTGGTAAAGGAATTATGTACATTGTGTTCACTGTTTTAAACACCTTATAAAAGTATGACTTAAGACACTGGCATGCATATGTTAATAGAAACGAAAACGAACCATACTAACATCTTTTACATTTACACACAATGCACATTTTCTATCTTTATAACAGATGTCTTTCAATCTAATTTTAGTCTAATGTTACATAAATCACACAATTCCTGCTTTCTCTTAAACCTTAGACCTCCTACTGAACATTATTCTGCATGTATTGTTCCTTTGAAAAAGGTGCAGTAAAAGGATCAATATTATTTTTGGCTGCCCAACAAGAGAACAGTTTCCATTTGCTAGTATACAGTTTTCTCGTTGAGGATTTGTGAGAAGAAATTATGTTGTACTGCCAGGGAGATGTTAGGAAGCCTGGCTAAGACAGGAAGTGGAGGAAAGTACAGCTGTGTACACTTACCATAAATGTAGATGTTCGAGTGTATTAAATGTTGCAGTCATCACATTTGGGTTATCCACCTGCAGGCAGCCCTCAGCCGGCCTGAATACCAGAGTCTTCGGATTTCTGTGTCGGATGCTGTCGCTTTTCCATGACGTCAGGGGTATAAAACATGCAGCCGACGCCATTACATCAGTTTTTCTTGCCCCAGATGTCAGGTGCCCCACAATAGGAAGCAATTATATGGTATGGTACACCCCCATCAAAAAGCAAATACACATGAAAAAATATATATACCAAACAAGAAGGAAAGGTAGAGCCAAGAGAAGTCAGGGGGGTGGAGGGAGGGTAACCAGGATTGCAACAGTGAATACACTCGAACATCTACATTTATGGTAAGTGAACACAACTGTACTATTTTCTTCGTGTTTCACTGTTGCAGTCATCACATTTGGGTTGATTCCCAAAGCAAAGGAAGGAAGGAGGTAGTTAAAGAACATTGTGGTCAGCTATAAAGCCCTGCAAGACTGCTGTGTCAAATCCAGCTCTGGATTTAGAAAATATAGGCAGGTGGTAATGCTTGGTGAAAGTATGTACAGAGCTCCACGTAGCAGCTTCCAGGATATCCCTGGTAGGGACTCCTCTGAGAAATGCCATAGAGGTAGATGCAGCCCTGGTGGAATGTGATCTTATCCCCTGTGGGGTAGGTTTTCCATGGTGCTTGTAGCAGAAATGAATGCAATGGGCTATCCATTTGGAAATGGTTTGCTTTGAAATGGACTTCCCCTCTACCCCTGCAGCAAAGTCAACTAGCAGCTGGTCAGATTTTCTGAGAGGCTTAGTCCTGTTCAAATAGAATCTAAGTTGTCTTTGCACGTCCAGAGAGTGCAATATCCGTTCCCCTCTGTTTTGTGGATTAGGGAAAAAAGTAGGCAAATGAATGGACTGGTTTATGGTCTCACTAGACACCACCTTGGGCATAAAGGAAGGATTAGTACTGAGGGAAACCCTGTCCCACTGGAAGATAATGAAGGGTTCCACTGCCATGAGGGCCTGTAATTCAGACACTCTTCTTGCTGAAGTGATGGCTAGAAGTAAAGCTGTTTTCCAAGAAAGGAATTTCAACTCTGCTGTTGCAGCTGGCTCAGAGGGGGGAAGAGTGAGCTTTTCCAATACAAAGTTAAGGTCCCAGGCTGGAGTGGGAGCGCTCCTGGGGGGGGGGTCTTAAATTTTTGGCCCCTCTAAGGAATTGTTTTAGTAAGGGGGGAGACAAGAGGGGTGGCTCAGTATTATAATGTGCTGAATAGGCAGAGGCATGAATCTTAATTGATGAGAAGGATAGACCCTTGTGGAGCATTTCTGTTAAGTACTCTAGAATATGAAGTAACCTGGGCACAGTTTGGCCATCCCCTGAGCCTGGCTCCAGGAGCAGTATCTTTTCCACTTTTCAGCATAGGATTTTCTGGTACTAGGCCTCCTTGCCTCCAGAATGACATCCCGCACCTGCTTACTGAGGGATGCTAGGGGAGAGCTCATGGAATTAGCCAGGCTGCAAGGTTCAGGGTTTGAAGCGGAGGGTGCAGAATCTGGCCCACCTACTGGGACAGCAGGGAAGGGGTCTGAGGCAGGTGCCATGCTTTTAGCAGTGTCAGACTGCTCAAGAGGGGGTACCAGTGTTGGCGTGGCCAGTCTGGTGCAATCAGTATTGTTCTTGGCTTGTCCTGTTTGATCTTTAGTAGAACCTTCAGGAGGAGGGGTAGAAGGGGAAAGGCATAGACTGAGAGGTTTTCCCAAGTGAAGGACAGGGCATCCACTTTCCAAGCTTGGCCGTGGGGAGCTCTGGTCCAATATTTGCTCAATTGATAGTTCTGAGAGGAAGCAAAAAGGTCCACCTCTGGTGCCCCCCACCTGTTCCTCAAAAGCTTGAATATTTTGGGTTCCACTTTCCACTCATGTGGGTCCATGAGATTTCTGCTTAAGTCATCTGCCAGTGAATTTGGTTTGCCTGGCAGGAATTGAGCTTGCAGGTGCACTTGGCTACTCAAGGCTGTGTTCCACAGAGACATGGCTAAACTGCAGAGTGGGTAGGAATTGGTTCCCCCTGCTTGTTTATGTACCACATAACTGTGGTGTTGCCTGTCTTTACCAACAGTTGTCCTGGAAGAATAAGGCCTTTGAAGGCTGTCAGAGCATTCTGTACAGCTAACATTTCTTTTTGATTGATATGCAGGTGCATTTGCTTTGGCTTCCATTTGCTCTGAATGCACTGCCCTGCCATGTGAGCCCCCCAAGCATAGTCTGATGCGTCTGTTGTTAGGGTTTGGGCGGCAGGGGGTAGACTGAAGGGGAGTCCCTTGTTGTGGTAGCAGGCCTCTGCCCACCAAAGGAACTCTGTTCTCAGACAAGGAATGAAAGGAATCATTGTTTCCAGGTCCTGAGAATGTTGACACCATAAACTTTTTAGATACCATTGGAGCTTCCTCATATGCAGTCTTGCATATGGAATTAGAAGAATGCAAGAGGTCATGAATCCCAGGGCTTGCAGTATTATCATTGCAGATAGCTGGGTTTTTGTGGCCAATAGTTTGAAGTAGGTTGTCAAATAAACTTATTTCTCCGGAGTGAGGAATGCCATCTGGGAAGTTGTGTTCAAGCTTGCTCCTAGGAATACAATCTGTTAGCAGGGTACTAGGTGAGATTTCTTTTCTTTGACGGTGTACCCCAGTAAGGGTAGAAGTTTCTTTACAAATGCCAGGTGCTGTAATAGCAAGTCCTGACTTTCTGCCTGAATCAGACAATCGTCCAGCTATGGAAAAATCTGAATATTTCTCTGCCTGCAAAATGCAATAGCTGGAGCTAGACACACTGTGAACACACTGGAAGCAGTAGATAATCCAAGGGAAGTTCAGAGAACTGAAAGTGCATGGAGCCCGCCCTGAAATGTAGGTTTTGTCTGCAGGATTCTCTTACTGGGATGTGCAGGTAAGCTTCTTTAAGTCTAGGGTTGCCAGCCAGGCATCCTTGGCTAGCATAGGAAGAAGCTGTTGAAGAGTTAGCATTTTGAATTTTGGAACCACCAGAAATGTGTTGAGAATACAGAGGTCCAGGATGGATTGGTTCTGAGGGAGACGGTGTCCGCATGAAAAACGATGAAAGGCTCCACTGCCATAAGGGCCTGCAATTCAGATACCCTTCTTGTTGAAGTGATGGCTAAAAGGGAAGCTGTTTTCCAAGAAAGGGATTTTAAATCTGCAGTAGCAGCTGGCTCAAAAGGAGGAGGGGTGAGTTTCTCCAATATAAAGTTAAGGTCCCAGGCTGGAGTTGGAATTCTCCTGGGTGGTGATAAATTTTTGGCCCCTCTGAGGAGCTCCTTGAGCAGTGGAAGAGAGAAGAGGGGAGGTTCTGTGTTATAATGAGCTGAAATGGCTAAGGCGTGAATTTTTATTGAGGAAAAAGACAGGTCGTTGTGAAGCATCTCAGTTAAAGTATTGTACAATCTGAGGTAAATTGGGCACTGCTGTGCTCATCCCTTGAGATTGGTTCACAGGCACAGAATCTTCCATTTTTCAGTACAAGATTTTCTAGTACTAGGCCTCCTTGCCTCTAAAATGACATCCATCACTGGTTTACTGAGGGATGGTAAAGGAAAGCATAGGTAATTAGCCAGGCTGCAAGGTTCAGTGTTAGAAGGTGAGGGTGCAGAATCTGGTTCTCTTGCTGAGACAGCAGGGTAGGAGTCTGAGGCAGGTGCCATGGGGCCAACAGTAACACACTGCGCAAGAGGGGGTACCAGTGTTGGTGTGGCCAGGCTGGTGCAATCAAAATCATCCTTGGTTTGTCTTGTTTGATCTTTAGTAGTACTTTGGAGAGCAGAGGCAGAGGAGGAAAGGCATAAACTGATAGGTTTTTCCAGCTGAAGGACAGAGCATCCACTTTCCAAGCTTGTCTGTGGGAGTCCTTACACAAAATATTTCCAATTGATAGTTCTGGGGGGAGGCAAACTGGTCTATATCTGGGCTCCCCCATTTGCTTGTCAACATATTGAAAATCCTTGGTTCCAGTTTCCACTCATGTGGGTCCATGAGGGTTCTGCTTAGTCCATCTGCCAGTGTATTTAGTTTTCCTGGCAGGAATTGAGCTTGTAGATGTACTTGGTAGCTCAAGGCTGTGTTCCATAATGCCATGGCTAGTCTGCAGAGGGGGTAAGAATGTGTACCCCCTCCTGCTTGTTTATGGACCACATAACAGTTGTCTGTCTTTACCATTAATTGTCCTGGAAGAATGTGGTCCTTGAAGGCTGTCAGAGCATTCCGTACAGCTAACATTTCTTTATGATTGATGTGAAGGTGCATTTGAATTGGGTTCCATTTGCCCTGAATGCACTTCCCTGCCAGGTGTGCCCCCCATGCATAGACTGATGCGTCTGTTGTTAGGGTTTTAGGCGGCAGAGGGTAGTGTGAATGGTAGTCCCTTGTTTTGGTGGCAGGCCTCTGCCCACCAAAGGAACTCTAGGCGTAGACAAGGAATGATAGGAATCATTGCTTCTAGATCCTGAGAATGTTGACACTATAGGCTTTTTAGATACCATTGTAGTTTCCGCATATGCAGTTCTTGCATATGGAATTAGAAGAGTGCAGGAGGCCATGAACCCCAAGGCTTGTAGTATTTGCCTTGCAGATAGCAGGGATTTTGTGACCACTTGTTTGAAGTAGGTTGTCAAGTGAATTTGTTTCTCTGGCATGAGGAAAGCCATCTGGGAAGTTGTATTCATCAAGCTTGTCCCAGGAATATAATTTGTTGACAGGGTACCAGGTGTGATTTCTTTTCATTTATGGTGTACGCCAGACAAGTTAGCACCCTCTGTACAAAAGCCAGATGATTCAAACGTATGTCCTGGTTTTCTGCCTGAATTAGACAATTGTCCAGGTATTGGTATATTTGAATATTTCTTTGCCTGCAAAATGCAATGACTGGAGCTAGGCATTTTGTGAATACCCTGGGCGCAGTAGATAAGCCAAAGGCCAGTGCAGAAAACTGATAGTGCGTGTAGCCTGCTTTGAAGCGTAGTTATCTTCTGCAAGATTCCCTGACTGAGATGTGCAGGTATGCGTCCTTTAAATTTAGTGTTGCCAACCAAGTGTCTTTGCTTAGCATAGGAAGCAACTGGTGAAGAGTCAGCATCTAGAATTTTGGAATCACCAAAAAGGTGTTTAGAGTAGGCAGGTCCAGGATAGGATGCCATGAATTGTCTTTTCTGGGTACCAGGAAAAATCTCGAGTAGAAACCTTGTCCCTTTTTCTCTTCTGGTACCAACTGAATAGCCCCTATGCTTAAGAGAGAGAGAGTACTTGCTTTTGGGCCTCTGCCCACTACTTTGGAGGTAGATCCGGCCAACCGCTTGGAGATGGTAATGTGTGGAAGAGAAATCTGTATCCTCGGGACACTATATTTAAAACCCATTTGTCCTGGGTAATGAGTCCCCAGTTCCTTGCATGAAGTGCCATCTTTCCCCCCAAAGTGGTAGTCAGTTGAGAAGTGCTTGGAAGTTTTAAAAAGAAGTCATTGAGACAGTTTACCATAGGGGGGGGTTATTACTCTCAAATTTGGAAGTGGAGGCCCCCCACTGCTTAGTCCTGTGCGTCCTCTGGGACTGAAGCCTGGGTGCACTGCTGGATCTGGGTTTGGACTGAAAAGATCTGGAAGAGGCAGGAAAGGACCAATTCTTAGAAGGCCAATGCCTACTAAAGCTTGGATGTTGCATTTGCAAAAAGTCTTTAACAGTTTGCATAGATTTAGATTTTTCCTCCATCTTTTTAAGAACTTCTTCTGTCTTGTTGCCACACAGGTGGCCCTGGTTTAAGGGAGCATCCAGTAATTTCACCTTAACATGATTTGGCAAGGATTGCTCCTTAAGCCAAGCATGCCTTCTAAGTACAGACCCAGTTACCGCAGCCCTGCAAGAAGCCTCTAGTGAATCAAAACCACATTGCAATGTATGTTTACCAACTTGTTCAGCAGAATGCATAAAATCCTGTAAATCCTTATTTTCAGCACAATCAGGGATCAACATAATTTTTTCTTTAAGCAATCCAATAATATGCAGCTGATACTTTAACATATGAAACTAGCAATTCAAGGCCCTAATGGCCAAAGTTGCAGAAGTGTATACCTTCTTTTCCCATCTATCCAGCGCCCTGGAGTCTCTATCAGAGGGGGTAGGATTTTTGGCAGTAGTAGCCTTAATGCCCTTGGGTCCCTGTGAAATGGTTTCAGGATCCGCATTAGGATTTTTAAAAAGGAACTTGTGAGAGTCAGGAACCCTGTAATATCTATCAGGTTTTCTGGAAGCAGGAGGCAAAGAGTCAGGGGTTATGCTAGATTCCGAAAAGGCATAATCAACAATGTCCAGTACAGGAGGTATAGCTAAAGGCCTGTGTTGGGGCAGGAGTAAGTAATACCTAAGCCTCATTTTAGAATCAGAGCAATCCTGACTTTCCCAATGAAAAAGCTCCCTGAGAGTTTGCAAGATTTCACCAAAAAAGAAATCCTCTGGGGGGGGGGGGGGGGGGAGCAGAGGGAGTAGAGTCCTCAGCATCAGAATCCTCATAGGTACATAAGGGTAAATCCTGGTCATCAGAGGAAACAGAAATTTCAGAATCCTGGTCAAAAGTATCATAAGCAAACTCAGTCCTAGGTCTCTTAGACGGGAAAGGCTGGCTTCCCCTGATTAAGGTAATAAGGTCTTCAGTCATTCTTATCATTGGTTCTTTAGGCATAGAGGCCTGACCATGCAGTCTGGGCATCAGTTTTCTAGGCATGGTTCGAGTTTTAGGCCTTGAAGAAGAAGAAGGCGCCAGTTTAATATGCAAGTCAGTAGGCCTGAATACACCCTCTGAAGCCGGTGCCTGCACAGCGGCTCTGGACACATCCAAGGTAGAGACATCCGCAGGTTCCACAGTTGAAGCATCTAGCGGCATACAGGACTCCGAATGGGTCTCAGTAGAGGCCTGAGAATCTGAAGTAGCGGGTATCAGGGGCTGCGAAAGTGCCTCACTGAGTACCGGCGAACTGGGCAGCCTGTCTCTGTCTTTATCTTTGCATTTTTTCGGAATGTCGCTAGTCGGATGGCTTACCGAAAACATATCAGGATAATTGAACCGAGCACCAAAGAATTTAGAAGCGTAAATATACCGACGATGGATAGTTTGTGGTTTAAATAAGGCAGAAAACCGACAGCAAGGTACGTCGTGGTCAGGGCCTAAGCAAGGAATACAGTACAAATGAAAATCTTTATGAGGTATTTGCTTTCTACAAGAAATGCAATTATTTACTTTTACTGACATCGGTTTAGAGCAAGAAAAAGTTTTAATTACAATCCACAAACATAAAAAAACAAGCACTTTCACTCAGTCACTACCAAGCTTTTTCAAGATACAAACAAGGTGTAATCAATTCAAAGGTATTAAATAGTAAAAACAGGTCACATGACCAATACTGGTAATTAAACTTCTTCTAAACCACACCTTAATTGTGTAGGTACCAGTGTTAACAATCCAAAAGCACACAGGATAGTAACCAAGATCTGTGCCTGAAAAATAGCACTAAAATGTATCAAAAACATTTTCTTCACACAAAAAATGTAAAATTAATAAATATAATAAATATCCAATGTGGAAATAAAAAATAATAATAATGATTCATGAACAAGTGCTTCAAAAACAACAACGGAACATTAAGAATGTATCCATGAAACATATTAAAAACAATAACATTAAGAATGTATTAAAAACAATAGAAGTTTAATTCTAATAAATATTTCAACTGTGGATCTAAGGGGATGGTCTTTTTGGGTATATGTATGTATTGTTTCAGTTTTTATGTAGGGAAAACTGAGAGACCCCTAAGGAGAAGGGTTTATGAGCATCTTTATGATGTTTCAAAAGGCAAAGAGAACAATGCCTTTTACAAACATTCACAAGATTGTAACAGCATAGAAACCTTAGACCTCCTCTTTAACATTATTCAGCATGTACTGTTCCCACAAACCATTCATTTTTATGTAATTTGTTTCTTCCCATTGTAAACAGCACTCTTCCAGTTCTTTTATCTCTTTTACAGTATTCAACACTTCAGATACATTTGGTTTAGATTTTGAAATACATTATTTATTTATTTTTTTTATTTTACATTTGTTGACCGGGATAGTCCGACAGGATGCATGTCCATTTTCAGCTGAGACCCGGAGAGAAAAGCTCCAAGGGTAAGCAGATACAGCATTACATAATACCAGCATTACATATTACAAACAGACTATTTACAGTGATTACAAAAGTAAACATTGTCTAGCAAATGTTTTTTTTTTGGCAGCCAACCGAATTAAACTTAATAAGGGCTATGCCGGCCATTCAGTTCTTGTGTCCCAGCTAAAAAGAAATACCTCCTTAATTACAGCCGTTTGCTCTAATATTTCTGACTGAGCACTCTGTACTGAATTTTTAGAACATGCCAACCCACTGCATTCCCAAAAAACATGTTCCTAGATATTTCTTTCTTTCCCAGTACACATCCAACATTTGTTGTCTACCTGAGGAAAGATTCTTTGAAGACTGCTTATACCTGGGCAAACACTTCCAAGCAAAAATCCAAAACCTTCTGGATTTTGTTGCGTACTGACACACATCCTCTCATTTTCCCTTGTAATTTGCTTTTTTCAGTCTCTCTTCCCAATCTTTAACATTGTCCCATTGATTCTTTAGTTATCATGCAGTGCTTTATATGCCCTACTAATCAGCTCCTTTTTAAAAGCAGTGTCTACTCTACATTTGACTAGAGCCTCTACCAGAGCAGGTCTTTCACTCAGGACTCTCCTATTCCTTTCTATTTGCCTATACTCTGACATCAAATCAGGGAAGGCAGTTTCGAACCTTCAGTCTAAGTTTCCTCCTGGCCTCATCCCACTCTGTTACCTTTCCCTCTCTAGTTATTTGCTCCAAATACCTTGGTTCCTTTTTCCAGTAAATTCCAGACCCTCCTGCCTATTTTCTGTACCCCTACTTGCAGTAATCCCTACCAGTAAAATCTACTATCTCCATTCATGTGATAGCTTTTGATAACATTATGAGTATATTCTGTATGGTGGTTACTGCATTCCTTAAGAATCTGTATACAAAATCCCACTCTCTCTCCTTATTTCCTGAACTCTGCTGTTCTGTACATTGTGTTCTGAATGAAATTTACAAAGATTCATTCATGCATCTGCAAAGCTGTTAAGCATTTTTTTTTCATTGCTGACTACTTTCACATGGAGTTAATCTGATGGCAGGTGCAAGCAATTAATACTGAAATTTCTGTGCATCCTTTGAAGAATGAAATGCAGAATTTAAAGGTACAATAGAAAGCAATTCAGTGAAAAATAAAAGTTTGCAATTACAGGGGGTGAATAAAAGACAGTAGCATCCCCAGCAGACTTAACACTTGAATAAATTTAGTAGAACAGTGCAGAATATAGTTTTATTTACAGGTAGTCAGTACACTTTTTTCTTAGGCCTAAAAGTTAATGTTTTCTGAAAGCATACAAGCTGTTTTTTTACATACAGGTAGGGAAGAGAGATAAGAAAAGAACAGACAGCAAACAGTACATGTAAGAACTAAGTAACATTTGCTTTAGCATGGGTAACCTTAATTTTAGATAAAGTAATGCCTGTGGGTGCAGCTGTCGATTTCTGACAATTTTGTTCTATCGGAAAGGTTAAAACATTTAGTTGTTAAAAACTAAATTAAGTTTTGTATGTCAGTATTAAGTTATGGGGTATGGGTGTTCTGACAATGTATTTAGTTTTCTTGTTTGGGGGGGTTTCATTAAAAGCACAAAGTCTTGAAAAATACAACATGCATTCAAATGGAGATGAGAAGAAAACTGTACAAAAGATCATACTGCCAAAACAAAAGAGAAAAGTTAGAAATGCACATTCAAACAAATGTCATGTGTAACATGTGGGAACAACATTTTTTTAAAATCATAATGGCTACTCTATCCATATTATCTTGGAATACAACTGTCCTTACAGGTATTAGCAAAAAGAAGAGAGTACAGTAAACTCTCAGTTAACCGGAACTCAACCAACCAGCAATGTCAAGTAACCGGCAAAAAATATCGAAGAAATACAGTACAATTTTCATGTGTTGCATTCTGCCGCCCCCCCCCCCCCCCCAAAGAAACATACCTTACGTTTTTAGAGTTTTAACAAGGAAGAGAGGAATACATTCCTTCTCTCCCCAATCTGAGAACAAGTCAAACCAAACAAATAGTATGAGGTACAGTATTAGTTAGGCATATTTTAATAGTAACTGTCAAGCAACCAGAAACTGCAGTTATCCAGCATCTACCAATCCCCATAGGTGCCGATAAACTGAGTGTTTACTGTACTGAACTATATTAAGAAATGCAGTCTGCAAACAGCAATGCTAAAGGAGACACATTTGGAAAGAAATAAGCTTGTGAACTTCGACAAAAAGGATTTCAGGATGGATGTTCAGCAGAATTTCAGGAATAAAGGAAAGGGAAGCAATTACACTGATTTTTGCTAAAGGGACTCAATAATGATAGAAGCCTATAAAGTAGAGTTGTGCACACTTACCATAAATGTAGATGCTCGAGTGTATTCACTGCTGCAGTCATCACATCTGGGTTATCCCCGCCAGAGTAGCCCTCAGTCAGCCTGAATACCAGAGGCTTAGTATTTCTGAGTTGGTTGCTTTCACTTCAGGACTGACGCCATGTCATCAGTAGTATAAAGTAAGGCAGCTGACGCCATTAGATCAGTTTTTCTTGCCCCAGCTGTCAGGAACCCCCAAGTGGGAGCCAGTATGTGGTGGAAGAACTCCACCAGTAGAAGGTAAATACCAAAAAGTTCCTCGTAAGGGGAGAGAGAGAGAGAGAGAAAAGGGGGATGGAGAGAGGGAAACCAGGGCTGCAACAGTGAATACAGTCGAACATCTACATTTATGGTAGGTGTACACAACTGTACTATGTTCTTCATGTTTCACTGTTGCAGTCATCACATTTGGGTTGATTCCCAAAGCTGAGGAAAAGGGTGGAGGCAGTCAAGAAGACTAGGGGCTGGGTAGGATGTCCTGCAAGACTGCACTGGCAAAGCCTGCCCTGGATTTGGAGAAGATAGGCAGGTGGTAATTCTTGGTGAAGGTGTGAACAGATGTCCATGTTGCAGCCTCCAGGATGTTCCTAGTGGGGGCTCCTCTGAGGAAAGTTGCAGAGGTGGAGGCTGCTCTGGTAGAGTAAGTCCTGACCCCCGTAGGGGGACGTTTCCCATGTTGCTTGTAGCAGAAATGGATGCAGTGTGCTACCCATTTGGAAATGGTTTGTTTGGATATGGATTTGACCTCTGCTCCTGCAGAAAAGCTGACTAACAAATGATCAGTCTTTCTGAAAGATTTAGCCCTGTCTAGATAGAATTTGAGCTGTCTGTGCATGTCTAGAGAGTGTAGTATCCTTTCTCCCTTGTTTTGTGGGTTAGGGAAAAAGGTGGGCAAATAAATGGATTGGTTGAGAGCCACAATGGACACCACTTTTGGCATGAAGGATGGGTTAGTCCTGAGGGACACCCTGTCAGCATGGAAGATGATGAAGGGCTCTACAGCCATCAGTGCTTGTAGCTCGGATACTCCTCTGGCTGAAGTGATGGCCAGAAGCAAGGCTGTCTTCCAGGAGAGAAACTTTAACTCTGCTGAAGCTGCTGGTTCAAAGGAGGGTAAGGTGAGCTTTTCCAACAAAAAGTTTAGATACCAAGCTGGGGTAGGTGCTCTTCTGGGTGGCCTCAAGTTGCTAGCCCCTCTTAGGAGCTGTTTGATGAGAGGGTGTGAGAAAAATGGTTGCTCAGTGTTGAAATGTGCAGAGATAGCAGAGGCATGAATTTTAATACAGGAAAAGCAGAGACCACTGTGTAGTAGGTCAGCTAGGTAAACCAGGATGATAGGTAGGGAGGGCTGTGCTGTACCGTCTCCCTTAGCCTGGATCCAGGTGCAGAACCTTTTCCATTTGTCAGCATAAGACTTTCTAGTGCTAGGGCGTCTGGCCTCATGTATAACATCTAGAACCTGTTTAATGAGATTGCAGCTTGTTCAGTGGTCAGGGAATAAGCCAGGCTGCCAAATTGAGTGTCTGTGATTGGGGATGCATGAATTTTCCTTCCCTCTGGGTTAGGAGGGTTGGGATCTGAGGGAGATGCCATGGTGGCACAGGGGGACAGGCTGCGCAGCAGAGGGTAACAGTGCTGGCGAGGCCAGTCTGGAGCAATTAGAATTGTCCTTGGTTTTTCCTCCCTTATTTTGAGCAGTACCCTGGTAATAAGAGGTAGTGGGGGAAAAGCATAAACCGAGAGGTTGATCCACTGGAAGGATACGGCATCCACTTTCCAGGCCCTGCAGTGAGGCTCCCTGGTGCAAAACTTGCTGAGCTGATGGTTGGAGTGGGAAGCAAAGAAGTTGACCTTCAGGGTGCACCATTTCTGAGTTATTAGAGTGAAGGTTCTTTGGTCTAGCTGCCACTCGTGTGGGTCCAGAAGATTTCTGCTTAAGTTGTCTGCCAGAGAGTTTAGAGAGCCTGGCAGGAATTGTGCTAACAAGTGTAGCTGCATGGCTGAGGCTGTGTGCCAAAGGATCATGGTGAGCCTGCATAGAGGGTAGGAGCGAGTCCCTCTCTGCTTGTTGATATACCACATCACAGTGGTGTTGTCTATTTTGATCAGTAGAACCCCTGAAGAGAGAAGGGTCCTGAAAGGTGTCAATGTGTGTTGAACAGCTAACATCTATTTTTGGTTGATGTGCAGCTGTATTTGATGTGAACTCCACTGGCCCTGTATGCACCTGCCATCCAGGTGTGCACCCCAGGCACAGTCTGATGCATCTGTGGTGAGGTTCTGGGAGGTGTGGGTTGGTGAGAAGGGTAGTCCCTTGTTGTGGCAGAATGCAGCTGACCACCACTGAAAATCTTCCTTAGGCAAGGTATCATTGGTATAAGAGTTGCCAAATCTTGAGAGTGTTGACACCAAAGGCTTTTAAGGTACCACTGAAGTTTCCTCATATGCAGTCTGGCATATGGAATGAGTAGAATGCAAGATGCTATGAACCCCAGAGCTTGCAAGATTTTCTTTGTGGATAACTGGGGTCTGGTGGTTAGCTAAGAGAAATAGGCTGTCAGGTAAGTTTGCTTTTCTGGAGTAAGGAATGCCATGTGGGATGCTGTGTCCAGGCTTGCTCCCAGGAATATAATCTTTTGGGTGGGTACTAGTTTGGATTTCTTTTCGTTGATAGTGTAACCAAGGGAGGTCAGTAGGGCCTTTACAAAGGCCAGATACTTGAGCAGCTTTTCTCGACTGTCTGCCTGAATTAGGCAGTCGTCTTAAGTATGGGCAAATTTGAATATTTCTTTGTCTGCAAAAAGCAATGGCGAGAGCCAGACATTTTGTGAAAACTCTGGGAGTAGCAGATGAGCTAAAGGGAAGCACAGAGAACTGAAAGTGCAGAGATCCTGCCCCGAAACGTAGATATTTCATGCATGATTCCCTGACTGGGATGTGGAGATAGGCCTCTTTTAGGTCTAGGGTGGCTAACCAAGCATTCTTGGTAAGCATAGGTAGTAGTTGCTGGAGGGTGAGCATTTTGAATTTTGGAATCACCAGGAAGGTGTTTAGAATGGATAGACTGAGGGTGGGGCGCTAAGTGCCCTCTTTTCTGGGTACCAGGAAGAGCCTGGAGTAGAGACCTTCTGCAGAAACGTGCGCTATTGACCTCATAGAGAGCAAGGAAAGGACTTGCTTTTTGGCCTCTGTCCACTGGTTTGGAGGAAGATCTGGGAAACCTTCTGGGTTTGGTAGAGTGTGAAAAGAAATTTTTTTATCCCTGGGACACTATGTTGAGGACCCAGCGGTCGTTGGTAATGGTGGCCCAGGTGCTTGCGTGGAAAGAGAGTTTTCCTCCTAGGGGCAAGTGCAGGTGGGCAGAGGGAGGAGGTGGAAGTGGAGAGTCATTGTGAGTTCTTACCATGAGGGGGTGGCTTAGCACTCCCTGGTTTTTAAGTGGAGGAACTCCATTGCTTTGATCTCTGCATTCTCTGTGGCTGTTGTCTGGGGGGGGGGGTCTGCTTCCCCAGGGTCTTGGCTGAACTGACCTGGAGGGAGCAGGAAAGGACCACTGCTTGGAGGGGCAATGCCTACTGAACCTCGGAGGCTGGACCTGCAGGAAATCCTTAACTGTCTGCATAGATTTAGCTTTTTCTTCCATCTTTTTTAAGACCTCCTCTGCCTTGGTGATAAATAAGTTGTGTTTGTGCAAGGGTGCATCCAATAATTTGGATATGACATGGTCAGGCAACGTCTGTTCCTTAAGCCAAGCATGCCTTCTAAGGATAGAACCAGTGACTGCTGCCCTGCAAGATGCTTCTAGGGCATCAAAACCACAGTGTAAGGTGTGCTTAGTTACTTGACTTGCAGAATGCATTAACTCTTGTAACTCTTATTTTCTGCACAAGCAGGAAAAGATTATATTTTTTCTTTGAGGAGTTCCATGGTGTGTTGCTGAAATTTTAGTATATGGAACTGACAATTTAGTGCTCTAATAGCAAGAGTAGCAGAGGTGTATACTTTTTTACCCCATCTGTCTAATGCTTGGGAATCCCTATCTGACGTTGTGGGATTCTTAGCAGAAGTCGCTTTAATTTCTTTTGGCCCTTGAGAAATAACCTCAGGGTCAGCAGTAGGATTTTTGAAAATAAATTTTTGTGAGTCAGGGACTCTATAATACCTGTCAGGTTTCCTGGGAGCAGGAGGGAGGGTGTCAGGAGTCAAACTGGATTCCATGAAGACATCATCCACAACATCCAGGACAGGAGGAATGGCCAAGGGTCTGTGCTGTGGAAGATCTAAGAATTCCCCCGAGTCTCTTTTTAAACTGAGGGTAGTCCTGACATTCCCATTGGAAATGCTCCCTTAAAGTATGTAGGGTTTCCTCAAAGGAAAAGTTCTCGGGTGGAGAGGCTGAAGGAATGGATTTCTCTGCATCAGAATCCTCATAAGCAGAGAGGGGATGGGTGTGGTTCGTACCCAGGGCCTTAGAAACTCGGTAGTTTTAGAAAGAAAGGTAGACATGAAAGATGTCATTGGTGTCGAGAAACGGTAGTGCGAAATACTTCCTCAGAAGCCGGTGCCTGCTCAGCGGCTCCAGACACATCCAAGGTAGAGACAGCCACGGGATCCTTAGTCGATGAAAGGTTTCGCGGCACACCGGACTCCGAAAGGGTCTCGGTAGCAGCCTGCGATTCCATAGAAGCAGCCTGCAAATCCACAGAAGCGGGCATCGAGGACTGCGAAAGCACCTCACTGGGGACCGGAGAACTGATGACTAGCTCAACGGAAGCATCGTCTGTAGGTTTGGACCTGTGCGGTCTGTCTCCGTCTTTATTCTTATGTTTTTTCGGAAGATCTGCTGTTGGATGGGTAACTGAAGCCATATCAGAATTCGAGGACTGAGAGTGAAAATATCTAGCTACAGTAAGGACCTGACGACGTATAGTTCTGGCATTGAACAAAGCACAAAAACAACAGTGAGGGATGTCTTGGTCTTGGCCTAAGCAAGTGATGTAGTAAACATGAAAGTCTCGGTGTGGTGTTTGCCTTCCACAGGCGAGACAATTATTAACTTTTTCTGACATTGGTTAGAGCAAGAAAAAAGGATGCCCAATGGGGTACTTAACTTTAGAAGACTTCAGCTACAATTCAGAAAACGAAAACTCAGGTAGCAGCCGACCGGCACTTGTGCGAACTGCTTCTGCTTCGGGTTCCTCGGCAAGAAAGACTGATGTAATGGCATCGGCTGCCTTACTTTATACTACTGAAGACCTGCCAACACAGAAATACTAAGCCTCTGGTATTCAGATCGACTGAGGGCTACCCTGGCAGGGATAACCCAAATGTGATGACTGCAACAGTGAAACATGAAGAACATCGGTAGATTTGTGGCAGTAAGGGGCTACTGGCAAGGATGGAGGATTAATCTGTCATGTATTTACATTCCACCAAAAAATGCTATTATAGAGTTTAAGAAAATGTTAGGATAAATAATCAGCTTTCAGCAGGGGGGGTATTACTTACAGATGGGGACTGGAACTTGATTTGCAACAGTGAGAATATGCCACCAGGGCACCTAGAAGGAAAATATAACAAAAGAAGGAAGACTTCTAAAGATGCTTATGAAAATATTTGGTATGGAAGACATGAATTCAGTAGTAGAACTCAGAATATACATATTATTCCCCAAGGTACAATAACTGAGCCAGACTGGACAGAAATTATATTTCACAGAAACGTGCATTTAACTGAAAGCTTTGACACACATCCAACAAGTATTTCAGATCATGCACCAATAAAAACCAAGATGAAAATGCATGCTGACTAAGTTAAAATGAGACACTGGCATTTTACCACCTACCTCTTAAAAAGAAAGTAATTTAAAGAATGGGTAGTGGAAATTATGCAAAAGTTATTATGGAAGAAAGACATTTCTTCAGAAGAGATAGTGAGTGGCATAAAATGAAAATGGGAGATTAAAAATATGGTAGGAATAAAAGAAAGAGTATGACAGATACACAGTTATGAAGTAGTAGTGATTCTTTAGAAGGGCTGAAAAAAATAAAGTACTGAAGAATAAGGAGATTTTTCACAGAACTAGAAAAGGAGCAACTGCAGAGTGCTAAAGAGAAAGTAAGTTAATACTTGGATAAAATGACTGATTTTAGAAAGACTGCTGTTTAAGCAACTACTTTTTGATAAATCCAAAGAACAAAAAACTTTTAACACAACTTAGGCAACAGAAAGTAGATAGGGTTGTTGCCAAATGTAGGAAACCTATCACAGGAAAAAATAACCAGAGATCCTATAGATGTACTGGCGATAGTTCAGAAATTTTAAGAAAATCTGTATAAACCAAAGGAATGTGGAAACCAAGGAAGAGCACAAATGGAAATATTTATGAAGACTTAATTATGCCAACGTTAGAAGAAGATGAGGCTCAATAACTAAGTTAAGACAGGAAAAGATGAGATGAAAATGCCAATGCGTTATCAATGTGCAGTGAAGTCACCAGGAACAGACTATCTGTGCAGAAATCTGGAATTTATTAGGGAAGAAAGTGACAGTGATCTTGATTATTTTGTTTGATAGTATTTTAAAAAGAGGGGAAGCACCACCATCTTGGAAGAATGCTGTGCTGGCTATATTACCCAAAGAAGGTAAAATCCCATCAGACGACAAAAACAGCAGCAGTGGGTTCAGGTACAAAAGGTATAAACAGTATTCCAAGTGCTTTCGTCTCTGGTGAATTAATCTCTGATTCACCAGAGACGAAAGCGCTTGGAATACTGTTTATACCGTTTCGAGTTTTATGCGACTACACCTTCCGTGTGTTTTATGAATAAATTCTTGGATAAACTGTGAGTCAGCTTTTGTACCTGAACCCACTGTTGCTGTTTTTGTCATTTGGAGTTTGTGTGGCCTACTACGTTTTTTTTAAATCCCATCAGACCCAATTTCATACAGACCCATTTAAATTTTAAACCATGATTATAAAGTCTTTACTTGCTAAAAGAATGATGAAGGTGCTGCCAAAATTGACAGATAAGGATAGTACAGTTGTGTACACTTACCATAAATGTAGATGCTAGAGTATATTCACTGTTGCAGTCATTACATTTGGGTTATCCTGCTGGCAGGTTGTCATTAATCAGCCTGAATTCCAAAGTCTTGGGTCCTGCGTTGGTTGCTTTCACCTCTTCCCTGACATCAGGTCGTCAGGGGTATAAAAGATGCAGCCAACACCATTTTATTTAGTTTTTCTTGCCCCAGATGTCAGGTGCCCACAAAAGGGTAGGCTAAAATTATGTAAAAAAAACATACATGTACCAAAAAATAAGCTTTACCTTCATCTATAAGCAAATACACCACCTAGGTTGTATAGATTAGAGAAGTAAAGATAAGTTCCAGCAAAAATAAGGGGGATGGCAGGTGGGTAACCTGGACAGCAACAGTGAATACACTAGAACATCTACATTTATGGTAAGTGTACACAACTGTACTATGTTCTTCGTGTTTCACTGTTGCAGTCATAACATTTGAGTTGAGTCCCAAAGCTATGGTTGGGGGGCTGAAGCTAAACAGCATTAGGAGCGGCTATGAGGCCCTGCAGAACTGCAGTGGCAAAGCCTGCCCTGGATTTAGAGTAAAGAGGCAGATTGTAATGTTTTGTAAAGGTATGCATTGAACTCAAAGTAGCAGCCTCTAAAATGTCTTTGGTTGGTACTCCCCTGAGAAAGGCTGCAGAAGTGGCTGCAGCTATGGTTGAATGTGGCCTAATGCCCTTAGGCACTGGTTTGCCATGCTGTGAGTAGCAGAAACGAATGCAGTGACCTATCCACTTTGAAATAGTCTGCTTGGAGATAGCCCTTCCTTGTGATGCTGTGGCATATGCCACTAGTAATTGTTCTGGCCTTCTGAAAACTTTAGTTTTGTCCAAGTAGAATCTAAGTTGTCTGTGTACGTCCAAAGAATGCAGAATTTTCTTCCCCTTGTTCTGTGGATTTGGATAGTTGGCAAATGAATTGTTTGGTTAAGGGCTACACTGGATACCACCTTAGGCATAAAAAAGAAGTTATGTACTTACCATAACGTTCCATGTGATGTGTTCATCTCGCCTTTGTTCTTACACACGGGTTCGGAGCCGATCATCGGCTCCGAGTCGGCCGCATTGCAAAGCTCTGCATCTTAGAGAAGCTCGAGACCAGACTATATCCCACAATCCTCCCTGCTACTCCTCAGATCTAGTTTGTGAGAAACCAGACCTCTAACCCTCACCTCGGTGCAAGACATACACATTCACACGGATATCCATGAATATCCTCTGACTATAATAAGTAATTCTTATGGGCAGTGAACCATATCCTAATGAGGACACAGTCCAATGAACCCTAGAAGAAGTAAGAAAAAACCCGACCAGACTGTAGTCTTACCTGTTCTTCCATAACATGTGAACTTCTTTATGTGAATGTGTTCAATCTCGCCATTTGTTCTTACACACGGGTAGCGTCCCTAGCTCAGTCACCCCGGGTGACTCATGGAAGAACGTTCCTGAGCACAGTGGAACCAAAGGATGTCCTGTCCTTGGAGGTCCTGTCAACCTTATAATGAGTGATAAATGTATGAGGCTTAGCCCAGGTAGCTGCTGCACAAATCGTGTCCAAAGGTAAGCGAGCTGCATGAGCCAAGGAAGTGGGCACGGACCTGGTAGAATGAGCCTTAGGCTTGAAAGGTAATGACTGATTCTTACTAGAGTACACAAATGCTATACAATCGGAAAGCCAATTAGATAAGGTACGTTTCGTGACTGCCATACCCTTTTTGTTGTCTGCAAATGAGACAAACAGCTGATCTGACTTTCTGTGATCTTTAGTCCTGTCCAGGTAAAATCTTAGCTGCCTATGAACATCCAACTTGTGCAGCATATACTCTAGACTGTTTGTATGATTCCTGAAAAACGTGGGGAGCTCTATGGATTGGTTGATATTTAGGACAGAACATACCTTGGGGAGGAATGACGGGTTTGTGCGCAAAGAGACTCTATCTGGGTGAAAGATCAAGTACGGTGGCCTGACTGACAACACTTGTAGCTCTGATACTCTTCGAGCTGAAGTGACTGCCACGAGAAATAGTGTCTTCCATGCTAAGAACTTTAGTAGGCAGGATGAAGCCGGTTCGAAGGGAGGTAACATCAGTTGTGACAATAACAAGTTCAAATTCCATGGGAAAAAGTGTTCCCGAATGGGTGGACAAAAATGGAAGGTTCCTTTCATAAAAGCCTTGCAAAGCCTGTGAGACATAATAAAAGAGCCCCCCTCACCAATATGAAAGTTAGATATAGCCGCCAACTGTACTCTCAAGGTGGAAGTTGAGGCCCCTTCGTGAAAGAGAATTGATAAGAATTCCAGAACTTTGTGTAGTGGAGCTACCAAGGGATCTATGTGTTGGCTAGATGCCCCAACATACGAAACGTTTCCATTTGCTTCTGTAAAGCTTTCTGGTGGAGGCTTTATGAGAGGCAACCAGAATGTGTTGAACTGCAGGAGAAAGAAGATCTGACCTGGCTACAGAGGGAAGTGGAGCAGACAAGCTGTCAGTTTTAGGGATTGGAGAGATGGGTGAGGAACTCCCGACGAAAGAGTCAATAGATCTGGAACTGGGTCCAGAATCCAAGGTTCCTCCTTTTGATGGGCTCGAAGAAAGGGAAACCATATCTGCCGAGGCCAGAATGGCACTATGAGTATTATTGTCCTTTCTGTAGAAATTTGGGAATCAACGGGATAGGAGGGAATGCATACAGGAGACCCAGGGGCCAATCGTGCACCAGTGCGTCCCTGGGTACATCCCCCGGAGGGGGTAGAAGGGCAAAGTAGCTTCTGTATTTGGCATTCAATGGGGATGCAAACAGATCGCAGCAAGGCTGGCCCCATCTGCGGAAGAGCCTTTCCACCACCTGTGGATTGAGGGACCACTTGTGAGGTAACAGGATGGCTCTGCTCAACCTGTCCGCAATGACGTTGGATGACCCCGGGATATGCGTTGCCAGTAGAAAGCGACCCATGGACTCTGCCCATTGCCAAATTCTCATGGCTTCTCTGCATAATGGGTAAGACTTGGTTCCCCCTTGCTTGTTTATGTACCAGACCACAGACATGTTGTCTGTCTGTACTGCCACTGTTCCCAGAGGTAAGAGAGCTTGGAAGTGTTGCAACACTAGGAACACCGCCCTCAACTCCAGAACATTTATGTGCAGGTTGTACTCCATGTTGGACCATTCCCCTTGGACTGTTCTTCCCTGAAAAAGTCCCCCCACCCTATCAGAGAAGCATCCATGGTGATTGTGGCCGTCGGGTTGGGTAGGACAAACGGACGACCCATTGTGAGTCCTGACTGTTTACCCACCATGAAAGAGCTCGTTTGCAAGAGTTTATTATTATCTTGTGCGATAAGGGTAGCTGTTGGAACGACCATTGTGCGAAAAGCAGCCATTGGAGGACCCTCATGTGCAATCTCCCCATGGGAACTGCGATCAGAGACGCTGCAATTAGCCCCAGATCTTTTAACACTAGCCTGGCTGGAGCTTTCCTGTTCTGAAGAAGAAGAACCTGTTCTTTGAGGGCTGACGCCCTTAGTGGAGGAAGCTTTAACAGTGTTAACCGTGTATCTAGGTCTGCTCCAATGAATGAGATATGCTGTGAGGGCGATGAGGCAGATTTTTCGAAATTGATTGAAATTCCTAAGTGGGAACAAAGGTCGACTGTGTAGTCTCTGGCTTGAACAAGACGATGCCTGGTGGTGGCCGTGAGGAGCCAGTCATCCAAATACGGAAACACCCGGAATCCTTGTCGTCTCAAGTGAGACACCACTACTGCCATGCATTTTGTGAATACCCTGGGGGCTGAGGTGAGTCCAAAGGGCAGAGCTCGAAATTGAAAATGACTGGCTCCCAGCCGGAAGCACGGGTGATCTCTGGACGGCCTGGCCATTTTGATGTGGTAGTACGCGTCCTTGAGATCTATCGAGCACATCCAATCGTCCTTCTGTAAGAAGGGAAGGATCGACTGTAGCATGACCATCCGGAACTTTTACTTCCTTACGAAGGTGTTGAGATTGCTGAGATCCAAAATCGGTCTCCAGTCCCCTGTCTTCTTTGGAAATAAAAAGAACCTTGAGTAAGTTCCGGATCCTCTTTGGTCCGCCGGGACTGGCTGGATGACTCTTTTTTCGAGCAGCTTTGAAATTTCTACAGCTGCTGGACCTTGCAGATGGGGTGGCACATCTGGAAGTCTCTTTTGTTGAGGTGGTGTGGACATAAAGGGAATTATGTATCCTCTGGTTACTATGCTTTTTACCCAAGAATCCGAAGTAAGATTTAGCCAGGCCTGTGGGTATAAAGCCGACCGCCTCCAGAGTAGGACAGTCGGGCCTCCACTCAGGAGTGCTGGAAGGGCTTCCAAGAGACTGTATCCCTGTCTCCCTGATTTTGCGGACCCCCTCTGCCGCCGGGGCGGCGTCTTCCATTTCTTCCCCCTCCTCTGCCTCAGGAGGGGGCATCACCTTGTGTGGCTTGGAAAGATACCCGAGTCTTATGGAACCACATTTTTCCGCCTCGTTGCCCTTTGGGGTACGGTCTAGATGGAGTGGAAAAACGGACCCCAACAGCAGACAGGGTCTTCCCCTCTTGCTCACACCGAGTTAAAGTATCCTTAACTTTGGGCCCAAAGAGTGTGGCACCATCAAAGGGGGCGTTGGTAAAGGAAGACTTGAAGGCTTCCGCAAAGGAGCACAGCCGCATCCAGGATTGTCTACGGAGAGCAATCGCTGAAGCTGCAGCTCTACTCGATCCTTCGGCCGCATATGAGATGAGCCTCATGGACGAGTTTGCTATTGAACTAAGGGTGTTGAGTTGTGCTGTCACCTTATCTGAGACAGCAGCATCTGTGTTACCCCAGAGGGTATCTCCCAGTTCTTTAATGAGATCCCGCTGTAGACGTGTAAAATGTGTCAAATAGTTTAGCGAACACATGGAAAAAGTCGCTGAACTAAAAACGCGCTTCCCATACCTGTCCATAGTCCTAGAATCCTTATTAGGAGGATGAACAGAAGAGGAAGACTCAGACATTTCCTTCTTCGTGGCCGCCTCCACCACCGTAGCGTCGACCGGGACTCCTTTAGTGAGATAGGCCTTATCCTGGGGGGCCGTGATAAATTTGTTTGGTTTATGGGGGACCGGTTCCACTGTGTCCAGTGTTTCCCACGCCCTTCGCGCGATCAAGTCCATCAACTCATCGAAGGGTGGGGTCACCCAGGAGGTAGAAGGTTGAGCCCCAAAAGCCTTCAGCAACACCGACTCGTCTTCAGTGGGGGCTTGGGGGCTAGGGACTGCCAATCACCCCTCTGTTTCAAGATCTCCAGGATGTCTGCAAATGACACATCCTCAGAGGGGGATCGTGGAGACCCCTCTGCCTCATCCAAATCGGTGTCAGAAGTTAGGGATTCCTGTGGGGAATCAATGTGCCTCCTCTTGCACAATCTCCTCCTCGGAACCTCATCAGAGGGGGCTTCTGGTGAGGCCTCCGAGGAACAGGGATCACCCTCTGGAGCTGGCTGAGGCAATGGGGCTCTACGCTTAGGGTGAATCGTGGGGCAGAAACAGAAAGAGGCCCTTTAGGGGAAGGAGAAGACGCCTCCGATGAAGTAGTTGTCTGAGCAGACAATATCTTCCTCATAAGGTCGAAAGCCCCCAAGCCCCGGGCCGAGGACTCCTCCGGTTCCGAAGAACGCGGAAGCATCACCGATACTGGAACCGTGGGCTCTGACCCCGAGGACGGAGCTGAACCAATCTGCACTGAGGCCCCGAGAGGGAGAGTTGGCACCGAAAATTCGGTACGACTCTCGGTCCCGGAACCAAGGAGAGATCGTCGGCTCTGCGACTCCCCTATAGGCTCCGAAGGAGTCGAAGTCAATGGTGCCAATCGTGCAATGGACGGGTTCGGCACCAAGGGCTCCACTAGCATCGGATCGTCTTCTCCCGGCTCCGAAGACTGGACGAGTCTCGAAGGAGGACCTGTTGGAGACACGGGGAGGGCTTCTAGTTTCGACACCAACTGG
This sequence comes from Protopterus annectens, assembly GCF_019279795.1. Classification (NCBI taxonomy): domain Eukaryota; kingdom Metazoa; phylum Chordata; order Ceratodontiformes; family Protopteridae; genus Protopterus; species Protopterus annectens. Next base: position 829,779,208 of record NC_056733.1, read on the forward strand.
GACGAAACCGCAATCAGCTTGGAAAGGGCCGTGTTTTCCATTAGTTTCTGCATGACACGATCCACATCAGTATCGGATAATGGTCTGGAAGACCGGGTCGAAGGGGCCGAAGACGGCACCGACCGAAGAATCGACGGTGGAGGTAGCTCCGACACCGGTTCCAAGACTGGGGCTCGGTGAAAGATAACCGTTCGATGCTTGGCCCCGAGGTCTGTGGAACCGGAGAATGAATCTTTGAAGATGAGCTCGGAGCCGATGACATGGGCTCCGACATCTTCGACCCCTTCGAAGACTTAGAAGCCTGGTCGGATTTCTCCAAGGTCTCTTGAAAGTCAGGTTTAAGTAAACCCCTGTCAATAAGCTTCGTGCGTCTCTCTGTCATGACCCTCCCACTAAAGGAATGACAGACGGAGCAAACCTCCTGCAAATGGAGAGGGCCAAGGCAGTAGACGCAGGAAGCGTGATTGTCAGTGATGGACATTTTCTGTCCACACTGACATCTCTTAAAGCCGGATTTGGCTTTCTCTGATATTGGTACAATCAAGCTCAACACTGAAAAAAAACAGTGAAAAATAGAAAAAAATACTAGCCAACAATAACTATATATATATATATATATATATATATATATATATATATATATATATATATATATATATATATAGTATGAAATATACACAAGCTATAATAACACTACTAGAATAAGTCAGAAACTAGTAGGCCGAAGCCAGAACCTATGAATCTAAGTATATATATATATATATATATATATATATATATATACATATATATATATATATATAGAAAAATACACACACACACTCTCTATACTATCTATCTAGGCTAAAGCTAAAATATTATTAAAGATTTTTAAAGAAATTCTGCTCATCTCAAAGATAAACTAAATTGTTCGCTTGCCCGAGCTCTCCTCGACCGATCTGTTGCAGCGGCAAACTAGATCTGAGGGATAGCAGGGAGGATTGTGGGATATAGTCTGGTCTCGAGCTTCTCTAAGATGCAGTGCTTTGCAATGCGGTTGACTCGGAGCCGATGATCGGCTCCGAACCCGTGTGTAAGAACAAACGGCGAGATTGAACACTTTCACATCGTAGGGTTTGTTCTCAGAGAGACCCTGTCTGGATAAAATATGATAAAGGGTTCCACAGCCATGAGAGCCTGTAGCTCTGAAACTCGTCTTGCAGAAGTTATTGCTAGGAGCAGAGCTGTTTTCCAAGATAAGAACTTTATATCCGCAGTAGCAGCTGGCTCAAAAGGAGGTAAGGTGAGTTTTTCCAAGACATAATTGAGGTCCCATGCAGGTACTGGCATTCTCCTTGGAGGCCTTATGTTTTTGGCTCCTCTGAGGTACTGTCTTAATAAAGGACGAGAAAAGAGTGGTGGCTCTGTATTGTAATGAGCTGAAATGGCAGAGGCATGGATTTTAATTGATGAAAAAGATAGGCCTTTGTCCAGCATCTCAGTTAAGTATTGCAAAAATCTGAGGAATACCTGGGACAGCTGTACCAGTTCCTTGAGCTTGGTTCCAAGTGCAAAATCTCTTCCATTTCCCAGCATAGGATTTTCTAGTACTAGGCCTTCTGGCTTCTAAAATGACATCCATCACAGCTTTACTGAGAGGTGTGGTTTGTATGGCTACATTATCCGCCATGCTGCCAGGTTTAGGGTCCTGAGTTGGCTGTGCAGAATTTGATTGTTTTGCTGGGACAGTAGATGAGGTATTTGAGATAAGGTCCAGGCTGGGCATTGGGACAGGTTCCTTAAGATCGGATACCAGTACTGGCATGGCCAGTCTGGGGCAATCAGAATAATTTTTGGTTTCTCCTGCCTGACTTTTAGGAGTACCTTGGGGAGGAGAGGTAGTGGAGGAAAGGCATAAACTGATAGGTTTGTCCAGTTGAAAGATAAGGCATCCACTTTACAAGCTTGTCTGTGATAAGTCCTTGTGCAGAATCTTTTTAGTTGATTGTTTTGAGGGGAGGCAAATAGATCTATGTCACGGCGTCCCCATTTCTTTGTTATCATGCTGAAGATTTGTGGATCCAGGTGCCACTCATGGGGATCCATAAGGTTTCTGCTTAGTTCGTCTGCCACAGTATTTTCCTTTCCTGGCAGGAATTGTGCCTGCAGATGAACTTGTTAAGTCAATTCTGTGTCCCATAAAGCCATGGCTAGTCTGCACAGGGGGTAAGAATGAGTGCCCCCTGCTTGTTTATGTACCACATGACCGTGGTGTTGTCCGTCTTTATCAGTAGTTGTCCCAGATGAAGTAGGTCCTTGAAGGCTGCCAGAACATTTTGAACAGCTAGCATCTCTTTTTGATTGATATGAAGATGCTTTTGGTTTATGGACCAGGTGCCCTGAATGCCTCTTCCTGCCATGTGTACCCCCCAGGCATAATCTGATGCATCTGTTGTTAGGCTCTGCCTGGCTGGGGGTAGTGAGAATGGCTGTCCCTTGTTTTGGTGAGCAGCCTTTGCCCACCATCGAAACTCCTGTTGCAGGCAGGGAATTAGAGTAATCATTGTTTCCAGACTGTGGCAATGTTGCGTCCAGACACTTTTTAGGTACCATTGAATCTTCCTCATACGCAGTCTTGCATATGGAATTAGTAAGATGCAGGATGCCATGAAGCCCAAAGCCTGCAGAATTTTTCTTGCAGATAACTGGGCCTTTGCTGCCATTTCCTTGAAATAGGTAGTCAGTTGCCTTTGTTTGTCTGGAGTGAGATAAGCCATCTGGGCAGTTGCATTTAAGCTTGCACCAAGGAATATTATCTCTTGAAAGGGTACTAGCTTTGATTTCTTTTTGTTACCCTAGGCATGTTAAAACTCTTATCACAAAAGTCAGATGCTGTAGTAGAATGTCCTTGTTCTCTGCTTGTATGAGGCAGTTGTCCAAGTAAGGATATATCTGTATTCCTCTTTGTCTGCAGTAAGCAATTACTGGTGCCAGGCACTTTGTGAAGACCCTGGGCGCAGTAGACAAGCCAAAGGCAGTGCAGAGAATTGGTAATGCTTTGAGTCAGCCTTGAATCTGAGGTATCTTCTGCATGATTGTCTGATTGGGACATGCAGGTATGCCTCTTTTAGGTCTAAAGTCACGAGCCAAGCCTTGCTGCCCAGGATGGGCAGAAGCTGCTGTAAGGTCAACATCTTGAATTTTGGTATATCCAGGAAAGTGTTTAGAATAGATAGGTCCAGTATTGGTCTCCATGCTTTGCCCTTTCTGGGTACCAAGAACAGTCTTGAGTAAAAACCTTGTCCCTGCTCTTGCTGTGGTACTTGTTGAATAGCCCTCATGTCCATGAGAGCTGCAACTTGTTTTTGAACCTCTGCCCATTGATTTTTTGGCAGGTCTGGCCAACCGTTTTCCCTTGGCAGGGTATGGAAATGAAACTTGTAGCCTTGTGACACTATGTCTAGAACCCATTTGTCCTGGGTTATAATGTGCCAATTTTGAGAAAAATGTGCTAGTTTTCCCCCTAAGGGTGCTGCCAGAAGATAAGTGCTTGGTGCAGGCAGGGAAAGTCATTGAGACTGTTTCCTGTATGATTGTAATTTGTCCTCTCCACCTTTGGAGGTTGAAGCACTCCACTGCTTAGACCTGTAGGATCCTTGTGGCTGTGATCTGCCTCTAGGGCATCTGGATCTGCCCATTTGAGGTCTGTCTGAGACTGGAAAGGACCAATTATTTGTAGGCCAGTGTCTGCTAAATCTAGGTGGCTATACCTGTAAGAAATCCTTGACCGTTTGCATAGATTTAGCTTTGTCCTCCATTTTCTTTAACACCTCTTCTGCTTTAACACCAAACAAGGTATCATGTTGTAAAGGAGCATCTAATAATTTTACTTTAACATGGTCAGGCAGATTTTGTTCCTTTAACCAAGCATGCCTCCTAATGAACCTGTAACAGCGGCCCTGCAGGAGGCCTCCAGAAAATCAAAACCCACATTGCAAAGTATGCTTTCCAACTTGTTCAGCTGCATGCAACAAATCCTGCATTTCTTTGTTTTCTGCACATTCAGAATTTGCCATCATTTTCTGTTTAAGCAGTGTCATGACATACTGCTGAGATTTGAGCATATGAAACTGGCAATTTAAGGCCCTTATAGCCAAAGTAGTAGATGTGTAAATCTTTTTTCCCCATCTATCCAGAGCCCTAGAATCCCTGTCAAAGGAGGTAGGTTTTTTTGCAGTAGAAGCCTTGACCCCTTTTGGACCCTGAGAAATAGTTTCTGGGTCTGCAGTAGGGTTTTTGAAAAGTAATTTATGAGAGTCAGGGACCCTGTAGTATCTTTCCGGCTTAACAGGAGCTGGAGACAAAGAGTCAGGGGTCAGACTAGACTCCGAAAACACATCATCAACAATGTCCAACACAGGTGGAATAGCTAGAGGCCTGTGTTGAGATAGTAAAAGAAAGTCTCTGAGCCTTTTCTTAGATTCTGAAAAATCCTGGCTTTCCCAGTGGAAGTGCTACCTCATGGTATGCAAGGTTTTCCCAAAAGAGTAGTCCTCAGGAGGAGAAGCTGAAGGAATTGATTCTTCGGCATCGGAATCCTCATAGGGGGGAAGAGAATATTCCTGATCAGAAGAGGAATCAAGTCTGTCTCTTGCCTAGGCCTCTTATCAGGAGGGGGATGGGAACCCCTGATCAAGGTAATTAAGTCTTTGGCCATTTTGAGCATCTGTTTTTTGGGCATGAAGGCCTGTCCTTGTGGCTGGTGAACTTGTTTCTTTGCCTTTAAAGGTGTTTTAGTCTATGTTTTTGAAGTCGGTTTAATATATAATTGTTTAGGTCTGAATACACCCTCAGAAGCCAATGCCTGCTCAGCGGCTCCGGACCATCTGAGGGAATAATCTCCGAGGCTCCAATACCTTGAGTTTCCTGCGGCCTGGCCGACTCCATGTGGGAGTCAGTAGCGGCCTGCGACTTAAAGTAGCGGGCGTCAGGGGTTGCGAAAGCGCCTCACTGAGAACTGGTGACTTGCTTAGGAGAAGCTTCGTCGTTGGTTTTGGACCTCGGTTGCCTGTCTTTCTTTTTCTTTGCGTTTTTTGTGAACTCCGGTAGTCGGATGGCTATCCGAAGACATTGTATAATTAAATCTTCGCCCAAAATAGCTCAATGCAAAATCATACTGACACTTAATAGTGCGTCGGTTAAATCTAGCACAAAACCGACAACAACATCATGGTCAGAGCCTAGGCAAGGAATACAATAAGAATGAAAGTCATTATGAGGTATTTGCTTTCCACAAGAAATACAATTATTAACTTTTTCTGACATCGGTCTGGAGCAAGAAAAAAGTTTCCCCAATGGGGTAATTAGCTTTTAATGAAGACTTCGGATCTGAAACTCGAACACGAAAATCTCAGGAGTCGGCCGACCGGCACTTGCGAACTGCTTCTGCTTTGGGCACCGTGTGGCAAGAAAGACTGAATAAAATGGCGTCAGCTGCATCTTTTATACCCCTGACGACCTGACGTCAGGGAAGAGGTGACAGCAACCAATGCAGGAACCAAGACTTTGGAATTCAGGCAGAGTGAGGGCAACCTGCCAGCAGGATAACCCAAATGTAATGACTGCAACAGTGAAACACGAAGAACATCAATGTGTTTTTTTGGGGAGGCAAACATTTGAAAAAATTCTTACATAACATCCCTCCATAAAAACGTCTCATCAGCCGAGCTCACACTCCATATACCAATTGCTGTTCTCTCACCCTTATCCAAAATTTTGGAAAGATGCATTCACTTTCATCTCCCTACATATATTCCTTTGCATAACCTCCACTTTCCCTCATAGCATGGCTTCAGACCCAATTGCAGTACAACCACGGCCCTTCTAAGGTTCACAGATGTAACAAATCTCAATAGAAATTCAGGTCTTCTAACCTCAGCCTTATTTCTGGATCTATCTAAGGAATTCGACACAGACAATCATCAAATTCTCGTAACTAAACTTTCTATCTATGGGCTATCACTTTCCACACAAAACTGGTTTCTAAGCTACCTCATCAATAGGTCCCAAGCAGTGAAATGACAAGATGATCTCTCCTCTTTCTTTCCTATATCCACCAGAGTCTCACAAGGCTCCATCCTAACATCACTACTGTTTAACTTATTTATCAGTGACCTAAACACACCAGCCAGATAGTCCACCATAGTACAATATGCCATTGACTCCACTCTAACATGTGCTGCTAGGACATTACACATGCTCCAAACACTCACCCAGAAATATTTCTCCATATGGGCTTGGCCTGACAACTCACAACTCATAGGTTCACGGATTAGTACTAGGCTAGCTGCCCCTTTGAGCCATTTTAAGCCTAGCCAATTACCCCAAACGAGAATCAAACCCTATACCTTGTGTCTGTAAGGTAAACAGCTTAACCATTATACTAACCTCTTCCTAAAACAGAAAACTAAACTACTACTATTTATCCCTACTCTCTTTGTCTAAAATAACTAAACTGGCTCAAATTAAATAATTCTCTATTGCACTCATAATTAATTACAATATTCAAACCGTCTGCAAAATCCTGAAAAATTCCCATACCTTCATTCCATCATTCAACCTTACACTACTAACAGACCTCCATGCTCAACAGACTCTCCATAACTAAACCTAACAACAATGCAGGATAATCCCTGCATTCACATTGCATTATTAATAGCTGGAATACCATCCCACCCCACTTAAGAGTCTGCAATCCGAAGGACTTTAAATGTCAACTGAAGAAACACCTGACAGATAAATAGCTCTGCACCTGCCCCACCCCTGGTTAAGTTGGTACTAGTATATCTGTATTAATCTGTGCCATAATTCTCTGCTGCACAAAACTCAAAGTGCCATAATTCTCTGCTGCACAAAACTCAAAGTACTACTTTCACAACTATACCCTCCTCTATCACCTCATCTCTGTTATCTTCCTTGTACCTCCTCCCGTCCTTCCTTTCTTTGGGTTGTCTAACTCTATCTTATTTTCTTATGTCCTACATTTTGAACAAGTATTTACAGTAACAATAGTCTTACATAAAACCTGATAATCTATGTAGGATGATATTGCACTACATTTACTCATATAATTCCCTATATTTAAAAAATATGCATTCATCTAAACCCTTATTATTATTTTTAATTGAAACTATCTGCAAATGATGTAAATGATATCACGGATGTCTGAATAATGGAACTGTTGCGCATGAATAAAAATGAATGTAAATGATGAAACAATGAAAATGATGTCCATAATGTCTGTAAAATGGAACTTTTCTCCCCAGGCCTCTGCTGAAAAAGGGCACTGCTCAGTTGGACTTAACTGATAAACAAATGTCAAAAAGTAAATAAACGATTATCAAGTGGAAGCAGGATGCAATTAAATACTGCTGCTATTGGTAGGTCTTGATGTAGATAAAATATTCGACAGAGAAAAGATGGACTGCAGGCAAGAATTCAAGTGGGAGGGTTCCTCTACTACAAGTTGTGTTTGAACAAAAGAACCAGGCAGGGGTGTCCTCCTTCCCCCTTTTTTTTTATTTCCTTTATAATTAGAGACACTTGCCAAAGAAAATAAGGGACTCAGAAATTCAATGATATAACTGGTAAGTTAATTTGCAGATGATTATATTATTTTGTACTTATTTTCTACTTGAGAAATCCAAAAAAGGACATATTGGTGTTGTGGAACATACTTAAACAGTTTCAAGTCTTTTCGGGATATAAAATTAATGAAGATGCAACAAAGTCTATAGCCACAGGCTATGTAACCGCACACAACTTGGTTCAGCAATACCCACATTTATGGGGAGATAAGACAACATGTTTTGGAGTATGAGTTAAAAAAGAGAAGTCTTCTGTCATGGCAACTAAGAATACACAGGAAGAGACTCAACAAAAGATAACACAGAAACTGAAGCTGGTGTTTATGGATATGAATATTAAGCTATAAGCAGTGAAACTGTTTTTAGTCCCTTTAGTTTTATATGCAGATCAGGCATCTTTTTTCAACCAGAGAAGAAGTTGTGGACAACAATTAAAAAAGCTGGAAGAATTTAATTTTGAAGGGAAGCAGGCAAACTTTACGTGAGACATGCTGATGTTCCCAGTAAAGGTTGTTTAGGATTACCTGATTTGAAGAGATATTTTATTGCTAAGTAGTTAAGGCTCAGAAACATAACACAAGCAGAAGATTGTAATTATATAAATGGAAAGGAATGATGATGATGAAGCAGAGGGAGAGATCAAGAAATAAAGAGAGCAGGACTTTGGATGCAGATCCTAAAGAAGAATAAAGACCACTTAGAATATTATATTCATAAAATTGCAGAACATATTCTAAGAACTAAGCCAAAAGAGGCAATGGAGAAGAGAGATTTGATCAATAGAGACGTTTGCAACTAGTGATACAGAAAATAGGAACAAGGGAGCTGGAATTCACTGGAGAAAAGTGGCAAAGGAACCAAGGTATTAGAAGCAAATAACCAGAGAGAGAGAACTGTAACAGCATGGGATGATGCCAAGAGGAACTTTGGACTGCAAGTTACACATTGCCTTCACTACTAGGGATTGATATCAGAGTACAGACAAAGAGACATAGACAGGAGAGTCATAAGTGAAAGACCTGCTCTGGTAGAGTTTTCAGTTGACTGTAGAACAGAAACTGCTGTTAAAATGGACAATTAGTAAGCATATAAAATACTGCATGATAAATTAAAGTTATGTACTCACCATAGCTATGCATATGTGCTGTCCATTTTCATTCTTCCTCAAGTAATAGGTCTTGGATCTGATCTGACTCTTGAGCTCCTCCCTTTACCCAAAATGCCCTGGTCACCCTGCAATATCTCAAATTGAGTTGGTTTACATCCAACTGGTCGCACAGCCAAAGGTCGTTCCAGCGGAATTCCGAACCAAATTGTCAAATCTCGTTCACGCGAATGCACAGAATTTCACGCACATCGAATTCAAATTTCCCAATCGCACACCCGCTGCAACAAGCGCTACCATGGGTCGAGATGGGGGTATAGTGGCCTGGCCAGCATTCAGTATTCTCGGGGTCGACGTCCGTAGCTTTGACATTCCGCGGTCCTGATATTCTGCATTCAGCATCTTTGCATTTGACCATTGGCTGCACGCGCAAATGCATGTACACCAATTGAGTTTGCTTCCCAATAATCAGTAGAAAGAAATAACCTCAGGCTAAGACAAAAAGAAGTCTAATGGAAGAAAGTGGGGCTCAAACCTGGAACAGAGGTTTCACAACAACCATAAGGTCACTTCAGAAGTTAAAGGGAAGGGGGTGGGAAGATGAGGAAGGATAAAAATAGACAACACAGATGCATAGGTATGGTGAGTACATAACTTTAATATCTGATGTCCTTTTCATTCATTCTTCAACTGATGAGACAGAACCGTGGGTGGCCCTTATGGAAGGATATTCCACATAACTGCTTATCCAAAGGCAATCCTGATTCTAGAAGCCAAGTTCAATTTGCAATGAGCAATAAAAGTATGAGCATTAGACCAAGTAGCTGTGGCACAAATGTCATCAACAGAAGTTCTAGACCAAAATACGGATGATGTGGCCATGGCTCTGGTAGAGTGTGCTTTAGAGGGTCTGGGCAAGGACAAACCTCCCTGACTGTAAACAAAGGATATGCAGTGCGCAAGTCATCTGGCTAATGTAACTTTAGAAACTGGTTTGCCCAATTTGTTGGGGGAGTGTGAGACAAAACTGATCTGACTTTCTCAAATCTTTTGTTCTGTGGAGATAAAAATGAAGCCATCTATGTACATCCAAGAGATGAAGCATCTATTCACATTTATTAGCAAAGTCGGGAAAGAAAACAATGAATATTACCCAAGCCATTAATTTGCCTTCCAATGCTACTTTAGGTAGGAAGGATGGATTGGTTCGTAAGGTAGCTCTAATCTTTGTGGAAGATCGCCTGGCGCTTGGGTACTCATCTAGCAGATCTAATGCCACAAGAAACAGTTTTCCAAGATAAAAATTTTAAGTAAGATCTAGCTGAGTTAAAGCATGCAGCACAACTGTTAAATTCCAGGGTGGTGTAGGATCCTTCACTGGAGGTCTAAGCAAAAAGGTACCTTTAAGGAAGACCTTGCATAATTTTGATTAAGCTAATGAAGCATTTTCCCCTGAATGAAAATTAGATACTGCTGCCAATTGTACGTTAATAGTAGAGAAACTAGCCCCTTCTTGATAAACAGATGTTAAAAACTCCAGAAAAGAGGAAATGGAGCAGTGAAGGGGGTCTAATTCCATATGTAGAGCCCAAACAGATACTCTCTTCCATTTACTTTTGTAGATTTTCCTGGTAGATGCCTTCTGAGATAACAGTAATATTTGTCTGACTGGGGTGTAAAGTCTGGGCTAACCATCAATGGAATTGGAGAAACCATGTGGTCAACTGGAGGCATGTAATGTTTGGGTTGATCCATCCCTGTAGGATGAAAGAGACAGGCTGGACTGAGGTTCAGTATCCAGGGTGGATATCAAAGGTGAGACCAAAGGAAAGGAAACCGCACTTGATGAGGCCTAGAGGGGGCAATGAGGATAACAATGTTCCTCAATCAAAATGCCTTCTGTAAGAATTTGGGAATCAGAAGTATTGGAGACAAGTGCAAAGGAGACCACAAGTCCAAATGTGGACTAGAGCATCTCTCGGTGACTCGCACAGAGGGGGGATCAGGACAAAGAACCTGCTGCATTGTTGTGGGGAGAGGCAAACAGATTGCAGCAAGGTCGACACCATTGATGGAAAATTTTCTCCGCCACTGACTGACAGTGACCAATAGTAAAGCATCAGAATAGACCTGCCGCAAGCACACTGTACTTCCCTGGGATGTGCATTACCATAAAAAAGTGGCTGGAGGAGATCATTCACTGCCACACACTCAATGTCTCTCAACAAAGGGAGTAAGATCAGATCCCCCCTACATTTTGATGCACGACACCAAAGACGTGTTGTTGGTCTGAACTGCAACTGTCCTGAGAGGAACGGCGTCCTGGAAAGGCCTGTAATGCTAGGAGGACTGGTCTAATTTCTAGGACAATGATGTTCGAAATGGTCTCTTCTAGGGATTACATGTCTTGGGCTATCCTTCTCAAGAAATGCCCATCCCCACCCCAACTGGGAGTCGTCCATGGTAACCATGGCTACTGGAGGTGGAACAACAAAAACACAGCCTTAAGAAACTTTGTATGACTGAATTCACTAATGCAGGTGATCTTTGCATACCTGACCAGTGAACAGCTAGAATCCATTGAAAAATTTGCATACAAAAACGGGCTACAGGAACCAAGGTTATGGCTACTGGCATCGACCCTAAAGTCTGAAGAATCAATCTCACTGGGGGAGGAGAAGGGTGTGAAATAATTTGTTCCACTTGACACCTGATGGTCTGTACTCTGTCTGGTGGAAGGGAGGCTGTTATAGACTGACTGTGTTCAAATGAGCACCTATGAGCTCCAAGCTCTTTACAGGTTGAAGATGTGACTTGCAAAGTCTGACTGGGATGCCTAGGGACTGAAAACTGGAGCAAGTAGTCCCTGGATTTCTTGAGGAGATGCCTGGTTGGGACAGTGAGAAGCCAGGCATCTAGGTATGGAAAGACTTGGAATCCCAGAAGTCTCAAATGAGCTGCTACCACTGCCATACATTTGGTAAACACCCTGGGGGCTGTGGTGAGACCAAAGGGTAGGGCTCTCTGAACTGATAATGAATGGCCCCCAGCCAAAAGTGCAGAAATCTTTGGGATTGCCTGTTCAACTTGATGTGATAGTACATGTCCTGAAGATCGATGGAGAACATCCAACTGTCCTTGTGCAAAAACAGCAGAATGGACTGAATCATGACCATTCAGAAAGTACAGTTGTGTACACTTACCATAAATGTAGATGTTCAAGTGTATTCACCGCTGCAGTCATCACTTGTGGGTTATCCCTGCTGGGCAGCCCTCAGCCGGCCTGAATACCAGAATAAAAGTTTCCCTCTTGTGTTAGTTGTTCTGTGAGTGTGGCTGACGTCAGGTCGTCAGGACTATAAAGGGAGGCAGCCGATCCCATTACATCAGTTTTTCTTGCCCCCAAAGGGTTGGAGCCCCAGACAAGATATATATACATTAGGCAAGAAAAGGGGTAGGTGGTAGGGAAACAGGACTGCAACAGTGAATACACCCGAACATCTATATTTATGGTAAGTTTAAACAACTGTACTATGTTCCTTGTGGTTCACTGTTGCAGTAATCACTTGTGGGAAGAATCCCAAAGCTGAGGAAGTGGGTGGAGGAAAGCTGTACAAATTATGGGGAAGCTAGCATGCCCTACAGGACTGCAGATGCAAATCCTGACTTGGGTTTGGAGAATATAGCTAGCAGGTAGTGCTTAATGAAAGTGTGTATAGATGTCAAAGTAGCAGCTTCCAAAATTTCCATGGTAGGAAACCCCTCAGAAAGGCTGTGGAGGTAGAGGCTGCTCTTGTGAAATGGGATCTGAAGGTTTTGGGAGGACCCTTTCCATGGAAGGTGTAGCAGAAGTGAATGCAATGAGACATTCATTTGGAAATGGTCTTCTTAGTAATGGGTTTTCCCTCTCCCCCTGGGGTGAATGAAACCAGGAGTTGGTCAGGTTTCCTGAATGAATTGGTCCTGTCAGAGTAAAATCTCAATGGTCTGTGGACATCCAGGGTATGCAGAATTCTCTCCCTTCTATTTGTTAGTTTAGAAAAGAAAGTACGTAGGTGTATGACCTGGTTAAGTGTTACCTCAGAGACCACCTTAGACATTAAGGAGGGGTTGGTTCTTAGAGAGACCCTGTCCCCATGGAAGATAATGAAGGGTTCAGTGGCCATAAGAGCCTGAAGCTGAGATACCCTCCTAGCAGAAGTGATGACTAGCAAAAGGGCAGTTTTCAAGAGAAGTATTTCAGATCTGCTGAGGAAGCTGGCTCGAAAGGGGGGAAGAGTCAGCTTTTCCAGGACAAAGTTTAGAACCCAAGCTGGTGCAGGTGGCCTTCTAGGTGGTCTGATGTGAGCCATGCCTCTGAGGAACTGCTTCAAGAGGTGTTGAGATAATAAAAGCTGACCTGCCTGGACATAAGCTGAGATAGCTGAAGCATAAATCTTGACAGAGGAGTAAGACAAACCCTTATGGAGGAGCTCTGCCAGGCAGTCCCGAACCAGTGGTAAATAGGCTGTAGTGCTGGAAGCACCCCTGCTGGAGCACCAGCAGTTGAATCTCTTCCATGTAGCGGAATAAGACCTGATGTCAGCCACACTCACAGAACAGCCAATGCAGGAGGGAAACCTTTACTCTGGTATTCGGGCCGGCCAAGGGCTGCCCAGCAGGGATAACCCAAAAGTGATGACTACAACAGTGAAATACAAAGAACATCTTTGATTTCTTTATAAATTGATTCAGATTGTAAAGGGCCAGAATAGGTCTTAGGCCCCCTGTTTTCTCTGGCACTAAAAACAGTAGGTTCTGAATCCTCTCTGGTCTGGTGGGACCTCCTGAATGACTCTCTTGTCTACCAGCTTTTCAACTTCTAGCAATATTGTCTCCTTCTGACTGGGTGGAACATCAAGGAGTCTTTTCCTTTTGTTTGAGGGAATTTGTGAAAATAGTTTGAAGTAACCTCTGGAAGTGATTTTACTTATCCAAGTATCTTTTGTGACTGATGCCCAGGCAACTGGGTGCAGAGACAAGCACCCCCCAAATACCTCTAGAGGTGAACAGTCTGGCAACCTTTCAAGAATGCTGAAAGGGTGCATCTAAGGTGGAGTCTCAGAAACAAGAGGTTATGCACTCACCATAACATCTGATATATGTAGTCCATCTCGCCTTACATTTTTACCCTTGGGTTTGGAGCCAAAACTAGACCCCGACTTGGCCATACTCTAGCTCGAAGTCTTCAATTGGCTCGTGGCTAAAAAGTATCCCATCATGCAACAGGTCCATTCCTCAGATCTTGTTTGCTGCAAGCGTACACACACACACACACACACACACACACACACACACACACACACACACACATACACACACTGAGAAGAACAACAACCCCAACAGAACGGACTACTGACACCTAGAGACTACACCTCCAGGTCCTCAAGGAGGGGGTAAGAGGGGGGATTAGTAAGAATTTAAGGCGAGATGGACTACATACCTGGAACGTTATGGTGAGTACATAACTTCTTGATGTTATGTAGTCCAATCTCGCCTTCATTCTTACCCTTGGGACAGCATCCCTAGCACCTTGACCTTGGGTGGCTCAGTGAAAAATACTCGAGAACTGTGGAACCAAAGGAAGATCTGCCTCTAAAGACCAGATCTAATTTGTAGTGACTAATAAAAGTATGAGGCGAAGCCCAGGTTGCTGCAGCACAAATATCATCCACAGACATCCTAGCCTGAAACGCAGTTGAGGAAGCCACAGATCGTGTAGAATGAGCCTTCACTTTAAAGGGTAATTCTTTGCCATTGGAAGCATAAATAAAGGAGATGCAATTGGAGATTCAGCGAGAAAAGGTTACCTTAGAAACAGGAGCCCCAAGTCTAGTGTCTGAAAACGAGACAAACATTTGATCTGATTTCCTGAAATCTTTTGTCCTATGTCAATAGAAACGCAATTGTCTATGAACATCTAGCCGATGAAACTTAAATTCTGCCTTGTTAGAGAATTCAGGAAAAAACATAGGCAACACAGTGGATTGGTTGATATTGACAACAGAAGCAACCTTTGGAAGTAAGGAAGGATTGGTTCTTAAGGAGACCCTATCTTTGTGAAACACCAAATAAGGTGGCTTAATCAATAAGGCTTGGAGCTCAGAGACCTGCCTATCTGAAGTTATGGCTACCAAGAATACTGTCTTCCATGACAAGAATTTAATGTCACACGTAGCTGCAGGCTCAAAGGGAGTCAATGTGAACTTCTGTAATACAAAACTGAGGTCCCATGGCATTACTGGATCAAAGGCTGGAGGTCGGAGTAACAATGCCTCTTTCAGAAATGCCCTACAAAGCCTATGAGCCATAAGGTTAGGCTCATTAGCAACGTGAAAGGTAGAAATCGCTGCCAGTTGCACTTTAATGGTTGCTGCAGCTGACCCCTGGCTGAACAGTTGAGAAAGAATTTCTAATATTGTGGAAATAGGCACTGTATAAGGATCAATATGTCTTTCATGAGCCCAAATGGAAAATCTCTTCTACTTACTGGAATAAATCTTCCTGGTAGAAAGCTTATGGGAAGACGACAGAATGTGGACCACTTCCATGGAATAATCATGAAGGCTAAGGATGGAACTGGAGCAGCCAAGCTGTCAACTTGAGAGTCTGGATGGAGGGATGGAACTGTCCTGACATACGAGTCAGCAGATCTGGATTTGGGTCCAGAATCCAAGGATCATCCATTAGATAGGGTTGAAGGAAGGGAAACCAAATATGATGAGGCCAGTGTGGGGCAATCAGGATAATTTTGCTTCCCAAAGACTGTGCTTTCTGAATGACCTTTGATATCAGAGGTAATGGTGGAAAGGCTTAGAGAAGACCAGAGGGCCAATCATGAACCAGAGCGTCCCTGGGTGTCTCCCCCTCTGGGGGATTAAGGGTGAAGTAGCTGCTGCATTTGGGATTGGGGGGGCTGGCAAAGAGATCGCAGCAAGGCTGACCCCATCTGTGGAATATCTTCTCCACAACATATTTGTTCAGGGACCACTCGTGAAGCAGTAGGATAGCTCTGTTCAGGCTGTCGGCAATCACGTTGGACTTCCCCGGTATATGCATTGCAACTAGAAAGCGTTGGGAAGACACCGCCCACTGCCAAACTGAAAGTGCCTCTCTGCAAAGGGGGTATGATTTGGTTCCTCCATGTTTGTTGAGATACCATACCACTGACATGTTGTCTGAGTGGATTGCAATTGTCCCTAGAGGGAGAAAGCTCTTAAGTGCTCACAATGCTAATAGCACTGCTCTCATCTCCAAGACATTGATATGCAAATGAGTCTTGTGATCCTGCCACGTGCCTTGGACTGTCCTGCCAAGATAATGCCCCCAATCTGGGAGGCATCTGTGGTACCGTGGCAACTGGAGAAGAAGGGACAAATGGCTTGCCCACGTTGAGATTGCTGGCCCGAAATCACCAGCGTAGATGCTGCTTGCACGCGTCCATAATCAGAATAGAATGGGAGGATGGAAGATACTGTAGTGACCACTGGGCGAAAAGCAGCCACTGAAGAACCCTCATGTGTAGTCTGGCAAGGGGAACTAGCATGATCGTGGCAGCAATGGTCCCTAATAACTTGAGGACCACTTTTGCCTTGACCTTCCTCAATGGTAGTAAGGCATAGACCTGCTGTTGTAGAGCCTGAATTCTCTCTTCTGGTAAGAAGGCCCTCATGAGCACCATATCTAGTTCGGCACCAATAAAAGTGACACACTGCGAGGGCAACAAGGCAGATTTTTCCCAATTTAGAGTAATTCCTAACCATTGGCACAGTGTAATGGTGAAGTCCCTGGTCTGTAACAGTAGATGCCTGGTGGTGGCAGAAAGGAGCCAGTCGTCCAGGTACGGAAAAACTTGGAATCCCTGACGTCTCAAGTGAGCCGTTACCACTGCCATGCATTTGGTGAACACCCTGGGGGCTGTGGTGAGACCAAAGGGCAGAGTGCAAAACTGAAAATGACTGGTTCCCAGCCGGAAGTGGAGATGACTTCTCAATGCCCTGTCAATCTTGATATAGTAGTAAGCATCTTTGAGGTTGATGGAGCACATCCACACATCTTTCCCTAACAGAGGGAGTATTGACTGTAAGGTGACCATGCAAACTTGGACTTTTGTACATGAAAGTTCAATCAGGTGAGATCCAAGATGGGTCTCAGGTCCCTTGTTCTTTTCGGCACCAGAAAGAATATGGAGTAAGTCCCTAATCCTACTTGGTCCATGGGGACAGGCTGGATGGCTCTCTTTGAAAGCAACTTTATTTCTAAAGTTGCGGAATCCCTGTGACTGGGTGGAACGTCTGGGATTCTCTTGGTTAGCAGGGGAGGAGAAGAGAAAGGAATATGATAACCTCTGGAAATTATCTTTAATACCCACTCGTCTTGGGTGATGTCTTGCCAGGCTTCTGGGGATATAGAAATGCGACCCCCGAACGGCTCCAGAGATGCATAGTCAGGCCTCCCTTCAGGAGCACTGGTAGGGAGAACCGCGAAAGGAATCACGGTCCCCCTGGTTACGCGGGCCTCCTCTGCCTCTAGGGCAGCGTCTACCTGAATTTCCACCCCTCTCTCCTGCCTCTGGAGGGGGAATCACTTTGTGCGTCCTGAAAAAACCTCTGTGACTTCCTAAACCACATTTTCCCACCCTTCTGGCCCTTGGGGTAAGGTCTAGAAGGCATGGAAAAATGGACTCCCACGGCAGACAGGGTTTTTCCTTCCTGTTCCTGTAGTGAGCGTGTCCTTCACCTTGGTTCCAAACAACGATGAAATGTCAAATAGGGAGTTGGTGAACGTAGACTTGAAGGCCTCCGCAAAATTACACAAGCGCATCCAAGAGTGTCTCTTAAGAGAGACTCTGGAACCCGCTGCCCTACTCGCTCCGTCGGCTGCATATGAGATCAGCCTCATGGAGGAGTTGTTAAAGGAATTTAGGGTAGACATCTGTGGATTGACCTTCTGTGCCACGGCATCAGAAACGTTACCCTGTAGAGAATCTCCTAGCTCTTTTAGGAGATCTCTCTGGAGCCTTGTAAAATGCGTCAAGTAGTTCAGTGACCGCAGTGTAAAGGCTGCTGAGGTAAACACATGCTTCCCATACCTGTCCATGGCCTGGGACTCCTTGTTAGGCGGATGCATGGTAGACGAAGTTTCAGCAAGTTCCTTCTTGGTGGCTGCTGCTACCACCATGGCATCTACTGGAAAGCCTTTTGTTAGAAATTCCTCGTCTGTGGGGGTGGACAAAAACTTATTGGGTCTCCTAAGGACCGGTTCCACAGTGTCAGGAGTTTCCCACACCTTTCGACAGACAAGATCTAGTAGCTCATCGAAAGGGGGACACCCCCAAGAGGCGGAGGGTTGAGACCCGAAAGCCTTCAGGAACACCGACTCCTCATCAAAAGGGGATTTGGAGGGCCAGCCATCTCTCTGCTTCAAGATCTCAAGGATATCTGAAAACGAGATATCTTCAAAAGACGACTTGGAGGACCCCTCTGACTCCTCGAGGTCAGTGTCTGACGTGAGAGACTCATCCGGGGAGTCTAGGTATTTTCTCTTACACAATCTCTTTCTGGCAGACTCCTCAGGCAAAAACTCTGGGGAGACATCAGAAAGTTGGGGACCACTCACTGACGTATCCTGTGGCTTTGGGTCTCCGCTATCCAGGGATAGAGGGTGATCCGAACTGACACCAGTGCCGGAGGGGGCAAAGTATCGGTGCAGTAGGATGCAGCTGATGACCTTGCCAGCACGCTCCTCATAACCTCGAAGGCTGATCCCCCTGGCTCCGAAGGCCGACTAACTGTAGAGGATACAGTAGTAGCCCTCAGCACTGAGGAGATGAGGTCCGAAGCAGATGTCGGGTCCAAGCTCACCCGAGCTGAAGCACCGAGAGGAAGGCTCGGAACTGATGAAGATCGATCCAAGCCCTCCCCCTCGGGTCCGACTGGAGAACTATGGCCCTTGACCTCGTGATGGAGCCGACAAGGTCGGAGCGGAAATCTGAACAGAGAGGCCAGGCGAAGCTACTGGAACCGACCTAACAGCACCCGACGGAACCGACAACTCTGGCTCCGAAGACAGAGAAAGGCTCGGAGGAGGAACAACAAACGATGAAGCGGCCATGGGCTCCGGAGCTGACTGGGTTGGAACCGAAATCAATTTGGCCAACACCGATGACTGAAGCAGTTTCTTCACCACTCTATCAACATCCTCATCAGAAAGGGTTCTCGAGGACCTGGAGGATATAGTTGGAGATCTGGATCTCCCTACAGAGGGTGACTTATGTGAAGGAGAAACCGGTCGAATAACTGGACACCGACTCCAAATCAAAATATCCGTGACCTGTCGACACAGAAGGCAATGGAACCGAAGAAGGAGAAGCTATTCTAGCAACTTTATCTGGCGGCTCTGAAGAAACAGAAAGAGTCAGAGAGCGCTTCTTTGAAGTCTTTTTGTCCTTTTCAGCTGGAGAGGATATGGCATTGGAAGGCTTAGCCAAGTCTTCCTCGAAGGAGTGTTTAAGCAGTCCTTTCAAAATGAGCTTGTTCTTCCTCTCCTGTAGCACATGGGGACTGAAGGAATGACAAAACAAGCAGGACTCTTGTAGGTGAATAGCGCCCAAGCAGTACATGCACACGGAGTGCCCATCAGTCAAAGACATTTTATTGTTGCATTCAACACACTTTTTAAAGCCCGAAGGCCTGTGTTCCTTAGAATCCTTGGACATGCTGAAGAAGGGAGTACACACACAGGTATAAAACAACACGTACACACAATAGACCCAACTAAGCACCGCACAGGAAACTAGAGCCTCTAACTGAAAACAGCCTAGTAACCGGTGGGAAGAGGACTAGGTCCTCTAACTTAAACGGGTCTAGCCCGAGGGAACAAAGGCAGGATAACACCACTAGCCAGACACGACAACACTAATAAGCCAACAGTATGGAGGAAGCACCAAACAAAAGGACCACATGGAAACAAAGGGGAGGACTAGGTCCTCTAACTGAAACAGGCCTAGCCCATGGGAAGAAAGGAAGCGAACGGGATACCAAAAACAGCCAACGAAAAGGCCACAAAAACAGCAAGAGAAACAAAAGAAAGGCCGTATAATGCCCACTACCACACACAGTAGCTATGAAATAGCTTTTTTTGAGCAACAAATAGTCAAAAGTTTAGAAAAAAGTATACTTAGCCACGGCCAAAAGCAAGACCATGTCTGAGCGTAATGAGCGGCAAACAAGATCTGGGGAACGGACCTGTTTCATGATGGGATACCTCTTAACCACGAGCCAATTGAAGACTTCGAGCTAGAGTATGGCCGAGTCGGAGCCGGCTCCGAACCCAAGGGTAAGAATGAAGGCGAGATTGGACTACATAACATCCCTGATTTTGCGAGCCTCCGGTGCCGTAAGAATGGCATCTTCCATTAGAAAGTACAGTTGTGTACACTTACCATAAATGTAGATGTTCGAGTGTATTCACTGTTGCAGTCATTACATTTGGGTTATCTGCTTGCAGATAGCCCTCAGTCGGCCTGATTAACAATGTTTTGGGTCCTGCATCGGTTGCTGTCCCTTCTTCCATGACGTCAGGTCGTCGGGGGTATAAAATATGCAGCTGATGCCATTACATCAGTTTTTCTTGCCCCAGATGTCAGGTGCCCCCCTAATGGGAAGCAATTAAACATAAAAGTGCAAAGATATACCTCCAACAAAAAAGCAAATACAACAAAAAGGCTTTTAAGCATAGTAAAGGATAGTAGAGGTATAGCCAAAAGAAGTTAGGGGGCTGGAGGGAGGGTAACCAGGACTGCAACAGTGAATACTCTCGAACATCTACATTTATGGAAAGTGTACACAACTGTACTATGTTCTTCATGTTTCACTGTTACAGTCATTACATTTGGGAAGATTCCCAAAGCTATGGTTGGGAGGAGGAATTTAGACAGCATTAGGGCCAGCTATAAGGCCCTGCAAGACTGCAGTGGCAAAGCCAGCTCTGGATTTAGAGAAAATTGGCAAATGATAATGCTTGGTGAAAGTATGTACAGAACTCCAGGTAGCAGCTTCTAGGATGTCTCTGGCAGGGACACCTCTGAGAAAGGCTGTAGAGGGTAGATGCAGCCCTGGTGGAGTGAGGTCTGATTCCCTGGGAATAGGTTTTCCATGGTTCTTATAGCAGAAATGAATGCAATGGCGTTTCCATTTAGAAATGGTTTGCTTTGAAATAGCCTTCCCCTCTGCCCCTGCAGCAAATGTCACCAGCAGTTGTTCAGATTTCCTTTGAGGTTTATTCCTGTCCAAGTAGAACCTAAGTTGTCTGTGCACATCTAAGGAATGCAGTATCCATTCCCCTTTATTCTGTGGATTGGGAAAGAAGGTTGGCAAATGAATGGACTGATTACGCCACACTGGATACCACATTGGGCATGAAAGATAGATTGGTTCTGAGGGACACCCCACATGAAAGATGATGAAAGGCTCCACTGCTATAAGGGCCTGTAATTCAGATACCCTTCTAGCTGAAGTGATTGCTAAAAGGAAAGCTGTTTTCCAAGAAAGAAATTTTAAGTCTGCAGTAGCAGCTGGCTCAAAAGGAGGTAGAGTGAGTTTCTCCAAGACAAAGTTAAGGTCCCAGGCTGGGGTAGGAGCTCTCCTGGGCAGTCTAAAAATGTCTGGCCCCTCTGAGGAACTGCTTGAGCAGTGGATGAGAGAAGGGGGAGGTTCTGTGTTATAATGAGCTGAAATGGCTGAGGCTAATGGAGGAAAAAGACAGGGCCCTGTGAAGCATCTCAGTTAAGTATTGTAAAATTTGAGGTAAACTGGGCGCTGCTGTGCTCATCACTTGAGATTAGTTCCAGGCAAAGAATCTTTTCCATTTTTCAGCATAAGATTTTCTAGTACTAGGCCTCCTTGCCTCTAAAATGATATCCATCACAGGTTTGCTGAGGGATGGTAAAGGAGAGATTAAGTAATTAGCCAGGCTGCAAGGTTCAGTGTTAGAAGCTGAGGGTGCAGAATCTGGTTCTCCTGCTGAGACAGCAGGGAAGGAGTCTGAGGCAGGTGCCATGGAGATAACCATGACATACTGCGCAGGAGAGGGTACCAGTGTTGGAGAGGCCAGTCTGGAGAAATCAAAATCATCCTTGGTTTGTCCGGTCTGATTTTTAGTAGTACTTTGGAGAGCAGAGGCAGAGGGGGGAAGGCATAGACTGACAGGTTTTTCCAGCTGAAGGACAGAGCATCCATTTTCCAGGCTTGTTTGTGGGGAGTCCTTGTGCAAAACTTGTCCAATTGGCAGTTCTGGGGAGAGGCAAACAGGTCTATATCTGGGCTCCCCCATTTGCTTGTCAACATGTTGAAAATCCTTGGTTCCAGTTTCCACTCGTGTGGGTCCATGAGATTTCTGCTTAGTCCGTCTGCCAGTGTATTTAATTGTCCTGGCAGGAATCGAGTTTGTAAGCAAAGGTCACTAAAGCATAAATGTGCTTCCTAAACTTGTCTAACTCCCTGGACTCTCTGTTGGGGGAATGGACGGAGGAGGTATGCTCAGCTAGCTCTTTCTTTGTGGCTGCCATAGCATCAATGGGGACCCCTTTGCTCCAGTGGAGCCTGTCCTTAGGAGGGGCAAGAAACTTGTCAGGATGACTGCTGATGGGTTCTGCAGTATACAGTTCCTTCTATGCCTGGCGAGAAACTAGATATATAAGCTCATCAGCTGGGTAAGTCATCCAAGACATAGATGGGCTGGAGCCATAAGCTTCCAGGAATACTTGACTCCTCTTGGGAAGGGGTATCAGAGTACCATCCACCTTTCTGCCTGGGGATTTCTAAGATGTCTATGAAGGAGAAAATCTGGTGGAAACCTTGGGGACCCTTCCCCTTCATCAAAGTCAGTGTCTTCAATGAGTGACTCCTAAGGGGAGTTGACGTGCCTCTTCTTGCATGTTCTCATGCAGTGACCTCCTTCGTGGGATTTTGAGATATCTCGGGCAAAGAATGAAGTTTTGTCTCTTAGGCATACTAGAGCTAGACCATATCTTAGTGATGCTCCCTCTGCAGCCAGGGAGGTTAGGTCTGATAATCTCAGAATGTGTTTGAGTTATTCTAATAATGTGCACTCTGATATTGTTAGGAAACATTTAGCGATACTTATGACGGATGACAGATGTAAGGAAATATTTGGGGATGAGCTTCACTTTTCGATTAAATGAATGCTGTGTTATAAGCCTTTGAATGATGGCAGGGAAAAGGCTGTGTTTTATCGGGAAGGGACTGCTCCTTGTGGAGGATGTAATATTTGTGGATATATGAGGGAAGGGGACAGTTTTATTCATCCTGACCATGGACATTTGTTTAAATTACATTTTTGTGCAGACTGTAGCTCTCAAAATGTTGTTCATCTTGCTACCTGTGATAGCTGCAATAGTTACATAGGTAAGACCAACCATTGCCTTAGAGACAGGGTTAGACTGCATCTCTATAGCACTTAAAGGCGATCTTAGGAATGCTTTACCTAAGCATGTGGTAGGTGTAGATGGCTCACATGTTTTTAAATTTTTAGTTTTGGACCAACATTTTGTTACAGCAAGTGGTTGGGATGTAAAGAATCAAACAAGAGAGCCTTGAGACTAGATGGAGCTTATTGCTCCGTGCAACTAGGGGTAAGGGGTGGAATGACTGTATTCCTTTAAGACCTGCGTTGAGGTCACGAAGTCTTAGGTGTTGGTTTTAAATGTGTATACATGTGAGCTGATGCTTTTATATGTAGATCTGATGAAGCACCTTGTTTGATGTGAAAGTGCATCATTTTTACTCTTTACGATCCTTCTGTGTTTTTAATGTTTTCTTTTGTCAAGTTGTTTTATTCTTTATTTGTTGTTTGTCTGTTCTGCCTTTTGCTTGGCTGGCTCATTTTTTGGATTTTTAGTGCACATGGTCTGGAGAGGTGTCCGAAGAGAGAGGAAAGTCCTTGGGTATGAAGCACCTTGTTTTGGTCTTGAAAAGCGAAACCCTGGAGTAAGCCAACAGTATGGAGGAAGCACCAAACAAAAGGACCACATGGAAACAAAGGGGAGGACTAGGTCATCTAACTGAAACAGGCCTAGCCCATGGGAAGAAAGGAAGCGAACGGGATACCAAAAACAGCCAACGAAAAGGCCATAAAAACAGCAAGAGAAACAAAAGAAAGGCAGTATAACGCCACTACCACACACAGTAGCTATGAAATAGCTTTTTTTGAGCAACAAATAGTCAAAAGTTTAGAAAAAAGTACACTTAGCCACGGCCAAAAGCAAGACCATGTCTGAGCGTAATGAGCGGCAAACGAGATCTGGGGAACGGACCTGTTTCATGATGGGATACCTCTTAACCACGAGCCAATTGAAGACTTCGAGCTAGAGTATGGCCGAGTCGGAGCCGGCTCCGAACCCAAGGGTAAGAATGAAGGCGAGATTGGACTACATAACATCCCTGATTTTGCGAGCCTCCGGTGCCATAAGGATGGCATCTTCCATTAGAAAGTACAGTTGTGTACACTTACCATAAATGTAGATGTTCGAGTGTATTCACTGTTGCAGTCATTACATTTGGGTTATCTGCTTGCAGGTAGCCCTCAGTCGGCCTGATTAACAATGTCTTGGGTCCTGCGTCGGTTGCTGTCCCTTCTTCCATGACGTCAGGTCGTCAGGGGTATAAAACATGCAGCTGATGCCATTACATCAGTTTTTCTTGCCCCAGATGTCAAGTGCCCCCCTAATGGGAAGCAATTAAACATAAAAGTGCAAAGACATACCTCCAACAAAAAAGCAAATACACCAAAAAGGCTTTTAAGCATAGTAAAAGATAGTAGAGGTATAGCCAAAAGAAGTTAGGGGGCTGGAGGGAGGGTAACCAGGACTGCAACAGTGAATACACTCAAACATCTACATTTATGGTAAGTGTACACAACTGTACTATGTTCTTCATGTTTCACGGTTACAGTCATTACATTTGGGTAGATTCCCAAAGCTATGGTTGGGAGGAGGAATTTAGACAGCATTAGGGTCAGCTATAAGACCCTGCAAGACTGCAGTGGCAAAGCCAGCTCTGGATTTAGAGAAAATTGGCAAATGATAATGCTTGGTGAAAGTATGTTCAGAACTCCAGGTAGCAGCTTCTAGGATGTCTCTGGCAGGGACACCTCTGAGAAAGGCTGTAGAGGTAGATGCAGCCCTGGTGGAGTGAGGTCTGATTTCCTGGGGAATAGGTTTTCCATGGTTCTTATAGCAGAAATGAATGCAATGGCGTTTCCATTTAGAAATTGCTTGCTTTGAAATAGCCTTCCCCTCTGCCTCTGCAGCAAATGTCACCAGCAATTGTTCAGATTTCCTTTGAGGTTTATTCCTGTCCAAGTAGAATCTAAGTTGTCTGTGCACATCTAAGGAATGCAGTATCCGTTCCCCTTTATTCTGTGGATTGGGAAAGAAGGTTGGCAAATGAATGGACTGATTACGCCATACTGGATACCACCTTGGGCATGAAAGATGGATTGGTTCTGAGGGACACCCTGTCCGCATGAAAGATGATGAAAGGCTCCACTGCCATAAGGGCCTGTAATTCAGATACCCTTCTAGCTGAAGTGATTGCTAAAAGGAAAGCTATTTTCCAAGAAAGAAATTTTAAGTCTGCAGTAGCAGCTGGCTCAAAAGGAGGTAGAGTGAGTTTCTCCAAGCCAAAGTTAAGGTCCCAGGCTGGGGTAGGAGCTCTCCTGGGCAGTCTAAAAATGTCTGGCCCCTCTGAGGAACTGCTTGAGCAGTGGATGAGAGAAGAGGGGAGGTTCTGTGTTATAATGAGCTGAAATGGCTGAGGCTAATGGAGGAAAAAGACAGGGCCCTGTGAAGCATCTCAGTTAAGTATTGTAAAATCTGAGGTAAACTGGGCGCTGCTGTGCTCATCACTTGAGATTAGTTCCAGGCAAAGAATCTTTTCCATTTTTCAGCATAAGATTTTCTAGTACTAGGCCTCCTTGCCTCTAAAATGATATCCATCACAGGTTTGCTGAGGGATGGCAAAGGAGAGATTAAGTAATTAGCCAGGCTGCAAGGTTCAGTGTTAGAAGCTGAGGGTGCAGAATCTGGTTCTCCTGCTGAGACAGCAGGGAAGGAGTCTGAGGCAGGTGCCATGGAGATAACCATGACATACTGCGCAGGAGAGGGTACCAGTGTTGGAGAGGCCAGTCTGGAGAAATCAAAATCATCCTTGGTTTGTCCGGTCTGATTTTTAGTAGTACTTTGGAGAGCAGAGGCAGAGGGGGGAAGGCATAGACTGACAGGTTTTTCCAGCTGAAGGACAGAGCATCCATTTTCCAGGCTTGTTTGTGGGGAGTCCTTGTGCAAAACTTGTCCAATTGGCAGTTCTGGGGAGAGGCAAATGGGTCTATATCTGGGCTCCCCCATTTGCTTGTCAACATGTTGAAAATCCTTGGTTCCAGTTTCCACTCGTGTGGGTCCATGAGATTTCTGCTTAGTCCATCTGCCAGTGTATTTAATTGTCCTGGCAGGAATCGAGTTTGTAAGCAAAGGTCACTAAAGCATAAATGCACTTCCTAAACTTTAACTCCCTGGACTCTCTGCTGGGGGAATGGACGGAGGAGGTATGCTCAGCTAGCTCTTTCTTTGTGGCTGCCATAGCATCAATGGGGACCCCTTTGCTCCAGTGGGGCCTGTCCTTAGGAGGGGCAAGAAACTTGTCAGGATGACTGCTGATGGGTTCTACAGTATACAGTTCCTTCTATGCCTGGCGAGAAACTAGCTATACGAGTTCATCAGCTGGGTAAGTCATCCAAGACATAGATGGGCTGAAGCCATAAGCTTCCAGGAATACTTGACTCCTCTTGGGGAGGGGTATCAGAGTACCATCCACCTTTCTGCCTGGGGATTTCTAAGATGTCTGTGAAGGAGAAAATCTGGTGGAAACCTTGGGGACCCTTCCCCTTCATCAAAGTCAGTGTCTTCAATGAGTGACTCCTAACGGGAGTCGACGTGCCACCACTTCTTGCATGTTCTCATGCAGTGACCTCCTCCATGGGATTTTGAGATATCTCGGGCAAAGAATGAAGTTTTGTCTCTTAGGCATACTAGAGCTAGACCATATGTTAGTGATGCTCCCTCTGCAGCCAAGGAGGTTAGGTCTGATAATCTCAGAATGTGTTTGAGTTATTCTAATAATGTGCACTCTGATATTGTTAGGAAACATTTAGCGATACTTATGACGGATGACAGATATAAGGAAATATTTGGGGATGAGCTTCACTTTTCGATTAAATGAATGCTGTGTTATAAGCCTTTGAATGATGGCAGGGAAAAGG
Organism: Protopterus annectens; assembly: GCF_019279795.1. Classification (NCBI taxonomy): domain Eukaryota; kingdom Metazoa; phylum Chordata; order Ceratodontiformes; family Protopteridae; genus Protopterus; species Protopterus annectens. The sequence goes on from NC_056733.1 coordinate 829,806,313, forward strand.
CTGTGTTTTATCGGGAAGGGACTGCTCCTTGTGGAGGATGTAATATTTGTGGATATATGAGGGAAGGGGACAGTTTTATTCATCCTGACCATGGACATTTGTTTAAATTAAATTTTTGTGCAGACTGTAGCTCTCAAAATGTTGTTCATCTTGCTACCTGTGATAACTGTAATAGTTACATAGGTAAGACCAACCATTGCCTTACAGACAGGGTTAGACTGCATCTCTATAGCATTTAAAGGCGATCTTAGGAATGCTTTACCTAAGCATGTGGTAGGTGTAGATGGCTCACATGTTTTTAAATTTTTAGTTTTGGACCAATATTTTGTTACAGCAAGTGGTTGGGATGTAAAGAATCAAACAAGAGAGCCTTGAGACTAGATGGAACTTATTGCTCCGTGCAACTAGGGGAAAGGGGTGGAATGACTGTATTCCTTTAAGACCTGCGTTGAGGTCACGAAGTCTTAGGTGTTGGTTTTAAGTGTGTATATATGTGAGCTGATGCTTTTATATGTAGATCTGATGAATCACCTTTTTTGGTGCGAAAGTGCATCATTTTTACTCTTTACGATCCTTCTGTGTTTTTAATGTTTTCTTTTGTCAAGTTGCTTTATTCTTTATTTGTTGGGAGTTGTGTTGGGGAAGAAAAATGCAACTGGGAACATTTTTTTTTCTAGCGTGTAATAAGTTGGCTGGTTTTAAAAATTCTATAAAGAGTACTCTGTCAGAAATATTGGGGGAGCAAATGGCTTTAACGGAGGAAATGATTCTTTTGAGCTCAGATGCAGAATCTGAAATTCACAGACACAGTACAACCTTACCAAGTTTAATTCTATTGGCTGCAAAAAAGGGAAATGGAAGTCAAACTCTAAATCAACTGCACTGAGTATTGCAAAAGTGATAAAAGATGGATCTTTACAGAAGGAAGGAGCAAATTACAGAGAAATGCACTGAATTTGCTGGAACAATACATGCAAAATAAAGGTTGAGAAGGGGGAGCAAGGTTTACGGGAAGGCAGGAATTGAGTAATGTATGTAACTGTTGGACTGAATGACAGCTGTTACAAAGAAAGAAAACGTCACGTATAATGTATGTAAATAAAAATGTTAATACAGTTTGTTTTCTTTTCTATTACTGTAGGTTTGTCTATGTCTTAAGTGATAACTTAGTAAAGGTGTTTAAAAAAAAGAAGCATTTGGAAAGGGTAATGTTTACTGCAAACTGAGTGATGGGTGGGCCCAGTTGAGCTGGAATTCAAACATATCAATGGTGTTAAGCAGAGCAACAAGCAGAATCCAAGATGTTGTGAGATAGATGCAGGGATAAAGGTGGCTCAAGCTGCAAGTGATCTCCAATCGGTTATGCAAGACATATGGGCATGATATTATGCTCATTGCTCATAAATGGGAATAATAAACAGAGTTATCAATAATATTAATAGCATACTCCATATCAAACTAATGAAACACTTATAATGAAACACAATTTACAATATATGCCCTAACACACCTTATTCAAAGTGTAAAATCCAGTACTGTAAATCCTGACACTTAAATGCGACTCTCTCAGAAAAATAGCTGATTGTGAGACCTACTGTTACATCTTCAAAGTGTAAATACTTGCCTATGCATTTCCCCAATATGGTGGGTTGTGCACCCATAACTCTGTTCTTTAAACACAATAACTCTGAAACTGCTGCATCTTGGAATTGGAAGAATACCCCAAGATATTGAAGTTTCAAAAATACTAATATATCCTCCCTGCACGCACTTCAATTTTTACTGCTTTAGGGAATGCAAAAGACCTAACCACCATTACTTCTACAACATTATTTAAAAGCAAATTGAAGCCATACCTTAAATCACAGTGGCTATGCCCTTGTTCTAACCCTGACTAACTACCTCTATTTTCTCAAAGTACTCCTGAATGTCCCATCCTTCAGATGAGACAATGAACCAAGACCTCACCTTAGAACCTGTGTGTCAGGTGAATGGAGGGCCACAATAGTCATCCCTCTTCATAAAGGCAGACCATCAACCAACCCCGGGAACTACAGACTTATCAATCGGGCAAAACCATGAAACAAATTATCATGAAATGATCAACAAGGTCATTGACAGCTTACAGACACTGGACCCATTACAGTTTGGCTTTAAGAGAAGATATTGCTTAATCAACCTGGTACACTTCTTCGAGAGGGTCACCAAGGCTATGGGTGAGGAGAAAATGGTGCATACCACCTACCTTGACTTGGCCAAGGCATATGATACAATACCCACTCAGGTACTGTTGACAAACTCTCAGAACTAGGCATAAATCCCTAAATAACTCGCTGTATTGCTGTCTGGCACACAGATAAGTACCAAGAAGTCAGGATCAGTGAGACCATCTTCACCAGTAGACGGGTCACCAGTGGAGTACCGCAGGGCTCCATGATGCGCCTTCTCCTGTTTGGCACCTACTTCTCAGGAATCAAGGCTAATGACAAAGGCCTCTAGCTCACAAAATTCTCAAATGACTGAGAACTGGAAGCTATCATTGACTCGCCCAGTGACACCAACATCCTACAAGAGGGTCTAACACAAACAAATGACTGGTATCAAACCACAGACTAAAACCCAAAAGAAGAAATGCATTATAGTGTCCTTTGGGAAATCATCAACTCGAGCTAATTACTCCATCAATAAACACCCCTAAGAGATGACCTGATAGTTTGGGATCTGGGACCATATGTAGACAATAATCTGGCCTTTGACCAACATGTAGCCAAGATAGTAAGAAAATCATATGCCACCCAAGTCATAAGCAAGGGTATGGCATTCAGGTCCAAGGAAGTTACAGTACCACTCAACTCATCAGACTGGTCATGGAGTACAATGCCCCCTTTTAGCATGTACATACCCAGGCACTAGCAGCAGTGGGTGTTCCAACTTGTTGCATATGTTTGGTCAGGTACATGCAGAAATCGGGAATTACACTCAATGATGGGTCAGATAAGGGCCAAGTAAAGTGGCACTATGACTTCCTTGGACCAGAATGGCATACCATTACTTGTAAGCTGGACAACATAGAATTACTTTCTTACTCTGTTGGCCACATGTTGGTCAAAGTCCAGATTACAATCTATACATGTTCCCAGATCACTCACTACTGGCTCAATTCTTAGGCTTGTCTTATCGATAGAGTAATTAGCCTGGGTGTCAGTTTTCCCAAAAGGCACTATAATGCATTTCTTGGCATTGAGTTTTAGTCCATGACTTTGACACCAGTGATTTGTGTGTGTTAGACCCTCTTACAAGATGTTTGTGACATAGGGGAATCTATGATACCTACCAAATTGCAGTAATCTGTGAACATGGTCAGGAAAAGGGCCTTGACATTAGCCTTTACTCTGAGAAGTAGACGCCAAACAGGAGCAGCCCAGAAGAGAGCCCTGAGGTATCCCACTGGTGACTGGTCTCTTAATGGAGGTGGTATCACCAATCTGGACTTCCTGAGTCCTGTCTGTGAGCCAGCTGGTAATCCAGCAAGTTATGTATGTGTTTATGTGCATATCACTGAGTTTGTCAACTACATTCAAGTGGGGTACTGTATCAAATATCTTAACCAGGTCTAGGTACGTGGCATGCACCATCATCCGCTCATTCATTGTCTTGGTGACTTTTTCAAAGAAGTCCACCAGGTGTAGTTGGCATTATCTTCGTCCACCAGGTGTAGTTGGCATTATCTTCCCTTGACAAAGCCAAACTGGGTTGGGTCCAGTGTCTGAAGGTTGCCAATGTCTTTGTAGACCATTTCCATGATAATTTGTTCCATGGCTTTGCATATTAGGACTAGTCATATTAAAAGGTCTGTATTTCTGGGGTCGGTTGATGGTCCATTACTTGTGAACTGGAATAACTATTGCAGTCCTCCATTCTTATGCTATAATGCCTGTTCTGAGGCTATAGCTGAAAAGTGGATCAAGTGGTCTTGATAGGTCATGTTTCCAACTATTTAGGAAGCATATTGTCATGGCCCTCCTGAGGCAGTGCTTTTGGCTTTAGTGAGAACCATCAGGACCTGCTTCCCTTTAATAGTTGGGGGGGGGGGGTTACACCAGTAGGTATTTCATGGAAGGAGGCAGGGGGAGTGGAAGGGTGAAGTTTGAGCTGAATTTGTCAGCTAGCAAATTCACTGTGTTACTCTGCTAAGTGAGGGTGGCACCACTGACCACCAGTTCGGCCCACTGATGTATGTTGGTTTTGAGGTTTTGGATATAGCTGTAGAAGGTCTTGTGGCTGTCTTTAGCCTATGAGGCTATACTAATCTCATAACTGGCCTTGTTTGGACTTAATTAGTCCTCTTAGTTTTCTGTTTATTTTAATTAGAGAGCTCCTATCATTATGGGAGTTGCTCTTCCTAATTTAAGCTATGACTTTTTTCCCCTTTGTTATATACCCTATTAAGGTTAGGATTCTATCAGTTGGGTTTGTTTTAGCAGCCTCCATACAGACATTTTCATGGCTGTAGAGGGTCTCTGTGAACAATTCCACATCAGTTGTTGTCGTGAACTCAAGGTTTTAGGGCACTGGATTTTGCTAAACTAATACTTAACAGGATGCAGTCTGCTCTGGAATAGATCTGGATACAAAGTTTTCTGTAATCACAGAACTGATTTTTATTTCAAAGGAGACAGCTTTGTGGCCTAACTTCCAAAGTGAGGATGTGACACTGGGGTGGGGGGTGGTGGTGATGCAGCCCTTTCTCATACTGATGAGTACTAAGTCCAGTATGTTTGAACCTCTGGTCAGTGTGCGCACTACCTGGTCAAGGGTACTTGTGTTAATTAACTCCAGGAAACATTTTGCCTGTGAGCATGAGGCAGTGTACGTTTCCCCATCTATAGAGGGGTAGTTAAAGTCTCCCATGAATAAGGTATTTAGTTTAATGGTGGGTGTCTCCAGGAGGTCTAAGTATGAGATATGGGATTCTAGGGATACAGCTAGCTAGGATATGGTATGGGACTTTGTCTACAGTGATTGGCACTTGGATAAATTCCAGGACATCATCCAGTTTAACCAAGGTACAATGACGCTTGTTGCCAAGATAAAGAGAAACTCCTCCACTTGGCTGCGCAGCTGAAGGCCGAAATATGTGGAAGGCTCTGAAGCCTTGCACTGTTAGTTATCTAAGCTAAAGCATGCTACTGATAAGACCTACCCAGACCATGAAGCACTTTGAGATGCTTCCAGTACCTACAACCTTACAGATAAAACCCAAATGCAATCTTCATTGCAAAATTCAGTTACAACAAAAAAAATTGAATGAATGACTTTGCAAGAAGGAAATGGCGTCACAGCTTGGTTAGAACATACGACAATACAGGTTAACAATTAGTCCCAGTATATTTGCCCTTCTACTTGGCTTAGACACTGTCTTGGCTAACTCAGCAGTATCCTTTTCTATGAATCAGGTTCAGTGTGGTTTAGCTGCCCCACTATTCATCATATAAAACACATTTCTCCTCATCTATATTCATTGCCTTGTACCTTCTACTCATCAAGCAGGGTCCCGTCCTTCCTTCCTGTTTTGCTGTTTCTTCTATGGCATACCCCCTCACCTGAATGAGCAGCAATCTAATGGCTTCATATCTACCCACCCATTCCCTCCTTCCTCCAAGGCAACACATTACTAGGGCTGCAAAAGCATTTCCTCAGATGTTTAGATCCTTGACATGTCTATTACCCTCCTCTCATTCCCTGCAATGTAGTTCTTTTGAGTGTGTACCTTTAACCCCCAGCGGGTGTGGCTTGAGCCTTTAAAAAATGAAGTTATCACCTTACAGTTCAAACAAATATTCATATCTGTAGAATACTGTACATTGCAAACTATTCAAGATAAATGAATCTTTACATTGGTGGCATTCATTCAGTTTGATGCTTTAAACTGGATTTTATAAGCTGTAAAAAGACAGTGAGTATTAATTTTGTAATGCTGTATAAATAGCTTATATCTCAGTAACTATTCATGCAAGACGCATACTGCCAGCAGGATTTTCTTCATATAGCTGTGAGCTTTCATATGATGCTATGCAATTCTGTCTGCGTTATCAGAATGTTGAGATATTTACAGAACTATGAAAATTATTACAATACAAATAAACAGTATACAAATAATATTCAATATCTCTTTAGTTGCATTACACAGATGTCAAATATCAATACAAATTTATTTGCCATCATGTATGCTTTAAGATGACATTTTCTGATATCTTGTATGCAGCATGGTTTTGAAATTATTAATGCAAATATGAACCAACAATATTTGATACCTAGAAGTGTCAGTAGGAGTTAACTGCAGAAACACCTGGAGGTGCATTCGGCTGTAATGACTTAAGGCTTTTGAGCCACAAACAATCCCATCTTCAGATAAGGGCTCTGTAAATGTATGCAGTTTTCCACATGGTCTTACCAGTGCAATAAGCCCTTTTATAACAGGGTCTTCCCCTTTAATATGACAAATGCTTTATCCCCTCCTTTTGGGCAGGCTACAAAGGATGTTTTTATGTAGATTGTATAATCAAGTACTTCCTAATGTTGAACCGCTGTGGTCACAATGATCAAGGTGCACGGCTTTTCAAGATCTCTCAAAGATTTTCACTTTCTACATCTGAATTGGTCTCTTCATAGTGTAGCTTGGAGACAGATGGGCCTCATTAATTGAAATATCAGTAATTGCCATGACAAACACTGAAAACAAAATGCTGTAATGTTCCTCTTCACACAATTTACTAAATTTACACAAAACAAAAAGTCATGAGAAAGTTAAGATTGTTTCTAAAACTTCCTTACCATGATGAAAGAGAGGGATTAAAACAATATGATTTCCCACTAGACACCGTAATAACTGGCAAGCCATGTTGTGTCAGCAGCGACTGGGAGACTGTTGTATCATCTCCTGTTGGGCAAGAGAATATATCACTGGTATGACAAAAGCTTTTCAAAAATCACTAAATATTTAACATTTTTTGACAAAAACAAATGTGAGAAACATAATTCATTTGAATTCAAAAGCAAAATACTGAGACATTTTATGCATATATTTGCTAACTTCACATTATGGCATAAAACAGTTAAAAATCACAAAACAATTTACAGCTTCTTAGAAGTACTGCTGATTAAAGAATTGGGTTATACAACTAAGTATCCTTTACACATTGTCATGTCGTGTCACTTCAACCAAAAGCTGTGGAGAGAAAATTACTTAGCACACATTTAAATGACTTTTACCTGGTAATAGGATTCTTCCAGTTCCTTTATCAGTGAAGACAAAAAGTACAGTTATGTACCTACCATAAATGTAGATGTTCGAAGATCCACATTGCTGCAGTCCTTACACTTTAGTCCCATTAGACTGACATCAGAGATGTCAGAAGACCCTACAAAGAAAGGTCAAAACCAAAAGACAGCAAACAACCAACCCACCACCCTTGCACTAATAATATGTACAATATATACAATATACACAATATTTACAACCCAACCCACACAACATACTACAGAGGGAAGGGAAGAGGGAGGAAATTGGACTGCAGCAATGTGGATCTTCAACATCTACATTTATGGTAGGTACAAAACTGTACTATGTTCTTCATCTCACATTGCAAGCAGAGATAAGGGAGGATGGCAAGCAGGAGCTGCCAAATGCCCTGTAAAACAGCAGTGGCAAAACCAGCCCTAGATTTAGAGTAAAGTGGAAGGTGATAATGCTTTGAGAAAGTATGCACTGAACTCCAAGTAGCTGCCTCCAAAATATCTTTATGGCAGTAGCCCTAGTGGAATGAGGCCTAATCCCAGCTGGAATCTCCTTGCCATGATGGGAATAACAGAAAGCAATGCAAAACCCAATCCACTTAGAAATAGTTTGTTTTGACACAGGCTTGCCCTGAGAACTCAAAGCAAAAGAAACAAATAACTGCTGAGACTGCCTGAACTCTTTAGTTCTGCTCAAATAATATCGCAACTGCCTGTGTACATCTAAAGTGTGCAAAATCTTTCAAATGAATAGTTTGGTTTTAGAAACCACTTTAGGCATAAAGGAAGGATTAGTAAAGATACCCTATCCTTATGGAAATAAGGGCCTGCAATTCAGAAACCCTTCTTGCAGAGGTAATGGCCAACAAAAAAGCAGTCTTCCATGACAAATATTTCAACTCAGTAGTAGCTGCAGGCTCAAAAGGTTGTAGAGTGAGTTTCTCCAACACAAAATTGAGATCCCAAGCAGGAGTAGGGGGTCTTATATTCTTTGCCCCTCTAAGAAATTGCTTGAACAAAGGATGAGAAAACAATGGTGGGTCACAGTCATAGTGAGCCGAAATTGCTGCAGCATGAACCTTAATAGAAGAGAAGGACAATCCTTTGTCCAGTAACTCAGTAAGATATTGAAGAGCCACACTTAAATTAGGCTCAGAAACATCAAAATCCTTTGCTGCACTCCAAAATAAAAATCTCTTCCATTTATCCGTACACTTTCCTTGTACTAGGCCTTCTAGCTTCCAAAATAACATTCAAAACTTGCTGTGGAAGCTGAGACCCTTATGGTTCAAAACAGAATATGCCAGGCTGTTAGGTGAAGAGAGTGAAGTTTGACATTGAGTAAATGACTGTCCTCCTGAGACAACAGGTGTGATCAAGGCAAAGGCCATGGAGGGGCTCCCATCAGAAGACTTCAGTAATGGGTACCAGTGCTGTCGAGGCCAATCTGGAGCTATTAAAATCATCCTTGGCTTGTCCTGTCTGACCTTTAGGAGTACCTTTGGGAGGAGAGGCAGAGGTGGAATGAAGATTGCTCCAATTGAAAGAAAGAGCATCCACTTTCAAGCTGTCAGATCTATGTCTGGTCAATTTCTGAAATACATGAGGATCCAATTTCCGTGGGGATCCATAGCCTGCTCAACACATCTGCTAAGGAGTTCTGTGCTCCTGGCAGAAACCTTGCCTGAAGATTGAGCTGTAAACTGAGAGCAGTCTCCCACAAAATCATTGCTTGCCTGCATAGAGGATAAGAATGTGTTCCCCTTGCTTGTTGATGTACCACATGACAGTTGTGTTGTCTGTTAGAATCAACACCTGCCCTGGGAGAAGTAACTTCCTGAAAGCCATTAATGCAAACTGGACTGCTAACATCTCCTTCAGGTTGATATGTAGATGTTGTAGTCTGGCAGGCCACTTGTCTTGTATCCACTTTCCATTTAGATGAGCTCCCCAAGCTTTGTCTGAGGCATCTGTCGTTAGAATCTGACTAAAAATTCTTTTTGAATGCAAGGTATTATTTGAATGACAGTGTCCAGATCCTGGCAGTGCTGTGTCCATACATTTTGAGATACCATTGTAGCTTCCTCATATGCAGTTTGGCATTGGGAAGCACCAGAATACAAGATGCCATGAACCCCAAGGCTTGAAGGACTGTCCTTGCAGTCAGCCTGGACTGATGAGACAATTGATGAAAGTAAAGGGAAAGATTCTTTGTTAAAGGCCATCTGGAATGCTGTATTCAGTCTTACACCCAGAAAGCACATGTCCTGAGAGGGTACTAGACTGGAATACCCCAGGCATCTTAGCACTGCTATCACATATTCCAAATGATGAAGAAGTCCTTTCCTTGAGCCAAAATCAGGCAATCGTCCAAATAGGGATAGATCTGTATTCCTCTTAGCCTGAAGAAAGCTATCACTGGAGCCAGAACTTTCGTGAACACTCTGGGCAGTAGATAAGCCAAAGGGCAATGCAGAGAACTGATAATGAGAAACGCAGATACTTCCTGCAACTCAGTCTGATAGGAACATGAAGGTAAGCCTCCTTGAGATCTAAAGTTACCATCCAGTGATCTTTGCCCAGCAGTAAAAGCTGTTGTAACGACAACATTTTGAACTTGGGAATGTCCAGATAAGTGTTGAGGATAGATAAATCCAAAATTGGTCTCCACGTGTTCCCCTTCTTTGGTACTAGGAGAATAAAATCCTAGGCCCACTTCTGGCATAGGGACTGGCTGAATGGCCCCTATTTGAAGTAACAGAGAAATTTGTTTGTGAGCCTCTATTCTTTGCTGAGGAGGAACGTCTGGCATGCCTTTGAAAGGAGGCAAGGTATGGAAATAAAACCTGTAACCTTGGTGTATGATATCCAATACCCATCTGTCTTGGGTAATTAAACTCCAATTTTCCTTGAAAAGTGTCAACCTTCCTCCCAAAGTTGCTGCCAGACAAGAAGGCTCTGGCAGCTGAAATGAGTCATTGGGTCTGTCACCGAAGACTGTGCAGGTGAACTCCTGTTCTAGGCCTGAAAGAGCCCTGAGCTCTGCCTAGATCTACCCCTAGACTGGGAATCATAAGAAGGATTTGGCAGGCCAATTTCTACTAAACTCTGAACCTGCAAAAATCCTTAACAGTCTGCATAGACTTAGCCTTGTCTTCCATTTTCTTTAAGACTGCCTCAACAGGCGAACCAAACAACACATCAGATTGTAAAGGAGCATCTAAAATCCTTGTCTTAACATGGTCAGATAAATTCTGATCCCTCAGCCAGGCGTGCCTGCGAAGAACTGACCCAGTGGCAGCCACCTAGAGGAGGCCTGTACAGCATCAAAACCACACTGCAAGGAATGCTTACCCACCTGTTCAGAAACATGTACTAAATCTTGTAACTCTTTACACGCAATACCTTCCGCCAGAGCATCTACCTTAGACTTCAATTGAGAAAGTAGATAGTTTTGGTATTTCAACATGTGAAACTGGCAATTCAAAGCCCTCATAGCAAGGGTGGAAACTTTCTTTCCCCATCTATCCAAAGCCCTGGCCTCTTTATCTGGAGGAACCGGATTTTTAACAACAGAAGCCTTAACCCTGACTAACAGTTTCTGGGTCCGTCCTAGGACTCTTAAAAAGATACTTATGAGCTTCAGGCACCCTGTAATACCTATCCGGTTTAACTGGAGCAGGAGGCAAAGAATCAGGATTAAGAGAAGCCTCTGCAAACACATCTTCCACAACATCCAGAACAGGAGGTATAGCCAAAGGCCTATGCTGGGGTAAAACAAAATTCCTAAGCCTTTTCCTGGAATCAGAGAAGTCCTGACCTTCCCACTTAAAATGCTCCCTCATGGAATGAAGAGTATCTGAAAAGAAAAATCCTCAGGAGGAGAAGCAGTAAGAGTAGTATCACCAACAGCAAAATCAGCATAAGGAGCATACTCCTGCAAGTCTTCAGTCAAGACTCTGAAACATCGAAGCCTGCTCAAAACTCCCCAACTCAGGTTCCACCCTAGGCCTCTTATCAGGAGGGGCAAAGAACCTCTAATCAAAGTAATTAAATCTTCTGCCATTTGGGCACAGATCCTGAAGAACTAGGAGTGACACCAACTGAAGCTAAACCTGGCCTGCCTCTGGCAAACAGAAGGAGAAGGCCTAACCACCCTAGGAAGGGAGGGAGTACAGTAACCTGAGAGGCCCCTTCAGCCTGACCTGCCTCCTGAGAGGCCACATCCTGCAATAACAAAGTCTCCCCTGGGACTCCAGAGAAACCTCGGTGGAACCCCGGCTCCACCGACACCTCTAAAGAACCGGCTCTTCTACCTGGGCTTAGCTGCTTTGTCCGGCGCCGGAGCATCCGGCGGCATATTATAATTGCACCGCTTCAAGACTAACCTGGCACAATCTAACCTTCTCTTAATAGTGCGCTTATTGAATCTAGCACGCGACACCCTACAGGTCCTAAACAAGGAATACACAGATTATGATAATCTCTATGCGGTATCTGTTTCCCACAAGAAATACAGTTATTCACTTTTTCTGACATCCGTAAACCACTGAGGCAAGAAAAACTAAAATATTCAACTTTGACTCGGTCTGAAACTCACTTGCAACACTGCTTCTGCATCGGACCATGCGGCAAAGACTGAGGATATGACGCCGGTCATGCGCATTTGTACCCTGGCGTCCTGATGACTTTGATATTCGGGCCGACGGAGGACAGCGGACTACCCAAGTGTAAGGACTGCAGCAATGTGAGATGAAGAACATCAGTATCCCCAAACTTGAGCATTTAATATGATCACATCTTAATCACTCAAATAAATAGATGTATCTGAAGTTAAAGAAACAGCTAGGTTGTTAAATTAACAGTTCAAGAGTAGCAAGTATTGCACACAATCTACTCTCTCACTCCTAACACAACCTTTGTCAAGGTGCCCTTTTTCCTCCCTAATACTAATACACACACCTTCCATCTTCACTCTGTGGTTTCCACAATGTAGGACTGGACAACCTCAATGCACTCACACACTTCTATGTCCAAACAAAGAGGCATTATACTAAGCAAGCACTTGAAGCTAAGGGTGCCAGAAATGTCACTCATCTGTAAAACATGACTAGAGAACTTTTTTGTTTAACAACAACTCTCTAAGGAACAGACTGTCATAATGCACATTACCTATAAGTTATGGCTATTAGGGCTTGGAACTCACAAAGACAGTTAGCTACCAGTCTACTCCTAGAGGCTCATGATCAATCTTTAAACAAAATGAACAAGTTTAGTAGTTTTATATACCGCACCAATTCTGTATCTTGATTTATGTCTGTTCAAATAATAAGTATATTGCATTGGTTCAGGTACAACTGTGATGTCTCTCCTCTGGGCCAGTAAGCAAGGAGCCTCAACCCCCCCCCCCCCCCGACTGACACCAGTGAGTGATGTTCACTTGGAATAAAAATAGATACACACAGTATATCCAGATGTAGCTCTATGCACCAAGCACAATTTCCCTTAAGAGCACACAGGGAACACATCTTCCTGGGACTGGGTTTCCCTCTGTCTCACCAGACTCCAAATAAGACTACACACTGACCACAGGTGTAAAGTTGAGTCCTCAGCAGTGTGTTCCAAGCCAAATCTTCCACCACCTTCTCTGTGAAACCAGTGCTGTGTTCCTGCTTCAAGTAGTTGACACACACTCTGAGATTTGATTTTCACACACACACACCTGGGAAAGGCATGCACAGATTTACCAGCTATGCCCCTCTGCCCAGACTTTAAGGTAGATACTGCCACTAGAACACTCCACAACCAGATACTCTAAGGCTCTTAACAGGGCATTTAATTATACTTAGTAAAATGAATACTAATACAAATGGTAGTGCTTAAACAATGTAGCAAGGCTTTCAGAAGCAGCCACAGTGTCACCAAATATAAGTAGTCTCAAAGGATAAATATCTAAACCACCAGCCACAATGAAAAGTTTAAATATATTTAATAATAAATAAAATAACATGAAAATACTAAACATCAATTTACAATAAACACCGGAGTTTCAATCACAGGAAATATTAAAAATAACACAGATGGATAAATTCACACAGATATAGAAAAACAGTACTTAACTAATCTCACTATACTTTTCTGACTGGTCTGAAGAATTACTATTCCCTGGTTACTTACTAAAGCAAAGCAAGATGGAGTGGGTGAGTGATCCTTCTTTGCCAGGTCTCAAAATCAGTCTGCCCTGAGACTTCTGTCTCATCTAGTATTAAAACATCATTTCTGTGCTGGATTACAGAATTACATCACATGCATCTAGTCATCTGATTCTGGTTCTTGCACTACCGCCATTTACTAGAAACTGAACCAGAATCTAACATGTGAGTGTCAACACAGACACACAGACACACACACACACATACACAAACACAAAGACACAAAGACACACACACACAGACACACACACACCTTTGCTAAGATGTGTTAGAGCATCTGGAAGCTATTAAACCATTTCAAAAACTTCCACCATTCCAGACCAGCAATTAGTTCACCCCTAAGGACAATACAGTAGGATTCCTAGTCCAGATTATTACAGATATTTTGTCTCTGGCTTCAATCAAAACTGTAAGATACTATATTTATGGCTTAAACCAGGTAATTTAATTTCAGACTACTTTTCAAAGTTAGTTGGACTGAGATGAACCTCTTCTCTTCCAGTATCCTCTGTTACAATACATTCATTACAACAGTCACAACAGTCTGACATGCAGGTGTATTTCTTTTCTGTCCAGTAGGACCCACTGCTAGTACATTTTTAACACAAGCAGCTTTACAAATACATTTTCAACACAAGCAAATGTACAAATCAGTCTAACATAGAATTATTTACAAAACTGCAGCTAGCTTTGCTGGTATATGTTACACATCCACTGCCCTACTTTCTCCTGGCATAGCTGGCACTACCTCACATCATCACAATAGCATCTTAAAAAAGCTGGTAAATCCATCACTTTGACATAGGTACTCCCTCCAAAACAAATGGCAAAGAATGCATCCTAGGATCAACTTCTAACCTCTTAAATTCTGGTTGTGGTATTCCAGTCTCCTAGGTAAACATCTACACATTTTTAAAGGAAATCACTTTGCTCATCACCACCCTAAAATCCATTTTACATTGTGCCTGGAAGCAAATGAAGACTTAGCAGTATAATAAAAGTTGCTCCAATATAACCCACTGCCTTTCGTTCATTAATACATCCCCAATACAAAAAGGCACTGCTTAAAAGTCAGCATTACCCTTTTACTACCTGCCCCATGAAATGTGGAGGCAATTCCTTATGTCCACGTCTTTCTATCAAACACGTCAAGCTCCTGCTCATCCAGCTATTTCAAGCTTCCTTAAATAACCAAACATTTTGATGTAATCACAAAACTTACCCAACAGCTACATCAGCATTCATATGTACCAACCATCACAAATCAATCAATATATTCCCAGAAATGTAACACTGCTCCCTCTCACATAGGAATAAAAATCATTTTTCCCCAAAATAATAATAAAAGGCAGTTGTGTTAGGAACATACTATAACTCTAGATGTTTGAGCCTATTCACTGTTGCACTAATGAATTCTGGAAACTTCTGCAGCCAGCCTGAATTGCTGAACTTTTCACCCTTCTCCCCCTGGCTAGATAGATACCTCCTTACCCAAACATTGCTGGTGTTAGGAAGAACAAGGAACCACTCCATCTTTACTTCTTTCTTGTCTTGGCAGGCTGAATTGTGGTGATTTGATACCTCAGTACTAGCCATCTAGGTATTCTAATTCCCTAGGGAAGCAGTCTAACCAGAAGAACTTTCCAAGCCTCCTATCCTGGTTCTAAGTCAAACATGTGGAAGAAAACCATAGGGTTTGGGAAAGGAGAAGGGGGCGACTAGGAGACCCAACGCCACCCAAGGATACTCACAGGGTTTCAAAAAGGAAGGAATGGTGTGAGGGAATTAAATCTGCACCACTGAATATATTCAATAATCTACAGATATGGTAAATTCCTACCACAAATGTACTGTGTTCCTTGTATAATTAACTGCTGCAATAATGACTCCTGGCAAGATTCTCAGAGCTTACAGACCAGTGGGTCCTCCTGTGCTGTCTAGAAGTACTTTGACAGAAAGGGCACATAGTTGTTCTGTGTCCAGCAATGTCCCTAGAAACAGGATGTATCCTGCTGCTATCAGATGTGATTCTGGCAAGTTTAATGAGAGACTCAAGGAGTGGAAGAAAATCATTGCAAAATGTACCATCTTCTGCATCTCCTTTAGGGAGGTTACCTGAATGATGCAGACATCCAGGTAAGAGTAGATGTGAATGTCCCTAGAGCCAAAAACTTTGCAAATACCTTGGGTGTAGAAGACAAACCAAAGGGCAAGGAAGTAAACTGGTAATGGAAACCTCCCCGCTTTGAATTCGAGAAAACATTTGTCCAACCTGGCTATGTGAAGGTAGGCATCCTTTAGATCTAGTGTGACTACATAGGCTTGTGGGCATATGAGAGGTAAAAATTTTTACAATGCTAACATCATAAATTTTGGTACATTTGCAAATGGGGTTAATTCTGCTAACTTAAAGATGGGTCTCCATGTGCCTTATTTTCTTGATTTAGGAACAGTCTGCAACAGAACCCTGTGCCTTCTCCTGTTATTCATCTCTCTTTGGTTCCCTGTGATACGAGTTCTTGAAATAAGGGGAAGACCATGTTTGCTTGGTTTCTGGGGACTGGAGGGATGCCAGAGAATGCTATTTCAATTTGAAAATGTAGTTAAAAAATGCAGTCTGCATTTTTAAGTTATTTGCTAACTGGGCAAGACCACTGGATATACGGTCTGTTTTCAGAGGTGACTAGGAGCATTGTCTGGTTAAGTGGCTTGCTCACAGTCAAAGTAGGCAAAATAAGAGGTGGAAAGGATCAGATGCAGCACATTAACAGTTCAAAGCCATAATCTTCTTTGCCAACTACTAGACATGGTGTTCCTGTCTTAGAATTTGAAGTGTCTTATTTCCTGAAATATGGCATCCCACTGCTTCATGAAGAGGCCTAAGTGATCCCTATCTTTTGCTGTAGAAGGGAGAGAAGGAAGGCCTGAAGACAGGTGGATAGGTTGATGTTTAGGAACTGGGAGAAGGGAGGAGCTTTGATGAATCACAGCTATTCCCTCTCTGGGACTTCACCATGAGCGCTTCTAGGTCTTTGCTTATGGCATGCTTGCCATTTCCTCTTGCAGTGGTCTTCCTTGCCCATTTGTACCTTCTGATCTGGCAGACACATCCCCTTAATGCAGAATCAATAGGTGATGCCCAACATGATGCATTCAGACCATCAGACACTTAATGGAGTGCTCAGCAACCTGGGGCAGTAAGACTGTAGAAGCTGAGCATTTTCCCTTTCAGGCGCTTTCATCCCATCAGTCTTCTCCTTTAGCTGGTACTAGACTCCTGACATCTCAGCATGTGGGTGAGACAACTAAGGGTGCATAAGGCCCAGGTAACACAGGTGTAAGTTTTCTTCACAAATCTGTCAAGAATCCTCCTCTCCTTGCTATTGGGAAATCCATTCCTACTAGGAGCTGCATTTGTGGAAATGTTTTTTTTCCAGTTGCTTTAACACTGTCCTTCTGCATCCCATTGACATTATAAGCTATACCCCCTGACATTAGATGTCGAAATAGTAAACAATTTCAAATCCCTACTGAAAGATCTCCTATTCAACACTTGGATATGTTCCTGTACAGAACCAGACTAATTTCACCTGTTCCTGATTTTCAACATCCCTAGATCACAGGTGTACTGTGTAGTTTCACTTACTGTGAACCAGGTGTTTAGGCCTTCTTTACAGTTTTGACTTCTAGTTTATGACCCTGTTTGGCTATGGAAACTTCTTTTTGAACTTATGTTCAAGCAACTGTATATTTGTTGTACAATATCTTAATTGTTTCTCAATATTCTAATCACTATATGCTGCATCATTTGCAAAACTCTGATTCATAGGTTCATAGTTTAGTACTAAGCTAACTGCCCTTGCGAGCCATTTTAAGCCTAGCCAATTATCCCTTGTGAGACTCAAACCCTGCACCTTGTATTTGTCAAGCAAACACCTTAGCCATTAAGCCACTCTCCCAACCCTTTTTACTCTTTTTATATGTTCCAAGCTCTTTGTACAAAATAGCCATGTTTATATAATTTTTTTATTATTTTTATTATTTTTTATAATTTTTTTTACTAGGTATCTGGAGCTATTCTCCCCAAGCCGCCGCTGAAAACGGTCACCTTGTGTACAGTTGTACTAACCCGGTAAACAAATGGAAAATAAATAAAATGGGAAAAGAAACAAGTAGGGGGTGGTGGGATCCATTACTTTACATGAGTAAGAGTGTGCACCAAGGTGCTTATTGGCAACTTACTTTTGCGAAGCTAGAGCTGAAGCCCTTGAGAACCCTTTAAGACATTAAGCCCCTTTTACTGAAATCAGCAGTTACCTTCCCCTACCAAAACTTCTACCACTAGCAGACTAACCCCCAGATGAAGAACTCGGACCAAGGCCTACTCTGTTAACACATGGAAATCTTCTATCTCCACTTACTAAGAGTCAAAAACTTCCTGCTTTTTAACCTTTTTACACAAACTGTTTACAACACAGTTATATGTTTCAACAAACAAAATACCCATACCACCAAAAAAAAAGAAGAAATAAATACATTTTAGAGAAACATCTATGAAGATCCTGTGGAACATAACAACGATGCTGAATGGAAAGTAGTAGTAGTAAAAGAAAGAATAAGAAGTTCAAATGCACAGGATAAGAAATGGGATGATATAAGAGCCAGAGAAATTGAAACAAGGTTAAGTGAACCTCCTACATGGAAAATCTCAGGCTCAGATGCAGTACCTAAAATACTAAAATCTTTACATGAAGATTTAGCTATGAGTAAGAACTATTTATATGAGCACCCCCAAACAGACACCAACCTGGTTAACAACAGGAAAAACAATACTCCTACTAAGAGTGGAACAGCAAGTTATCCTAAAGACTATAGACCAATAAGTTGCCTCCTGACGACGTATAAACTATACATTGGAATAGATACTGACAGAGTTTATAGTCACTTAGAAGAAAACTCAATCATAGCAATAGAACAAAGGGGTAAACAAAAGAAAGTCATACGGAACAAAAGATCATTTGTTGTTAGAGTCAAAATGGAGAACTGTAAAATGGGGACGAATCGAAGCAGGGCATGGATAAACTACAAAAAAGCATTTAACAGAAGCCCACATTCATGGATAAAAGAGTGCTTAAAATGTATAAGATACACCCTACACTAATCAATTACATTATAGCGACCATGAAACAGTTGCAAACCACTTTGCAGTTAAGCCATGACAAAAGACAAATTATTATTCTAAGGATAAAAATTCAAAGGGGGATATTCCAGGGTGACTCTGTCACCAATGCACTTTTGTCTTCCCTTAACCCACTATACGTTCATAGGTAGGTACTAGGGCTATCAGCCCTGAGGCCCATACAAGCCCGGCCAAAAAGGTTTCCTGGCCCTCGCCACCCAAGAAAATCATTCCCCTGCACCTCTGTCAAACAGCACCGCAGAAGCGATCCCCGGGGTGAACTCTCCACTTTCCATCCAGTCATCTAGATCCCTCCTACAAAGGGCCAATGAGGAGCTCCGCCCAACATGAACGGATAGCCTGCTCCAGAGCACGGGAGTCCCCGGGACAGGAATCCATCCCTCCAGCATGCCCTGCCCACCGTGGTGAAAAAGCCTAGGTCCCCGGACCACACGGCTCGGAGAGACTGGGACTCCCCCAAGTGTAGCATGTCTAACAGCTCCGGGCCTGACACAGCCTTGTATGTTAGGCAGAGATTGCCTTCGAGCAGGTGATGTGTGACGCAGCAGAGCTGGAGTCTCCTGAGATGGCCCTTGCATGGCATCTGCCCGAGGCCGGCAATCCTCCTAGTGAGGCACCTCTGCGGCCCTTCCAACTGCCGCAGGCATCCTGTGAGATACATTCCAAATGGGGCATTGCACTCTATAATGGGTCCGATGAGGGACGAGCAGAGAGGAACGACCTCCCCTTTTCTAGAGGAGAACCCCCCCCCCCCGTGATGAGGTGTGCCACATTGAAGGACCCAAAGGAGAGACCACTGTCCACCCACTTCCCGAGGTGTCCCATCACACCTTCAGTGCCTAGCGAACTACCGCCTATGTGGCAGCCCATGGGCACTGAGCCTTCCCCAAAGGGGATGACAATGCACTTCCTGGCACCGAGCCCAAGGCCATGACACTGGCACCAAGCATCCACCTCCATGAGGCCCCCCCCCCGCAGAATGTTAACATCATTAGGTAACTCCATCATGGCTCCCAGTTTGCAGCCATCTGCGAACCCCGCCAGCCAAAGACCCTCCGTGCCAGCCTGCACCTCAGAGAAGCAGACGCCAAACAGGAGAGGACCCAGGACTGAACGCCATGGCTACGCTGTCTACATAACAGATTAGCTCATGGCTACAATTCAGCTCCTATAAAAAAAAGTGTGAAGACTTATTTTCTTTTTTGTTCATGAGATGAGGAACTGAAAGCACAACTGCAAGTGGTCAAAACTTTTTCAGATGGTTTAAGAATGTCATTTGATCTTGATAAACGTGCAAAAGCAACCTTTAAAGCAGGAAAGCTGCAGCACCAAGAAATCAGCAGCTTGGGACAGGTATGTGATAATAAAAGAACTTGAGCAAGAGGGAGTATATAAATATTTGAGAATTGACGAAGGATCAACAATAAAACAAACAAATGCAAATAAAACTTATTAAGGAATATTTTACAAGATTAAAGTTAATATTAAAAACAGCGCTGACATATAGGAACAAAGTCCAAGATACAAACCAATTTGCTCTTCCTGTCCTAACATTTAGTTTTGGAGTGCCTAACTGGCCCCAAATGGTGATGGATCCGTTGAACAGGAAAACAAGAAGGATGCTTCACGCTTATCAAATAATTTATAAAAATCAGTGTATACGAAGACTATATATTCCCATTCTGAAGGAGGTAGGGGCCTCCTTGAAATTGATTACATGTACAGATCTGCAATTGTAGGACTGCATACATATCTGTTGACCTCACAAGACCCAAACATAGTAAAAGTTTTAAAATGTGAGGAGAGTAAGTCTAAGATGACTTCCCTGCTGAGTTTAGCAGAAGCATGCTGGTGTTAAGCGGGAATGGAAATCAAACCAGAAGAAGATAAAAAAATCAGGCCGCAAATGAATGTGTCAAAAAACAAAAGAAAGAACATAAGGTGAAGGATTAGATGAGAAGGCAAGAAATGTGGAATATGCATAAATATAGTTGCAAGTATAAAAAACTCTTGGAACAACCTCATGCTGATCAGGATGGAAGGCAAGAATGGTTAAAGAGAGGTGAATTTAAACCAAAAGACAAAAGGTTAATATTGGCGGACCCAAGACAGTGGACTACACACACAGTTTACAAAGTCCAGTGAACATGTGGGAGAAACAGATAAATATAGGTTTTGTAAAACAGAATTGGAAACAGTCGCACATCTTGTTGCTGGTTGTGATATACTAATGGCAAAAGGACTGTATACTGAAAAGCATAATAATGTGACAAGACTGTTACACTGGGGATTGTGCAAACATTATAAAACTGAAGTAGATGAAAAACACTGGAAACATAAGTCACAAAACATTATAGAAAATGATGAAATTTATGTCACATGGGATCACCCATCACCAACAGTTCAAAAAAACAGAAGAAAACCAGATATAGCCTTGATCACTGAAATTGCTATACCCAGAGACTACCGTGTCTTACATACTGAGAGACACAAAGTTATGAAATACCAGGATATGCAGGCAGAAATGAAGGCAATGTTGAAGGAGGATACCCAGACAATTCCAATAGTAGTAGGAGCAATGGGTCTTATTAAAAAAAAAAAATTACAATTGTACTTAGATATGTTACCGATACATGTAACTTCGTATGAATTGCAGGAAGAGTCAATATTGAGCACACTGCAGGTGCTGCAAAGAGCACTTTTGGTTAACATGAAAGACTGAAACAATATTAACTTCAGGAACTTTAATCATACTTTGACTTTGGAATGGGGTCCAATCCCGTCATGGCATTAGAAACCCAAAAGACTTGTAGAAATTAAAAGAAAAAAAAAAGAAAGGGTATCACTGGTTCCATTTCTGGCCAAGATTAGTTAAGGACTAGGCAAGCACCATGGCATGGAGGGACAAAGCCCTAACAAGGACCCAGGTTCAATTAACAGCTCAGGAGTCTTGAGGTGCTGGCAGGGAAGGACAGGCATGCACATCCAATGGGGACAGCATTCAGTGAAAATGCTCCTTGCAGGAAGAACTGACAAACAGAGGGGAACAGCTCCTCAAATGCAAGTTAACAAAGAAAGGGAGGGTCATGGAAACAAGACAAGGTCAAAACATAACACTGCCACAACAGAAGTAGGTTACCAGTATGACTCTAGAGGACACCCTTCAGATCCATGCTGTTCTTCGCTCACTCTATGAAAAGTGCGGGGGAGGAAAGAGGAGCAAGTACAGGGAGTTATGGACAGGGGCAATGGGTCAGCTGGAAAGGATGAATTGGCAGGAAGAGGGGAATCAAAAAAGATTACTCAAGAACTGCAAATCAATAACGGCCTGAAACCTCATTCAAAACTTCACCCAACTTTTATGTTTTTACTACTACCCTTAGACATTCTGACATCAGTCTAGGCATAATTAAGAATACTGAATAAATCCAATTAAAACTACAAAATGAACACCAGCTATTCAAGAAGTCAAGTACAACTCCCAGAGCACAGACATGCTCAAGCTGGTACCTGACAAATGTCTGTTTGACGTCTTTTGCATGTCTCTCAAATTAAGGACCAATAAATCCACTTAAATCATTCATTACTATTCATTGTTTGAAAGTCACAAAGAACCTTGAAATTAGTTTCTAGTAAAACACTGCTATGATACCTTTTTTCAATACAGTCGAAATCTACATAAACATCCTCTGGCATTCAGGCATAACAGATGCATTCAAAATTGAAAGCACACACTAAATATCACTAACCCGCTACTTAAAATAAATTCTATCAATAAAAACAAAACATTCCATTTGACTCGGAAGTTTTTAAAATTAAACTTGCAACAATTCTGGAAGTCAGCACGTGTGCACTCTTCTCATATGGCTCTAACACGTGGAAAAAGCGAGTTTCTAACTGATCTGTGCTTATAAAAGTCTTAATTGTATTGCCTTCCTGCTTTTCTACAGTTTTGCACTTGTTATATATCATTCTAAGTCGTTTATGTATTGTATAACCGTTGTAGGCTACACACTAAAGTGCGCTAGCCTGTTTATAGCATTTACAGTGTTTTCTATGTGTTTTTCTGCTGTTTCCTGAAAAAAAAAAAAAATCTCTTTTCCCGCCTTTGCTGAACTAGATTAGTCCAGATTTCAGGCTTGCTGAATTCCGGACTGTGGTATAGGTTCCTGTGTTGCCCATATCCTTACTTGGATAGGAGGAAGCTTCTCTGTTCACCAGTGAGAGTGGGGAGCTTTGAGCAGCCTATCTGTCCCTGGAGGAGTGGTCTCAGCCCAGAAACTAGCAGCTTATTGGCCGTTTTGGGTCAATTCTTATCTCTTTCAGTTTCCCTGCTTTAAAACCCGCATTTGCGCGATTTTGCGCATAGTGCAGCATCGGGCAGCGCCGCTTAAACAGGTTTAAACTATTCCCAGCTCCACAAAGTCTACTCTTCACTTTTTCCCTTAGAACTGTTCTAACTCTCAAAGTAAGCACTCTATTTTCATTCTAAAGCCCTGCACTTGCTCTTATAAGTAATCTTATAAGTAAACACTAACAAACTAAAGCACTACACCCTCTCATACTCTTTATAAGTACTAGGCTCCCTATTGGTCCGTTCTGATCGGTCAAAAATCAGTTCCTTATACTTCTCTGGTATGTCCAAAGGTCAGTTTCAGGTTTACTCTCCAGTCCAGCTAGTGAATCTGGGAATCTTGAGGCAATGTTACAATTCCCTTATGTACACAGACCACCCGCTCCTCCTCCCAACAAGCTCAAATATATGTGAGAAATGCAACTATACAGCTAAACTGGAAGCTGACCTCTCTCAACGCAGGACTGGCACAGTCAGTCAGGAGGAGAAGGAAACCACACACACCACAAATCCAGTCTCACACAGACCTATCGTATCAGCAAACCAAACACAAACACACAAAAACATACTCGGAGGCTCTAAATAAAAATCTGCCAAAGCAGCAGAGACCTCCAAAGCAGACATGCCAAGCAACTGCTACCCCACAACAATACCCAGGTATCACATATTTCACAAAGTCAGTGTGCCACACAGTCACAGCCCTTAAGGCTAAACAACACACCTAATACACTTGTAATAGGTGACTCTATTGTCAGACACACTGACGTCCCACTCACCAGACTGAACAAGGAGAAGGTCACTGTAAGCTGCCTGTCAGGTGCCAGGATCCGCCACATAACACAAGCACTCAGGTCACTCCAAAGCAAGTACAAATATGACTCCGTCATTGTCCATGCTGGTGTGAATGACCTGAGATGTACCTCCCTGGACTATATGAAAAGAGACAGAGGAACTCTCTGATCTTGTATCCCAGGCCGGTATGACCCTGACCTTCAGCAGCATCTTGCCCTAACCAAGAATGATGCCACAGTATAAAGACAAAATGATCAATTTTAACAATTGGCTAAAGTACTGGTGTCATTCAAAGGGGATCCAGTGTCTGTCAGCCTGGGACGACATGCTTGACAAGCCACGTTGCTTCTCTAGGGACGGCTTGCACCTGTCAACTCTGGGCTTTTGAATACTGGCTAAGGCTCTTACCACCCCCATAGTGCCTTTTTTAGGCAAGGCTCAAAAGACAAACCCACCTCCATAGACAACACAAGAAAAAAAAAACTAAGGGTAATGCTGCTCAACGCCAGAAGTCTAAACCTCATGATGCACGCACTCGAGGCTCTCCTCTCTATGGAGAATATCGATATCTGTGCAGTAACAGAAACCTGGTTCAAGGCTTCCGAGAGCACTCCAGCACTACCAGGTTATACCTCATACCATGCTTTTCGGCCCCAAAACTTGGACCGAATCACAAATGGAGGGGGTGCATCCATATTCATCAAAGATACCCACACCTCCAGGTTAGTGGCACTGCACGAAGCATCGGAGACCATCTATGTGCAACTAACAGTGGGCAAAACTGCCTTTCAGTTAGTAGCCTGCTACAGACCACCCTCCCAAACTCAGGATCCCCACTCGGCATTAATGAGAACACCGAAGAATATGAAGGTCTCTCCAAACACCATAATATTGGGTGACTTCAACTACCCAAACATTGACTGGGAAAACTACTCAAGCCCCAACACCCTAGCCCAACGGTTCCTAGAATTTATAAACTCAAATGCTATGGAACAACTGGTCACCACTCCCACAAGAGGGGACAACATATTGGACCTGGTCATCACCAACATGGGGACTCTATGTTCCACACCAGAGGTAAACCCCTCATTGGTAAGATCAGACCATAAATTAATCTCACTGGGCATCCATATCCCGTCCCCACCCCCAGCCAAGGAAACCACAGTGAAAAATTTCTCAAAGGCAAACTTCACACTTCTCAAAACCGAGGTGGAATCCTTCAAAGCCCCCGGGCCAGTGGAAAATATTGCCCAAACAGCATAATCCTTTACAAACACATTCTATGGACACCTACAGAAATGCATGGATCATGCTATCCCAAATAAAACCAAGACTCACTCCTCCAAAGGCAGGAGACCTGTCTGATGGACTCCGACCATAAATAAGCTATATAACAGAAGGAGGAAGCTACTACAAGATAGAGCAAAATCCCAAAAAGGGAAGGCATCTCTGATCAGTACTAGCAAGCAACTACGATCCCTCATAAAATCATCCAAGGCCAACTTCGAAAGAAAAATTGCACAAGACGCTAAAGATAAATCACAAGGCTTTCTTTAGTTACGTCAGGAATCTGGGTGGCAACTCCCAGATAAGCTCTGAGTTAGTGCAATATGACAAAAAATACACTGAACCCACAGACATTGCCAACATCCTGGCAGACAGGTTCAGTGCAACCCCCCCCCTTCCCCCCCAAAAGAGCAAATGTCCATCCCAACAGAATGTAGCCTCCATGACATCACAGATGCACAGGTGAAAGCTGCCCTCTCAAAAGCAAAAAACACAGCATCAATGGGACTGGATGGTGTCCCGGGCTGCGTCTTACACGAGTTCCAAGAAGAAATGAACCATCACATAAAGTCACTGTTCAATCTCAGCCTCACGACAAGATATGTACCGAAAGAATGGCGTACAGCAACAGTGGTCCCGCTACACAGAGGTGGTGCCACAACAGACCCCGATAACTATCGCCCCATAAGCCTGACTAGTCTGGTCTGCAAAGCTATGGAGCGTATCATCATGGAACTCATAAACAAAGATACTGGGAACCTCCAGACACTGGATCATACCCAATTCGGCTTTGTTGAAAGCAGATCTTGCCTCTTAAACCTAGTTGACTTCTTTGAAAGCCTCTTAAACCTAGCTGACTTCTTTGAAACAGTTACTAAGGCCATAGATGAAGGGAAGGTAGTCCACACAGCCTACCTGGAGCTTGCAAAAGCCTTAGACACAATACCCCCCTTGGGCATCATAAATGAGCTCACCAGCTTAAATATCAACCCCTATGTCACAAGATGGGTTGCAAACTGGCTCAGGGATAGAACCCACATGGTCAGAATTGCAGGTCCCATGTCAGACTCAAAACCAGTTACAAGTGGCATCCCACAAGGCTCAATCCTGGGACCTCTCTTGTTCGGTATATACTTCTCTGAGGTACAGGCTAACACGGGAGGACTACGGCTGACCAAGTTCGCAGATGACTGCAAATTGGGAGCCATAATCGGCTCTTCGGCTGACACAAGCATCCTCCAAAAAGGTCTCACAGAGACGGATACCTAGTGCCAGAGCCATGGCCTCAAGCTAAATGCCAAAAAGTGCATAGTCATCCCCTTTGGGAAAAACAAAGTGTCCACAAATTACCACATAGGTGGTAATCCATTAAGTACGGAAGAAGTAATTAGGGATTTGGGAACACAAGTAGATAGTAATCTCTCCTTTGACAATCACGTTGCCAAAGTGGTTAGAAAGACCTTCTATATAGCCCACCTTATCACGAAAGGGTTCACATCTAGATCAAGAGAGGTCATTGTGCCCCCTCTACTCATCAGGCCCATAATTGAATACAATGCCCCCTTTGGGATGTACCTTACCCGACACCTGCAGCAACAGGAGAGACCCCAAAAGTACCTCACCAAGAGGATCAAGGGCCTCAAACAGATGCCCTATGCAGTTCGGCTAAAGAAACTCCAGCTCTACTCAGTTGCTTACCACAACTCAGAGGCGACCTATGCCTAACGTATAAAGCCAAGTCCAACACAGAATTAATGGACATGCTCCACCTCAGGAAATCCAAATCCCTTAGAGCTACACGCTCCAGGGACTTAAACCTCAGCACGGCAATAAATAGGACATGCTGGAGGGACAGATTCATATCCCAAAGGCTCCCCTCACTCTGGAACAGGATCCCAATCCATGTTAGGCAGAGCCCCTCACTGACCCTTTTCAAGAGAAATCTTGACGAGTGGATGGGGGATCGTAAGTTTACCCCTGGGATTTCTTCTATGTCCTTGCTAGACAGAGGCATAGTAAACTAACTTTAAAAGGGCTATCTTCTGTGACCTTAACTAATCTAAAAGGGAAGCGAAAGCCAAACACACTCTGGCTAGGCTTATAAATGCTCTAGGACAGATAGCCTAGTATCAACCTATGAACAATGCATTCCTGATGACGGGCAGCTCAGAGCTGGCCTAGTAATTCAGATTGCTTAAGTTGTGGGAAAAAATTTCGATTCATCATTATTAATATATTCTGGAATTGTGCCCCTTTTAGGTGCTACTACACTAATGTTATGCTCAGAAGGGGCAATATCAGTGTGCAGGACTCGGAAAAAGAGCATTTGTTTTGTAAAGCTGACAGAGAAAATAACCTCTTGTCCTTTCAACATCTCAAACATGAGGTCCTGGTTTACTGTTAAATAAGTGAAGTTCCTAAAGGCTGAGTTAAGCTAAATCAATAAACAAATTTGCCACACCAAACAAAGAATAATCCACAAAAATCCATGTACAACGTCTGGAACTGACAAATTTAATGAAGCACTTTTCGTCCACAACTATCATTGGACTTTTTTTTATTTTAACAAGCACATTATTGAGCACATATCCTTAAGACCTGGGTAAGTACATGCATTTAACCATATCGCTTGATAATGTGTTTGTTAAAATTAAAAAAATATGACAAGATAGAGAGCACTGGGTATGGGGTTTTGTTTTGTGAGTTTTTTGCAATGCAATATAATTCCAAGGGATTTTGTGTGTATATACATAATTGTACACTTTTTAAAATATGGAAAAATGTGTAGATTTGCTGCTTGTTTAACGAAGTACTGTATGGTTTTAGTGGATTAATTAGTTTTTTAATTTTGAGTATGGTACTTTAAATTTTTACAAAGCATGTCATGTGACCTCCAAGGAGGGATATTTAAGCATGTTGGAGAGTATTTTAAGTTATCCGAAGAAGTTCAACGATAGTTTTGGACGAAAAGCGGTTCATTAAATTTGTTTGTTCCAGACGCACCTGGCTTTTTGTGGATTATTCTGAGTTAAGCTAAATCTCATTTCAGATCTTCAAAATGCACAGTAGTCACACTAGTATAGCTAAGGTGAGGTGAAGGCAGTAGCTGCCCCAGGCACAAAGTTTTAGTGGGAGGAACTGGCCAATCCCTACAGCTCTTCAGTGCATACCGGCATTTAGAAATAAATGCTGGAATTGCGTTTGCAGTCAAAACTCAGAGCTGTAGCACTGTACGTGTGATATAAACTGTGGCAAATGAATGCAATACTAGCTAGTTATAACAGTTAAGAGCTATCCCAAATGCTTCTTGGTCCTGGCCTGTATGCCATCAAAATTAGAAGTGGGCTGTAGGAATTATCTGCAGGGCTTCTGCAATTTAATATTAACTAACAACTGGCCCTGGAAATTCTCAATATGTACAAACCAGCAAGGGACTCATTCTCCTTCAGAACTTTACAGCAAGTCAAGAGAACGAAGTAAATATCTGTACACAGGCTTAACATGACTAAGGAACAGATGTGCAAGTTATACCACTATGATTACCATAACCTTTTTTACCCCCCTTATGTCACTTGACCTAATGAGCTCCAGCCTAACTGACTTCACACCATAGGCAGTGGACATGATACATTTTCTCTATTACAATTAAGGGACATCACTTCTCAACTCAAAGCAAGTATGTTTACTGTACATACAACACAACTGTGTATGAACTTATCTTAACAGTAGATGTTCAAGCAAATAAATGTTGCAGTAGTCCTGAATACTGGGACTTCAGCTGAAGGCGGCCTAAATTCCAGGCCAATGTCAAGAACTCAGCACCTATCCCCCTTAAGACATGGTGGATATCTTTCCATTAGAGACATCTGCCCACATTAAAGCTTTTTTTGTCTAGGAATGCAAATTCAATATATCCTGGAAGCTAAGGAACAAGGTCTCTCATTTAATTCCTATTGAAAGAAACAGAGATGTAGATTCTCCAACTCCACGCTGAGGGGAGGGTAAAATTAAATAAGGTCCCCCAAAGCTATTCAAACCTAAGACCAGTAAGGGACTAGGTGGTAGTAAAGTAACAGGACACCCCATAATGGGGAGTGATAAAATGTGATCTACCTGTACATCAAATACTGTTTTACATTCTTATGCAACTGTACTGTGTTCTTCATTTAGACCACCTTTTGAAGACGTCTTTGACTAGAGGGATGGTTTCCAAGAGCTCATAATAAAACAGGGGTGGCATCAGAGGAACAACTAAACTGCAGTATATACTGCAGAACTGCTGTAATAAACAGTTTTAGCTGTAGAAGAGATCCCACTTTGTAATGCTTGGAAATGGTATGGCTTGAAGAGCGTGTTGCTGACAGTCATACTTCTCATGTTGAGGGCTTTAACGGCACCCTCTATTTTCTTACATTTAGAGGCACAACAAAGCATGATGTAGTGGGACTGCCTACATTCTCTCTTGCAAAGGACATGAACAAATTAATGGAGCTTCTAGTACCAATGGTTCTCTGCAAATTATACCTCAGCTGTCTCTGTGCACCCAAGGAATAAAACATTCTTTCACTCCTATTGTGAGAAATGGGAAAGAAGACAGGTAGCTGAATGGCCTAGTGAGGGATAAGTTCTGGAATTATTTTTGGTATAAAGGAGGGAATCTTCTAAATGTGGCCCTATTCTTCTGAAAGACAAAAACAGATATTCAGATGAGAAATGAGGTTTAAATGAAGGCAGGATTTAAATGAGCTATGTAATGTTTGAATGACAGTGACTGGATACATTATAAGTGATGTATAATGTCTGCAACTAAAATTATGTCAATATGGTTTGTTTTTATACATGTACGACTGTCTATGTCAGAAGTGATAATTTAATAAAGATATTTCTTGTTAAAAAATAGATATTTACTCATCCAGGCTTGGAGATCTGATACTCTTCTTGCATAGGTAGCAGTTACCAACAAGGCTGCTTTCCAAGTTAGAAATGTGATGGGAACCATGGTTGCAGACTTAGGTAAACAGGTTAGCTAAAGGTTCACAGGTACTTACTAGATAACTGATGTATGAGAATCTTACAAAGCCAATCCATACATTCATATGGCAGTTTTAAGTCCTTACACATTGTGTAACAATAACTCTGAGTGGGCAGAACAAGGATATGTTGGTATATTTTTTCTTGCCCTTATCCATGACGGAAATCCATCTGCCTAACTTGCATATGAATAGAGTAAGAGAATTACTTCACTTTATGTGGAGTGCAAAAAATGGCTCCAATGAAAAGGTATTCTCGGTGATACATACCTATCCCTCTTCTTCTTTTGGCTTTTCCCGGTTAGGGGTCACCACAGCAGATCACCTGTCTGCTCATGATTGGCAGTGGAGCTTTAAGGTGTCGAGTTGCCAGCTCGGCACCCAGCCTTCCACAGAAGGCACACACATGCACACACTCACTCCTAGGGCCAATTTAGAGTGTCCAATCCATCTACAGCATGTCTTTGGGGTGTGGGAGGAAACCCATGCAACCACAGGGAGGACATGCAGACTCCGCACAGAATGCACCCCAGCCGAGGATCGAACTGGAGAACCTCTTGCTGTGAGGCAAAAATGCTAACTGATGCACCAGCGCAGCCGCCCTGATACATACCTACCCTTCTAACATGTTTTACTTATGTTGTAAAACAGACTGAGATCCCTTGAGTGAGTGCTCACACCACCACTGGACTTGCAAATGTGTAACAGGACTGAAAGGATAAGGTCTACTGTGGCTCTGCATGAAGCAGGAGCCACCTCTCAGCAGTCTGTATGATACAGAGAAGATGGACAATGCTTTGAGGAGGTCTGCATAGCTCTTGTGAATCAGGCCCTTGATTTTTTTTTTTTTTAGTGAGAAAGTGTTGTGGCCATTTCATTTGTGACAATTGTTAGGACAGGTACATAATGAATATAGCATCGGATTCAATGATTTGTCCTGATGAGATCAGAGTACAGTGGAATGATTACATCCCTGGACCTGAATGGCATACCTTTAGATACAAGATGTCTGATAAAAAAGGACTTCCTTACAATAGTGGATATGTGGTGATCAAAGGACAGTTCATTGCAGACACAGGTTTCCAGAACCTGGACTGTGGGATCTTTCAGTGGTGTGTAGTCAATGTGAGAGTTACAAGTGAAGTCACACTTGCTGAAGGACGATTACATATTTATTGGCATTTTGTTTTTATTTGATGGTTTTGACACCAGCTATTTGTTTGGAAAAGGCTATCTTGGAGGACTCTGGTATCCTCTGGGAAGTTTATGCTGGCACCATGTTTACATTAATCTACAAACTTGTTTAGCCATAAACCTTTAACATTTGTTTGACCTCCAAGAAATAAATGGCAAAGAAGAGTGGCCCAAAGTCTGAATCCTGGGGTACACCACTAGTGACAGGTTTTTGTAGGCGGTATAGCTGCTCATCCAAATTTCTTGGGTTCCATTTGTGAGCCAATCTGCAATTCAACAAGTTATGTAAGGATTTAGCTGGGAGAGTTTCTCTATGATACCAGAGTGTGAAATTGTGTTGAAAGCCTTTGCAAAGTTTAGATATGCGATGTGCACTGAGATGTCCTCATCCAATTTCTTAAGTAATCTTCTTGAAGAAATCAACAAGGTTAAGCAGGCAGAATCTGCCTTTGATGAATCCAAACTAGCCTCACTGGACAGTTTGTAGATTATCTATGCCCTTATTTATTAGTTCCATAATGATCCTTTGCACAGCCTTTCAGATGAGGTTGGTTAGGCTTATAAGCCTGTAATTACCAAAGCCTACGCATGCAAAAGCCTCTGTCTGTGCAAGGAGACTATTGTTGCTGTCCTCCATTAATCCGGCATGGAAATTTTTTGGAGGCTGATGTTGAATAACCTCGGTAGGGCGGGTCTGACAAATCACATTTCAGAATGACCAGTAGACAGTCTGGTATGTTATCTGCCCCACAAAAGTATTGTCATTGGCCTTGGATAATGCCTTGAGGAAGAGTTCTTGGGAGATTTGGGGGGGTGTAGATACAAGTATGTGATCCGGGAATACATGGTGAGGACAGTGAGGTGAAGTTTGAACTAAGTTTGTCCACTAGCAGACTGGCTATGTCCTCTGGGTCACAGTATGCAATATCC
This sequence comes from Protopterus annectens, assembly GCF_019279795.1. NCBI lineage: Eukaryota > Metazoa > Chordata > Ceratodontiformes > Protopteridae > Protopterus > Protopterus annectens. Next base: position 829,838,608 of record NC_056733.1, read on the forward strand.
TATACTATTAGCGCTGCCCAGTGTTGGGCATTACTGACATCTTGAGAATTAAATTACTTCACATAAAATTACTTTTTTTTAATTTTTATTTTAGAGCCTGTTTACATCTGGGTTCCACCATAGCAGTTTATTTTTAAATTTGGTGCTGCATTTACTTCAGAGGGGGATAGATGTGTCATTACAGCTCATTACATGTGCGCAGAATTCAGCAGTAAATGATTTTGCATAAGCAGTCAGGTTAAGAAAGGAGGGGCTTTTGAATTTAGCCAGGTAATCGCTCAGTTTTAGTAGATTAGCTTTGGTATAAACTCTGAATGCTGAGGTGCTGTAAATTCCGGCTGCAGTCTTAAAGTGAAAAAAAAAAAAAAAGGGCACTTTATTCAGCTGCTTATATTTTTCTGTATTTGTATATCTTCATCTTTTTTCTTGCTACTTGCTGCTTGTGCTCTAAAGTATTCAACTGCATCTTTTCTGCTGCATTTATTACTGCTTATTTACAGCCTGTCTAAATTAAGTGTTATTCTACACTCTTAGTTTTGGTTTAAGCACTTGGGCTTTAGGCCCACCCCTTAAGCTCTCCCTGGCCTTTCTCCCTCAGATTCGGAGAAATACTGATGGATAATTTCCTACGGTTTCTCCTACCAATGTGGTTGATATGTGCATCCTGAGGTAGTGTAGCAACTGCCTCATGTACACGGACAACCATCTACTAGTACCACCTAGAAACACAATTTGTGAGAGATGCAATTACATTAGGAACCTAGAGTCCATGTTCTCTTCCCCTCAAGCCAGTATATCTGGCACTGAAAAGGTTATCAACACAATCACTACACCTCAAACACCACCCACACCTACACAACACACACCCACATATGAGGTCCTCCACATAAACATACCCGAATAAAGGAGACAGCCGAGGCAAAAACACATGCAATCGCCACAGCCCTTCACACCACATACCACACACAGTCCACACACCTATGTCTCACAGCCACTCAGGCTTCACCATAAATCCAACGTATTAGTCATAGGAGACTCCATTGTGAGACATACAGATGTCCCTCTCACCAGGCTGGATAAGGAGAAAATCAAGGTTAGTTGTCTGTCAGGTGCCAGAATCTGCCATATCACATACACATTCAAGTCTCTCAACAACAGGTACTGTTATAACTCTATCATAGTCCATGCTGGCGTGAATGACTTGAGATGGACCTCTCTGGACTATATGAAGAGAGACATGACTAAACTTGCTGATTATGTGTCTCAGGCAGGTATCTCCCTAGCCTTAAGCGGCATTCTGCCATCACCAAGAATGATGCCTCAATACAAACAGAAGATAACTGACTTTAACAGCTGGCTTAGTTTCAGGTGTCATTCCAGGGGGATCCAGTACCTGACAGCCTGGGAAGATATGATCGACAGACCATGATGCTTTGCCAGAGATAGCATGCATCTGTCTCACCTGGGCTTCAGGCTTCTGGAAAAAGGCTCCTGCCTCCCCCATAGTGCCTTTTTTTAAGAAAAGTCCTGAGGTCGATAAAACAAACAAAGATTTCAACAAAACGCAAATTAAAGGTCATGCTGCTAAATGCTAGGAGTCTAAACATGAAAATGTACTCAATGCAAGCATTCCTAACCCTGGAAAATGCTGACATCTGTGCAGTCACAGAAACCTGGTTCAAAACTGCAGACAGCACCCCAGACTTACCTGGTTTCTCATCCTATCATACATTCAGACCCAAAACTGTGGGCAGTAAAGCCAAAGGAGGTGGAGTTTCAATATACATTAAAGACATACACACCTCCAGGCTGGTCAAACAGTATGATGCACAGGAGACTCTTCAGGTGCAGTCAACCATTGGCAAGACCCCTATTCAAATCATAGCTACCGGCCCCCAAAATCTGACTCAAGATGCCCAATCCGCCTATTTGGACCTGTTCGAATTAATCAAGATTCAACCCTTTACCCTGAGTCTGGTTGACATTAACTTCCCAAACATAGATTGGGAGAACTATTCATGCCAGAACACAAATGGCCAGAGATTCCTCAATTTTGTCAATGCAAATGCTTTGGAACAGCTAGTCGATACTCCCACAATAATATCTTGGACTTGGTATGAACCAACATGAGTAACCACTGCAGCATCACTATAGTATTATCCTCTCTGGTAAGATCTGACCATAAAGCGGTCACTTTCAAAGTCACCATCTCCCTCAACCCACCTCTAGCTAGGATCAGACATAAAAACTTTTCCAAAGCTGATTACAGCCTCCAGAGGGATGGTATAAACAGCTTCACAGTCCCCCCCACCACCTGTAGGAACCGGCACCAATATCCAAAACTGCACCAAAGTAGTGGTGCTGCGGTAGTGTTGTCGCCTCACAGCAAGACATTGTTGCGTTCGATTCTCAGCTAGAGTGTCTTCTGTGTGGAGGCATGCATGAATGGGCGTGCCTTCGTTGAAGGTTGTGCGTCAGGGCTGGTAACTCGGCACGTAAAATCCACTACCAAACATTAGCGGACTGGAGTTCCGCTGTGGTGACCCCTAACCGGGATAAGCCGAAAGACACAACACCAAAGCACTATACAAGCATTTATATAGATGCATGGAATCAGGAATACCGGACAGGATTAAATCATCCTCCGCAAGGAAGAGTAAATCTGTCTGGTGGATATCTGCAATAAATAAACTCTATAATAAAAGGAAAAAAATGCTGTCCAAGAAGGAGCAGGTGCCCAACTGAAAGCAATGTCTCCTTAGCCTGAACAAGCAAATAAAAACACTAGTGAAATCCTCCAAAGCAAATTTGAGAGTCCAAATTGGCCACATCTACTAGTGACAATCATAAGGCCTTCTTCACATATGTCCGCAACCTCAAAGGAAGCACCCAGATCTGTTCAAAACTGGTGGTCAAGGACACCACATATACAAATGCCGTAAATATAGCAAAGTTGCTGGCTGACAGATTCAGCAAAAACTTCACCCCACTGTCTCTCCCCCCACTCAGTAAATCAGAACATCCCCAATACCTGCCCCCTTCCCCTTATATCTAGGGAACAGGTCATCACTGCTCTCTCAAAGGCAAAAAAATACAGCCTCCATGGAACCCAATAACATACCACGCTGCATCCTACGTGAACTCAGGCAGGAACTTGCAGCACCATTAGGCGCCCTATTCAACCAAAGCCTGAATACCAGCTTCGTCCCAGCTGAATGGAGGACAGCCATCATCCCTTTACACAAAGTTAGAGCGTCTACCGATCTGGGAAATTATATACCCATCAGCCTAACTAGCCTGATCTGCAAGGCCATGGAATGTATACCATGGACCTCATTAACAAGAACCTTGGCAACCTCCAAACACTGGATCCCAACAGTTTAGCTTCATCAAGGGGAGGTCATATCTGATAAATTTTGGCGACTTCTTTGAGACAGTCACCAAACCCATGGATGAGGGGAAGTCGGTGCACACTGTCTACCTTGACCTGGCCAAAGCCTTTGACACTATTCCCCACTCAGGCATAATAGATAAACTCTCTCAACAAGTCATCAATCCGTATGTTACCAGATGGGTAGTAAATTGGCTTACTGATAGAACCCACCTAGTCAAAATAGGGGAAGCCACCTCAAGCAGTACACTTGTAACAAGCGGCGTACCCCAGGGTTTGGTGTTGTGGCCTCTGTTATTTGGGATATACTTTTCTCAGGTGCAGGCCAAACGAGTGGGCTATGGCTGACTAAATTTGTAGATGACTGTAAGCTGGGTGCTGTCAATTTCCCTAGTGATGTAGACATCCTCTAAGAGAGTCTCACTCAGATAAATGACTGGTGCCAGAAACATGGCCTCATGCTAAATACCAAAAAATACACCATCATCATCCCCTTTGGGGAGAGTGACGTTCTCACAAATTATCACATTAATAACAACGTCCTAAGCACGCAATCAGTTGTGAGGGATTTGGGCACCCAGGTTGATAGCAACCTGAATTCTGACCACCATATTGCTCCCATTGTACGGAAAGCCTTCTACATGGCCCACCTCATAAGTAAGGGTATCTCATTCAGGGAGAAGGAGGTCATAACATCTCTGTATTCTTCCCTTATAAGGCCCATTATTGAGTACAATGTCCCTTTCGGCATGTACCTCACAAACCACATGCAGCAGCTGGGGAGACCACAGAGGTTCCACACCAGGAGAATCCAGGATGTCAAACATCTACCATACACAGATTGGCTAAAAGCCCTATCCCTATACTCAGTTTCATACAAACTCCTCAGAGGTGACCTCTGTCTGGCATACAAGGTGATCATGGACCCCACCTTGATGGGACTGCTGCTTATCCACAAGTCAAGCTCCACTCGAGTAACTCGCATGCGTGGCCTCAACCTGGTCTGTGACATCAACAGAACTTGTTGGCGGGATTGATGTGTTTCCCAGAGACTCCCCCATCTATGGAATAGACTCCATCTCCACGTCAAGCAGAGTACCTCTTTATCCTTTTTTAAGTGCAACCTGGATAACTGGAGGGGAAACAGAAAATACACCCCTGGGATTCCACCTGTGCCCCTTCTGGACAGGTGGATTGGGTGCTGACTTGACTAAACATGGGCTAAACTCTTAGCTAGGCTTATAAGTGCCTCAGGGCCAATAGCCTAGTAACCTCCTATGATCCTATGAATGTGACTGATTTCTTGTCCAGTCTGAATAGGACGTTAGAAGTGGTGGGAGCAAAGCTGCCCAGTATTGGTAAGGACCAAGTTCAGGATTTTATCATCCCTGGTTGGGGTGCGGACTAACTGCTCCAGACAGTTTGCACTGATGAAGTCCAGAGGTTTTTGGGCATACATGTTTAAGGATGTATAAATCTCCCAATTAATGGAGAGGTAGGTGAAGTATTCCAAGAGAATGGTGTTTGGTTTAATGCACATGGACTGCATACTGGTTAGTTAGGAGGTATGGGTTAAGGGAGGGGCATAAATGGGGTCCTACATTTAGCTATACATATGATATGATAAGGGAATCTGATAACAGTAATTTGGACATAGATGAGATCCAGCTGTTATCTTGTCTAATGAGTCTGTCACCTTCAGTGCCGTACTCTAATGTAGGGGGCATGGATATGTGGTAGGCACTGAAACCCTGCACTGATGGAAGACTCTCAATGGTCTTAAGCCAGGTTTCATACGTGTACCTGGGGTGCAAGGACTTGAGTGCATGCATGACATGGAAAGCCTTGGCATCTGAAAAGCAACTCACCATGACCCTCTCCTTGGACAGCCTGCTGAGTACTGCATTAACGTTATCTCACTATGGAATTACTGATGACTAGGATTTTGGAATGTGTGGAGGTTTGCCTTACAGGCTTTTGAATCAAATCAGTGCGAGACATATATGTTTCATGGTTGGTGCTGCTTGTGTTGTGTGCTTGTAAGGTTGCTGAGGGCACTTGTTTTTTAGGTGACATTTAGAAAACATTTGCAGTAAGTTACTTTTAAGAGCCTCAGCATGTGTAGGTCTGTATGTTTTGTGTATGCTGACTGTGACTGGTTTAGTGTAGTGTTGTGTGATACCAACAACCTGCATATTATTTGTCATGGCTTTGTGTGAAAAATTTGCCCCCAGTAACAATATACAAGTACATCTACATTGTTTAAATAGTAGGTGGCTATTGATTAACATGAGATAATTGCTACATGTCTGAGGATTCCCATTTCAATCAAGATAACTATACAGAGAGTTGGAAAGCACAAATCCATGGTGTCAAGGCAGCCCAGCAAAACTAGAATTTCGTAAATATTCCTATGTCATTTGCAAATATTAATATGATCCATAGGCATGTCTTACAAATGTAAGAAAACTATGTTATGTGTGTGTTAAACTGTATGTTATCTGCTGAGCTTCAAGAATGTAACCAGTGTATCCTGCTGGAGAAGAGCAGAAATGTATATGGACTATATGCCTATGCAAATGTATGTTTTAATGGTAGAAGTTGGAACATACAGAGTTAACTTGCACACACTGAGAAAATAAGTAAAGAGTTGTACAACCACAGCTACAAGACAGAATGATTGCAGCTAGAAATTCTTTCTATTGTCTGGAAAGAGAAATAATTACAGGTTTCAAGGGTAAAAGTATTTAACTGGGTTTACGACTTCCAGTTCCAGACAACTTCTGAAAGATAAGTATTTCTAATACAGAGATGTTAAATTTTAAGTTCCGGATAGCCTGGAAACTAAAGGCAGATGTGACAAAAATGATGTAATCTGAGATAACCTAGCAGAAATGTCTGATAGTAATTTAACAGTGTGAGTCTGTGCATTTTGTATCTTGTCTTGGACCCAGAAACATCCTCTCACCAGCACTTCTGCCTTGCTAATAGTAATAGATTACAGTGATTTCTCTTAGGTAGGAAAATAGTGAGATCAGTCTAGATGTTTTCTGTATTTATGTGAGACTGTCCTGTAATGTTGTTTTAAAGTATTTCCTGTGATTCTGAACTCTGTCGTCACTGTATTGGGTTATTGAGTATTGCCTTGTTCTGTTATTATTATTAAATATATTTAAACATTTTAATCATAGCTGGTTTGATTAGAGATATTTAAGCTCTTAGGGTACTTGCATATGTATTTGGTGGCACTGCATAGGGCGCTCCTAAACAGCCTTAGTCTTGGACACACTTACCATTTGGATAATAGTAACATTACACAGTAAGATTAGGCAGCATTAATTGAGATGTTGCTGGGTTCAGTATATTTGCTATAGTCTTCTCTTCGTAGACATTCTGGACAGAAACTACAGCAGTGGATGCAACAGAAAGACAAGCCACACAAAAGTCCTGAAGAGGTTCTCACCAAAACTGCAACCAGATCATTCAGTGTAGTCCCATACACATTGTCCAGTCAGAGACCAGCAGGAATCAATGCCTTTTTGCTCCTCCTCTCACCAGGAGCAAAACACAAGTACTAATCTCAAAAACAACTTCCAGGTTTTCCAGTGATTGGTGATCTATAGATTGGATAGGAAATTAAGACTCTCTGCTCCTTTCATCAGGAATAATGCAGAAGCACTAATTCCATGTTGATTCCTGAGCAGCAGTCCCTAGGCACTCCAGTGATTGGTTTCCTATTCCCAAGTATCACAGATTTTAAAAGTAAGATGGAAAAAGGGCATCAGTACTCTGAATTTTATAGAGTGCATTAAATGAGTGGGATGTGAAACAGAGGCCAACTGAAGATTAAGAGTCTAAGGAGAGGGCCTTCCACATGTGATCTTTCAGAGCTCGGTAGAATGAGCAGCTAAGATGAGATCAGGAGGAGATTCCAAAGTCAAATTTACAAAACGGATGGGTGGCTCAAAAGGCACAACACCAGCTGGGCATGTGGATGGAAGAAAAATCCAATGCATTCACACACCAGCAGAAGTCTCTGTCTACACAAGGAACTGTTTTCCTCTTCTTTGTGCAGCTATCTTGACCTTAGCATATATTTAATCTGCATTAGTACTGTAATAACTTCTTAATTTTCTAAGTAAAGTTACTTATTCAGTCACTTTTAAGATCTTGCGGCTGTCATTTATTTCTGTATTACTTATTATACAATAATATTATTCAGCACTACAGACTACCAAGCTATGGTACCAACCTCTAATTGTTCAGCTCACACTGCACATTACAAATGTGTTTGTTTTCATTTTACTTTGGCTACTGATCAGGAATGGTAAGGTAACTGCCATATTTGGTCCCTAGCCGTATCTAGGGCGGTGGCAGGCAGTACTACCCTTTCCAAGAACAAAGCTGTGTGGAACTGGAAAATTCTAACAGCTTCCCCTGAGTTTTTGTGTCAGTGTGAATGCAAAAATACTAACTTGAATAAGTACAGTTATTATTTGGAAGAGAACAAAGAAAAAAACACTGTGGTTCATAAACAGAATGATGAAAAACAGGCCAACGACTCATTACAATAAGTGGGTAGTATGTAACCCTAATCTGGGGTGTGGATGCTGGAAGCCCATACACAGTACAGTATTGCATATTCCCTTTATAGCCCCCCCCAAAATATTTATTAAATCTAAAGCTTATGCAAAATCCAGATTTGTTGTAATGTACAGTGCAAATGCTTGTAAGGAGAACGTGTCTGTGTATATATATATATATATATATATATATATATATATATATATATATATATATATATATATATATATATATATATATATATATATATACATACACACACATATACACATTTTTTATTTTTATTGTTGCGAGGTGCGACTTTGAGCAAGAGAGACTACAAACTATTGAGCGTGTTTCTGCACAAGGATACCCTGCATTTTAGCGTAACTGGCACAAGTGAGATGCTAGGTCAGAATAACTACTTTATGAATTACTTTCCTTTGAACAAGGTTAGCTCAGTGTACTTAATTTAATATTTATTTGCATACTGTTTGCGTGATTTTCTCATACAATTTGACTTAAACTGTTAACTGTTTTAAATTCTTTGTAGCTGATTCTTTAAATGAGTATTTCATTAAGAATTTACTGACACATAAGTTATCTTGTCCAGTGTACTAAATGCTATGTCATATATATAAAACGTTAAGACCCGGTAATGTTGGAGACTTGTGTTCCTCGTCAAAAACTGGATTACATGCTTACTATTATATGTATAGTAAATCTAGACTTACTGACGATGACTGTACTTTTACAAATGGCACAGTCTGGAAAACTGTTGTGACATATTTTAATGACTGTGCTGATGAATTCTAGGCACACATGTACTTAGACAAGACGGAGTCCACTTAAGACAAGGGAAGAGAATTTTTCCTGCCAATATATTACAATATTTGACTAGCATAAGACAGAAAATGTAACACTTCATAAACAGCAAAATTAAATGTATTTGTGCTGATTAATTTTGGAGTGAGTTGGATGTAGTGGTGATGACTGTACCCAAAAGTGAGAGAGTGATGATTGGACCAGATTTCAATGGGCATGTTGGTGAAGGGAACAGAAGGGATGAGGAAGTGATGGGTAGGTATGGTGTTAAACAAAGGAATGCAGAAGGTCGGATGGTAGTGGATTTTGCGAAAAAGATGGACATGGCTGTGGTGAATACGTACTTTAACAAGAGGGACGAGCATAGGGTGACATAAAAGAGGGGAGGAAGATGCACACAGGTGGATTATATCTTATGTAGGAGGGCCAATTTGAAGGAGATTGGAGACTGTAATGTGGTGACCGGGGAAAGTGTAGTTAGGCAGCATAGGATGGTGGCTTGTAGGATAACGTTGGTGATCAAGAGGAGGAGGAGGAGTGTGAGGGCAGCACCAAGGATCAAATGGTGGAAAATAAAAAAGGGTAATTGTGAGGTGGAGTTCAGGGATGAGTTAAGACAGGCACTGGGTGGCAGTGAAGAGTTACCAAACAGCTGGGTAACTACAGCAGAGCTAGTAAGGGAGACAGCTAGAAAGGTGCTTGGTATAACATCTGGACAGAGGAAAGACGACAAGGAGACATGGTGGTGGAATGAGGAAGTACAGAGAAAGAGGTTGGCAAAGAAGAAGTGGGACCGTCAGGGAGATGAAGAAAGTAGACAGGCGTATAAGGAGATGAGGTGCATGGCAAAGAGAGGTGGTGAGGGCTAAGGATAAGGCATATGAACAGTTGTATGAAAGGCTGGACACTAAGGAGGGAGAAAAGGACCTGTACCAATTGGCTAGACAGAGGGACCGAGCTAGGAAAGATGTGCAGCAGGTAGAGGTGATAAAGGATAATGAGGGAAATATACTCACAAGCGAGGAGAGAGTGTGTTGAGGAGATGGAAAGAGCACTTTGAGGGGCTGATGAATGAAGAGAATGACAGGGAGAGAAGTTTGGATGATGTGGGGATAGTGAATCATGATTAGCAAGGAGGAAGTAAGGATAGCTATGAAGAGGATGAAGAATGGAAAGGCTGTTGGTCCAGATGACATACTTGTGGAAGCATGGAGGTGTTTAGGTGAAATGGCAGTGGAGTTTTTAACCAGAATGTTTAATGAAATCTTGGAAAGTGAGAGGATGCCTGAGGAGTGGAGAAAAAGTGTTTTGGTACCGATTTTTAAGAATAAGGGTGATGTGCAGAGCTGTAGTAACTACAGAGGGATTAAACTGATCAGTCACAGCATGAAGTTATGGGAAAGAGTAGTGGAAGCTAGGTTAAGAAGGGACGTGATGATTAGTGATCAGCAGTATGGTTTCGTGTTGAGAAAGAGCAGATGCGATGTTTGCTCTGAGTGTTGACGGAGAACTACAGAGAACGTCAGAAAGAGTTGCATTGTGTTTTTGTAGACTTAGAGAATGCATATGACAGGGTGCCTAGAGAGGAATTGTGGTATTGTATGAGGAAGTCAGGAGTGTCAGAGAAGTATGTAAGAGTGGTACAGGATATGTAAGCGGGTAGTGTGACAGCGGTGAGGTCTGCGGTGGGAGTGACGGATGCGTTTAAGGTGGAGGTGGGGTTAGATCAAGGATCAGCCCTGAGCCCTTTCTTATTTGCAACGGTGATGGACAGGTTGACAGACGAGATCAGACAGGAGTCCCCGTGGACTATGATGTTTGCAGATGACATTGTGATCTGTAGTGAAAGTAGGGAAAGTACAGTTGTATACACTTACCATAAATGTAGATGTTCGAGTGTATTCACTGTTGCAGTCATTACATTTGGGTCATCCTGCTGGCAGGTTGCCCTCAGTCGGCCTGAATTCCAAAGTCTTGGGTACTGCGTCGGTTGCTTTTGCCTCTTCCCTGACGTCAGGTCGTCAGGGGTATAAAAGATGTAGCCGATGCCATTTTCTTCAGTTTTTCTTGCCCCAAATGTCAGGTGCCCCCAAAAGGGTAGGCTAAAAATATGTAAATAAAACATACATGCACCCAAATAAGCTTTACCTTCATCTATAAGCAAATACACCAGCTAGGTTGTATAGATTAGAGTAGTAAAGATAAGTTCCAGCAAAAAAAGGGGGATGGCGGGTGGGTAACATGGACTGCAACAGCGAATACACTCGAACATCTACATTTATGGTAAGTGTACACAACTGTACTATGTTCTTCATGTTTCACTGTTGCATTCCTTACATTTGGGTTGAGTCCCAAAGCTATGGTTGGGTGGCTGGAGCTAAACAGCATTAGGAGCAGCTATGAGGCCTTGCAGAACTGCAGTGGCAAAGCCTGCCCTGGATTTAGAATAAAGAGGCAGATTGTAATGTTTTGTAAAGGTATGCACTGAACTCCAAGTAGCAGCCTCTAAAATGTCTTTGGTTGGTACTCCCCTGAGAAAGGCTGCAGAAGTGGCTGCAGCTCTGGTTGAATGTGGCCTAATGCCCTTAGGCACTGGTTTGCCATGCTGTGAGTAGCAGAAACGAATGCAGTGACCTATCCATTTTGAAATAGTCTGCTTGGACATAGCCTTTCCTTGTGATGCTGCGGCATATGCCGCTAGTAATTGTTCTGTCTTTCTGAAAACTTTAGTTTTGTCCAAGTAGAATCTAAGTTACCTGTGTACGTCCAAAGAATGCAGAATTTTCTCCCCCTTGTTCTGTGGATTTGGATAAAAAGTTGGCAAATGAATAGTTTGGTTAAGGGCTACACTGGATACCACCTTAGACATAAATGTAGGGTTTGTTCTCAGAGAGACCCTGTCTGGATAAAAAATGATAAAGGGTTCCACAGCCATCAGAGCTTATAGCTCTGAAACTCATCTTGCAGAAGTTATTGCTAGGAGCAGAGCTGTTTTCCAAGATAAGAACTTTATATCCGCAGAAGCAGCTGGCTCAAAAGGAGGTAAGGTGAGTTTTTCCAAGACATAATTGAGGTCCCATGCAGGTATTGGCGTTCTCCTTGGAGGCCTTAAGTTTTTGGCTCCTCTGAGGTACTGCCTTAATAAAGGATGAGAAAAGAGTGGTGGTTCTGTATTGTAATGAGCCAAAATGGCAGAGGCATGGATTTTAATTGATGAAAAAGATAGGCCTTTGTCCAGCATCTCAGTTAAGTATTGTAAAATCTAAGGAATATTTGGGACAGCTGTATCAGTTCCTTGAGCTTGGTTCCAAGCACAAAATCTCTTCCATTTCCCAGCATAGGATTTTCTAGTACTAGGCCTTCTGGCTTCTAAAATGACATCCATCATAGCTTTACTGAGAGGTGTGGTTTGTATGGCTACATTATCCGCCATGCTGCCAGGTTTAAGGTTCTGAGTTGGCTGCGCAGAATCTGATTAATTTGCTGGGACAGTAGATGAGGTATTTGAGGTAAGGTCCAGACTGGGCATTGGGACAAGTTCCTTAAGCTCGGATACCAGTACTGGCGTGGCCAGTCTGGGGCAATCAGAATAATTTTTGGTTTCTCCTGTCTGACCTTTAGGAGTACCTTGGGGAGGAGAGGCAGTGGAGGAAAGGCATATACTGGTAGGTTTGTCCAGTTGAAAGATAAGGCATCCACTTCCCAAGCTTGTCTGTGATAAGTCCTTGTGCAGAATCTTTTTAGTTCATTGTTGTGAGGTGAGGCAAACAGATCTATGTCCGGGCGTCAACATTTCTTTGTTATCATGCTGAAGACTTGTGGATCCAGGTGCCACTCGTAGGGATCCATGAGGTTTCTGCTTAGTTCGTCTGCCAGAGTATTTTCCTTTACTGGCAGGAATTGTGCCTGCAGATGAACTTGGTAAGTCAATGCTGTGTCCCATAAAGCCATGGCTAGTCTGCAAAGGGGGTAAGAATGAGTGCCCCCCCTGCTTGTTTATGTACCACATGACCGTGGTGTTGTCTGTCTTTATCAGTAGTTGTCCCAGATAAACTAGGTCCTTGAAGGCTGTCAGGGCGTTTTGAACAGCTAGCAACTCTTTTTGATTGATATGCAGATGCTTTTGGTTTGTTGACCAGGTGCCATGAATGCCTCTTCCTGCCATGTGTGCCCCCCAGGCATAATCTGATGCAGCCGTCGTTAGGCTCTGCATGGCTGGGGGTAGTGAGAATGGCTGTCCCTTGTATTGATGACAGGCCTTTGCCCACCATCGAAACTCCTGTTGCAGGTAGGGAATGAGAGTAATCATTGTTTCCAGGCTGTGGCAATGTTGTGTCCAGACACTTTTTAGGTACCATTGAATTTTCCTCATATGCAGTCTTGCATATGGAATTAGTATGATGCAGGATGCCATAAAGCCCAAAGCCTGCAGAATTTTTCTTGCAGATAACTGGGCCTTTGTTGCCATTTCCTTGATATAGGTAGTCAGTTGCCTTTGTTTGTCTGGAGTGAGATAAGCCATCTGGGCAGTTGTATTTAAGCTTGCACCCAGGAATATTATCTCTTGAGAGGGTACTAGTTTTGATTTATTTTTGTTGACTGTGTACCCTAGGCATGTTAAAAGTCTTTTCACAAATGTCAGATGCTGTAGTAGAATGTCCTTGTTCTCTGCTTGCATGAGGCAGTCGTCCAAGTAAGGATATATTTGTATCCCTCTTTGTCTGCAGTAAGCAATTACTGGTGCCAGGCACTTTGTGAAGACTCTGGGCGCAGTAGATAAGCAAAAGAGCAGTGCAGAGAATTGGTAATGCTTTGAACCAGCCTTGAATCTGAGGTATCTTCTGCATGATTGTCTGACTGGGACATGCAGGTATGCCTCTTTTAGGTCTAAAGTCACGAGCCAAGCCTTGCTGCCCAGCATGGGCAGAAGCTGCTGTAAGGTCAACATCTTGAATTTTGGTATATCCAGGAAAGTGTTTAGAATAGATAGGTCCAGTATTGGTCTCCATGCTTTGTCCTTTCTGGGTACCAAGAATAGTCTTGAGTAAAATAGTTGTCCCTGCTCTTGCTGTGGTACTTGTTGAATAGCCCTCATGTCCATGAGAGCTGCAACTTGTTTTTGAGCCTCTGCCCATTGATTTTTTTGGCAGGTCTGGCCAACCGTTTGCCCTTGGCAGGGTATGGAAGTGAAACTTGTAGCCTTGTGACACTATGTCTAGGAACCTTTTGTTCTGGGTTATAATGTGCCAATTTTGAGAAGAAAGTGCTATTTTTCCCCTAAGGGTGCTGCCAGAAGATAACTGCTTGGTGCAGGCAGGGCGAAGTCATTGGGACTGTTTCCTGTATGGTTGTGATTTGTCTTCTCCACTTTTGGAGGTAGAAGCACCCCATTGCTTAGACCTGCAGGAACCTTGCGGCTGTGATCTGCCTCTAGAGCATCTGGATCTGCCCCTTTGTCGTCTGTCTGAGACTGGAAAGGACCAGTTCTTTGTAGGCCAGTGTCTGCTAAATCTAGGTGGCTGTACCTGTAAGAAATCCTTGACCGTTTGCATAGATTTAGCTTTGTCCTCCATTTTCTTTAACACCTCTTCTGCCTTAACACCAAACAAGGTATCATGTTGTAATGGAGCATCTAATAATTTGGCTTTAACATGATCAGGCAGATTTTGTTCCTTTAACCAAGCATGCTTCCTGATGACAGAACCCGTAACAGCAGCCCTGCAGGAGGCCTCCAGAGAATCAAAACCACATTGCAAAGTATACTTTCCAACTTGTTCAGCTACATGCAATAAATCCTGTATTTCTTTATTTACCATCATTTTCTGTTTAAGCAGTATCATGATATATTGCTGATATTTGAGCATATGAAACTGGCAATTTACGACCCTTATAGCCAAGGTAGCAGATGTGTAAATCTTTTTTCCCCATCTATCCAGTGCCCTAGAATCCCTGTCAGATGGGATAGGGTTTTTTGCAGTGGAAGCCTTGAACCCTTTGGGACCCTGAGAAATAGTTTCTGGGTCTGCAGTAGGGTTTTTGAAAAGAAATTTATGAGAGTCAGGGACCCTGTAGTATCTGTCCGGCTTAACAGGAGCTGGAGGGTAAGGTGTCAGGGGTCAGATTATACGCTGAGAACACATCATCTACAATGTCTAACACAGGTGGAATAGCTAGAGGCCTGTGTTGAGGTAGTAAATGGAAGTCTCTGAGCCTCTTAGATTCTGAAAAATGTTGGCCCTCCCAGTGGAAGTGCTCCCTCATGGTATGCAAGGTTTCCCCCAAAAGAGTAATCCTCAGGAGGAGAAGCTGAAGGAATTTATTCTTCAGCATCAGAATCCTCATAGGGGGAAGAGAATATTCCTGATAAGAAGAAATGGAAACCTGATCTGAAGATTCAGTCAGTCTCTTGCCTAGGCCTCTTATCAGGAGGGGGATGGGAACCCCTGATCAAGGTAATTAAGTCTTCAGCCATTTTGAGCATCTGTTTTTTTGGGCATGGAGGCCTGTCCATGTGGCTGGTGAACTTGTTTCTTTGCCTTTAAAGGTGTTTTAGTCTTTGCCTTTGATGTCAGTTTTTAAAGCACTTTTTAAAATGGAGAACATCGACATTTGTGCTGCAACAGAGACCTGGTTCAAGGCAGCAATCACCCCTGCACTACCAGGCTATAACTCATTCCACACCTTTCGGCCACAGAACTTGGACCGAAGCTCCAAAGGCAGTGGCGTTGCCATATTCATAAAGGATGCGCACACCTCTTGACTGGTAGTCCAACATAATGCATCTGAGATACTTCAGGTGCAGCTAATATTGGGTAAGACAGCGAATCAGGTCATAGCCTGCTATAGGTTCCCCAACCATGTCCCATGACTCACACTGCACGTTCCAAAGCACCCTGGAGAATATTAGGGTCCAACCTAACACTCTCATACTGGGCGCCTTCAAGTACTCCTCCAATAACTGGGAAATCTACTCATGCACTAATACACTTGCTCAACATTTCCTGGAATTCATTAATTCCAATGCCCTGGACCAGCTCGTTCTTACCCCAATAGATGTAGCAACATCCTTGACCTGGTCATTACTAACATGGGTGACCGTTGCTCTACAGCAATAGTCAACTCCTCCCTGCTTAGATCTGGCCACAAACTAATCACCTTGGAAATCCACATCCCTCCCACCCCCCGCAAAGGTAACCACCATGAAAAACTTCTCCAAAGCTAACTTTGGGCTCCTAAAAACAGAGGTAGCTAACTTCACGGCACCCATGCAAATGGAGAATAGTTGCATGACAGCCGAATCATACACCAATGCACTGTACAAACACGTACACAAATGCATGGATCTCACCATACCCAACAGAACCAAGACACTCTCCTCCAAAAAAAGGAAGCCAATCCGGTGGTCCCCTTCCATAAACAAACTCTACAACAGGAGGAGGAAACTGATGCAGAATGAGGTAAAGTCCCTAGACTGGAAAAACTCCCTTATCAGCCTCAATTAAAAGTTGAGATCCCTCATCAAATCCTCAAAAACTAGCTATGAAAACAGAACTGCAGCAGATAGTAAAGACAACCACAAGGCCATCTATAGTTATGTGAAAAATCTCCATGGCAATACCCAGATTTGCTCTGAGCTACTGCACAATGGTACCTCCTATACTGAGCCAACAGATATTGCCAATATACTGGCTGACAGATTCAGTGCCAGCTTTACCACCACTCCCCCCAAGGACCAATCACAATACCAGTAGATTGCCAGTCACCCAGTATTACTGCTGCATAGGTTAAAACAGCACTGTCCAAGGCCAAGAATACAGGTTCTATGGAACCTGACAATATCCCTGGCTGCGTTCTACATGAACTACAGAGTGAACTGGCACCTCATCTGTGTGCCTTGTTCAATCACATCCTCACTTCAGGCTTTGTCCCTACCAAATGGCGCACTGCTACAGTCATCCCTCTCCACAAAGGAGGAGTGACTACAGACCCTGGGAACTATCGCCCCATTAGCCCGAGTCTGATATGCAAAGCTATGGAACACATCATCATGGACCTAATAAACAAGGATATAGGGAATCTCCAAACTCTGGATACTACACAGTTTGGTTTTGTGAAGGGTAGGTCTTGGCTGCTCAACTTGGTTGACTTCTCTGAGTCAGTCACCAGAGCTGTGGATGAAGGGCAAGGTGGTTCATACAGCTTACCTTGATCTGGCCAAGGCCTTTGATACCATTCCCCACTCAGGAATCATAGAAAAACTCACTAAGCTAGACATCAACCCCTATATCACTAGGTGGGTTGCAAACTGGCTCACAGATAGAACCCACAGTGTGGAAGTAGCTGACTCCAAGTCAGGCTGCAGACCAGTCACAAGTGGAGTCCCACAGGGTTTGGTCCTGGGTCCTCTGCTGTTTGGTATCTACTTCTCTGAAGTCCAGGCCAACACGAAGGGACTCTGTCTGACAAAGTTCACACACGATTGCAAGTTGGGAGCTATTATTAACTCCCCAAGTGATGCTGAAATCCTACAGAAAGGCCTCACTGAGACTAACGACTGGTGTCAGAACCATGGCCTTAAGCTCAATGCCAAAAAATGAGTCGTCATTCTCCTTGGGAAAAACCCGGTTCCACTGAATTACCACATTGATGGTAGTCCAATGAACACAGAAGGCATTATAAGAGATCTGGGAACACAGGTTGGCAGCAACCTCTCTTTTGACCACAACATTGCCACTGTGGTCAGAAAGTCCTTCTATGTGGTACATCTCATTACTAAGGGGTTTGCATCCAGGAAGAAAGAGGTCATTGCCTCCCTCTACTCTTCCCTCATTAGGCCAATCATTGAGTACAATGCCCCATTTGGCATGTACCTGACTAGATACCTGCAACAACTGGAAGGGCCACAAAAGTACATCACAAAGAGGATCCTAGGCCTTAAACACTTGCCCTATATGGACAGACTCAAAAAAACTCCAACTATTCTCTGTCTCATACTGCCTACTTAGAGGTGCTCTCTGCTTGACTTAGAAAGCCATGTCTGACCCAGCTCTGTTAGAAATGCTATATCTAAAGAAATCCCAATCCCTCCGCACCACACACTCCAGAGACCTCAACCTCATTACCACAATCAACAGAACATGCTGGAGGGGACAGGTTCATAACCCAGAGACTGCCCATGCTATGGAACAGACTTCCCATACATGTCAAGCAGAGCACCTCACTGGCCCTCTTCAAGATAAATCTTGATGAGTGGATGGGAAACAGAAAATTCACCCCAGGTATCACTCCAGTGGCTGTACTCGAGAGCGGCACTGGGAACTAAGGTCGGCTGGCACTATGCCACGGTAATCGTGTGGGCTAGGCTTGTAAAGGCTCCAGGACCATTAGCCTAGTACACACCTATGAACCTATGAAAAGACATTCTAATCAAAAATCAGGTGGAGGTGATGTGACATAGATAAAAGATTATTGTAAGACCTGTGACTATTACATCTTTGATGATAACCCTGGAACAGACTACAACTGTTGGAGTGTGTAGACCACTAAACGCATGCACTGACAACCTAGAAGAAATTCATACTTTTTATGTGTGGGGAGGGGGTGTGTGGATAATAACTGTAACTGGGGGCTTAAATTTATCAGAAACAGTCTGGAATAATATTGATTCTAACACATTAATAAGGAAATTATTTGCAATGTTTCTTCAAGAAAAACTGTTGTAGACTGCAAACAAACTTAACAGGGAACGTAACAAACTGGATATCGTTTTGTGGTGCTAAGGAGATGACTTTTACTTTGTGTTAAGTTTTATTACCATTGATGTGCAGTGCTCCATGGGGTTAAAAACATTAGACTATTGCTAGATAATTCTGTCAAACTGATAACTATACTGATACACAGAAAATTAATAGACTATATGAAGGAGGGAAGAGTTTTCCACACCATGAAATATCCTTGTCTGATGATGGACAGGACCCAAGAGTCCTGGGTTTTCTGATTCCAAGCAAGGAGAGAAAGAGAGGCGAAGAGACAAAGGAGTTAATCAGCCTGGAGAAGGCTAGTCACAGACTAACTGGCTTAGCCTGAAAGAGCTGTTTCTGGGTGGGGGTAGAAGGATCAGATTTAGATGTTAGTTTTTTCCTAGGGTCTCTTACCTTTGTAAGACTGTGGTCTGGCCGGTTTCCTGGCAAAGGTGGTTTTGGTAGAATAATTGCTCTGAAACCTGGGGTCAGGGGAAATTAAGACGTTTTAGATCTTGGAGTTCCTTGCCCTTTTCTTGTAAAGATTTAAAAAGCTCTGCAGCTGAGGTACTAAACAAGCCCTTGTTGTCTAGAGGGGCATCCATGATCTTTGCTTTAATATCAGTCAAAGGTTGGAGCCAGAGCCATGAATACCTTCTCAGGACAGATACAGATGCAGCTGCCCTTGCTGAGGCCTCCATGGCATCATAACTGCACTCAGTTGAGTACCTGATAACCTTGCCCAAGGAACTAAGAAGAGAGGAGCTTAGCCTTGGTGGGAGAATCAGGGAGCTCAGACAGAAGCTTTCCAGCATCTGATAAAAGGGCAAAGGAGTATTTGGCCATATGAATTTGATAATTAATTGCTCTGAAGGCCAGAGTAACAGATTGTCTACATCTTTTTCCTTAACCTTTCCATGAATTTGCTCTCCTTATCTAAGGGAAGCAAGGAGGTAGAAGACAGCAATTTGGATGCCTTGTCTGAAGACAATGAAATGGCAGCAGTGTCTGCAGGGGGCATTTGAAGAGGAATTTGGAGTTCTCAGGCACCTTATAAACTCTGGGTGCTTGGGAGCTGGAAGCTAGGAATCAGAGCTCTTAGAAGAAACTGCAAAGGCATCCAAGAAGGCTGGCAGAATGGGGGATGGCAGATGGAGAGGGGGAATCCATGTGGAAGAGGTCGTAGTACCTCTTTTGTATGTCAGAAACTTGGCAACAGTCCCACTTCAGGATAGTTTCTCCAAAGGAAATATCCTCCACAGGGGAATCCGTGCCATTGTATTCCTCTTCTGGTGAGGCATAACCCAAGGGAGAAGAGATTTGGACTGAATAAGCCAAGGATTCATCTTCCAATGATTTCCTCCACATCTGAGGAAATCTCCTCAGCGGTCCTTTTTAAAGGAGTAGGAGGAGGAAAGGCAGGCAAAAGGAGAGAGGGAGCCGAGGTGACACATAAGGCCATAAAAGCATTGAAAAGGCCTTGGGAGAAGGCCTGCCAATCCAGTGTTTGTTCCTGAGAAACAAGTGAAACATGTTTAGTGTTAAGCTTTTTCTTTTTTGGAGCCTCCATGTGGTGGAAGGTGGAAGGGCCAGACGTCAGCTTGCACTCCACAATATCCATGGGAACATCCTCCCCCACGATGATCTGGGTGACGCCACACGGGCCTTCAGTAATAACAAGCTGTGGTCCCCCCAACGCTTGAGTCGGACACCTGGGATTCCCTCACGGATGTGCTGGAAGTGTCCTTCACTGCCTCCACTGCAGTACCCATCAAAAGAACATCTACAGATACCGGAACAGCCTCTGGGCCAACATCAGCCTCGAGAGAGATGTCCAGATCCGAGGGAGTAGCAGGTACATCAGGCCGTGGCTTCTTGGCCTTTTTTGGTTGTGGCTCGTCTGAATGGCCCAATGCTGCCTCCATATCATGCACGAGACGCTTAAGGCATTAATTTTAAAGATATAATTTCAAGGAAGCTAAACGGTTGTGAAGGGTTTTGGGGACCAAGTCCTTACAGACAGCACATGCGGTATTTGGTTGTGGTCTGGGCTTAGGCAAAATAAGCAAAGCTCGTGCGCGTCCTTATGTGGAATCTGCCTTCCACACTGACACTTGACCTTCCTAGTTGACATGTAATCACCGCCAAACACAATAGCCAAAAAAATTAAAGAAAAAACCCAACTGGGTACTTATCTGAACCAAAGAGCACAACTCCACTGACCAGCGACAGCTAGAGCAAGTGATTGAACAGGCAGCAGAAAAGTTCTGGAAGATGTTCCGTTCTGACTTCTGCTTTATACCCAATGTCTCTCTATGGCCGATTATGTTTGCTGATGTGCAGCATCGCACATACCTCACAGTAACTTTAGACATTTGTATTCTGGCCGGACATTCAAGTCAGGCGGTGGCGGACTCTCCCATGTTATGGATACTGCTGCATATGAATAGAAGGACATCAACTGTTGCAGACTGCAAACAAACTTAACAGGGAATGCAACTTACTGGATACGGTTTTGTGCTCCTAAGGCGACAACTAAACTAACACTCAGTTGCAGCTTCACAAAATAAATCATTAGCAATTCACAATGTAACCAAACACATTTTCAAAAGACAAGAGATAATAATAAAGAGTACAGGCTGACAAATTACTCCAGTACTACTACTCTGATCCGCAATGGATATATTAAAGATACAAAACCACCAAGAGCCTTTGCGCTGCAATCATGGCTGTAATCAGCAAGTCTGGTAGAATGTTGGCATAACTCTTAGGGTTCTCATCATAGCTTGTACTCTCATTACCCCAAATGTCTGCATAAACATAAGAATACTACAGTGGAACCTTAATGGTCGGACAGTACTAAATGTTGATGACTTCACTATAACATAAGAAGGACATCACCAGATCTTGGGGCGGTGGGATGACAGGGAGCATCTTCAACAACATGAGAAATTATTTTCTACCCCTTAAGAAATATTCTGTAAATTACAATGGTATCTCAAAGCTGAGGTGGAGGCACACTTCTACAGCCCAAAAGGTATGAGACACAAAGCAGCAATTCTTACATGACACCAAGCCTACAGAAAACACATCAGTAGAATGTGACAAATAAACAGAGGGCATGCCCCTTGCAAAGATGACTGATTGGGTGAAATGGTGTTTTCCCAAGAGATAAAGTACCTGTCCTTCTAATATAACCCAAATTCAGTTCAGCAACAAAAAACTGTCCTTTAAATTCAAATGAAACAAAATAAAAGGGAATGTTACCTGACAATATAGTATGGAGAGATTCATCCTTTATCAGCACTGACTGTTTCTGGATATCCCTAAAAAGGATGGAAACACAAATACCAAAAGAGAAATAAACAAGTACATGTTTCAGACTTACAAAATCAAAATTTTTTTTCCATCAAAATTACAAGAAATTACAAGAAATAAACTGAATGATTATTCTAGTACAGTCTATGCTCATGCCATAACTTTGTCCACAAGTGCAGCAGATTTGCATTCCTAGTTCTTCTACCTACCTCTCATCATCAGATTTGGGTGTGCGTGCCTGCACGCATGTGCATATGTACATACATCCATTTTACTGATGAAAAAAAGAAATTCAAAGAACAGATGTAAAGTTCAGTTCTTTGCATTGTGATTATGGTTTGTAAACAATGTATATGGTACTTATGAAGATGCAGATAATTTTGCCACAGTACCTTGTACTGTGAGAAACTTCTCTTCCAGTCCGATATGAAAAGGCCTTCTGGTTCATTAAAACTCAGCACATAAATACGTGGTTTCTGTTTCCCAGAAAGGCGCACCAAGCATGTTTAATAAACGACACTGCCATCCCAAGAAGTGACCTTGACAGTGCTGACAGACTTTTCTAGAAAGTCAAGACTGGCATCACAGCATGTTCTGGGTTTGTGAAGCATAGCAGTGAGGTTCTGAACCCTAGTTTCCCTGAGCACCCACAAAACCAGTAACAAGAGCTTCTACTAAACACATGCTTCCTCATATCTGCTGCCTGCAGATTAAGTAGCAAAGTATTTGCACTACTTGTGACCTTGGACTAATGTTCCTTTCTCCTTCAACCTGCAAAATGACAGCTATGCATGTTTGCCTAGAAAACTGCATGAGTGGTACAACACTACAGGCAAAAGGATCTATAAGCAAACTAACAGCACTCTGAGGCTAGTAATACAAGTCCCTCTCCCCAAGGAAGTCAGAAATATACTTAAGATGCAGAAGATAGGGTTACCTTTCAGGGTTTCGATCACTACAGTGAACACAACACAGACAGGCTAGCCTGCTAGACTGGTGCAGAAATAACATGTCCATCCATCTGAGGCTATTCAGTCAGATTCTAAAGGCTAGCAAAGAAAATATGGGAAGATATGGACCAACAACTCTGAGGCTGCTTTCTAATCTCCTTAAGAAGAAAGGCAGCATAACTGTAACAACCTCAGACAGAAACAAACAGGACTGAGAAAATAAGAGCATGGCCGACATCATGACAACAGCAAGACAGAATTAACTAGGTCTACTGTAGAATGCTGATGATATCCATAAGAAACCTTGCCATCAGACAAACTGCACACTACCAGTCGGGAGGGCAATACCTCTCAAGTTTTAGAGAAGGCAAAACAGGTTGGCAGGTTAAGCCCTATGATGACCTTCCTCTTGGAGAGGAGAATACGTACAACTAATCAACACAATTACACAAAGCAGCTATCCTTCCACTTCATCTGAATCACGTTAATTTGCCTAAGCATATTACGTTTATATAAAAATCTCTTCTTAATCATCTACTTACCACACAGACAGTGTTGCACTGGCAGTGAGAGCCATCAGGAAAAAGCCAGCACAGTGTAACGTGGAGACAGGATGCTGTAAGACGATAGGAGGCAGAAGCCTGCGTCCACATGCTGAAAACACTGATAACGTCCGTTTTTCACATGCTATCCCAACCATGTCACTAAAATGAATAAACACTGTTGAACTAGAGTACAGTTTTTTGACCAATATCAATACAGATCTCACTTCTGAAATAATACAGGCTGACAAATCATAAAACAGTGTATGTCAACATATCCCAATACCAATGGGTCCAATACTGACATTATAAAGACAGCACAAGTGTAAAAAAGGCTACATGCTAGGCTCCATTTTTAATCTTGAAAAATAATGTTGTTCTCCTGAAGTTATTTCCTTTTCCTACTAAGGATGAAAATAATTTAGAAATAAATCTAATATAATCATATCAAACTTCATTACACCTACAACTCCCTCATTCTGTGTTGCTGTTTCATTTCATGTGACTGATGTTGCCCAAAACCAAACAGTTGCTCACACTAGACAGTTTTGTGGAGATGCTTATGACAAAGTTTCTCCAACCTGTAAATACCTGTAACTGGAAGTCTGCAGCTGTTCTACTATTTGTTTTACTACATGGTAGTGAAGAGAAAAGAAAACAAGCAATCTCCTTAAAAATGTATTGGGTTCCTTAGCTGGAAGGCATCATCAAAATATGGAATTCTTTGCTGAACCACAAAGTTGGAGAGAATAAGTCTCAGTAGTTCAACAGGCAGCACACTTGTCTGATGTTGGAAGATAAAAAGACCATGGGTTTTATTTCAACACCAGACAGATGGATTTATTTTCAAATATTAACACTGCAGTGCAGGATGGGGGGTGGGGGTTGCACTCCCGAGTGTACCGTCCTTCAGATGAGACATTAAACCAAGGATCTATTTGCCTGAATTGGTGGTAGCTCAGGTGGATGTAAGAGATTCCAAAGCACTTACTGAAAAAAGTAAGGGAAGGTCCCTAGTGCCTGGCCAAATTTCCCCTAGTCTATATGAATAAAACCTCCAGTTTTCCCTTATGAGCAGCCACTGGCCCAGTGGAACTAAAACAAATGAATAAATGTGATACCAAAAATGAATAAACTTATGCAAGATCTGCACTCTGTTGCCCAGAGCCAGATCCAGCACTAGGTGAGACAGGCAGTTGCCTAGGGCCTGCTGCCATGGGGGGTGGGGGGGGGGTTGCCACAACATTTAATTTTTAATTAAAACAATTTTAAAAAATTACATTTCTTCTTTAAGAATGGACTTTGCATCTGTGCGATATCTTCTTTAAGGGCACGTCTGTGCACGTCTTTAGTATGACGCATACACAGGATTTAAACACTAACATCCCGTTGCTGCTTTTGCTCTTGATAACTGCTGCCATTAACAAATGGGAGTATACTGAACTGTTACCTGCTGCCCTGCTGTTTTCTCAACCAGAGAACACAGAACTGGCTGCTATTTGATTTTGGAAAACTATTTGGACTGCTACCATGGTGCTAGACCAGGAGATGGACATTCCTTCCTTCAGCAGGTGCTTGTGTGTTGGGGGTGTAAAATGCCTTAGTTAGGGATGGCAGTTTAGTTAATTAATTTGCTCAGGCTCAAACCCTGTACCTTGGTTACAGCAGACAAGAGTCTTAATTCTGTACACCAACTACAAGACTGCTCATTTAGCAGCAGTGGTGCATTTTTAAGGAATGTGAGTTTCAGTGGGTTTTCAAGGAATGTGAGCTTCAAGGGAAGAGCAATTTACTGTTGCGCATGCTAAGTATGTTTTCAATTTGCAACTGTTTTGTTTAGCAAATGTCTGTCAGTGTTTGTGCTAAAGAATTTGAAATTAGTGTTAGTACCATAATAGGTAGTATATACTTGCCTTTAATGCAGAAGGCTGTGGATTCTACTCCCAGTTAATGTAGATGGATTGCTGATACTGAGGTACGCTTTAAGGGGGGGGGTGTTGCACTCCTGAGTGTCTCGCCCTATGGATGAGATGTTAACAGAGGCCTCATCTGTCTGCATCAGTGGCAGGTGTGGTGAGATCTTTAACATCCACCTGAGCTATCAAAAAGAGTAGGGGGAAGTTATCCAATGCATTGATCAAACTTCCCCTAGTAAAGTATTGCCAAAGGTCTCCAGTGAAAATACACTACTAGGCTAGTGGGACTAACCTGGCCAATAAAGGACACTTAAAATTAAAAATTAAATTAAATACATATCCCGGCCCTCATTATAAAAGAAAAGAAAAAATGGTATGCACGCTGACAATTTTGAACACTGTTTATGGCAACTGGGGACAGCAACAAGTAATGGGACACCAAAATGCCTGCAGGGAGGGGGAAGGGTGGATGGGGATGTTCCATTCCCCTGTCTAGGGTCCCATGTGACCTTAATCCAGTTCTGCTGGTGCCCAGGATGCACCATCAATGAAAAAGCAGTAGACTATATAGCACAAAACAAAAATGAAAGCAAAGCAAGTTATATGTCACACTAGCAAGTTATTTGCTCATGTAGCTTACCTACACCTAAGTTGCACTTGTTTTAGATATGGTCAGTGTTAGCAAGAGTCTGAGTACTGACTTTTTAGTTTAAAATTTCCACCTAAAAATGACTAACAATGGCTCCTGATTAATGTGGGAGGGAGTACTGTAGTTCACATAATTTATTTAGGATGTCTGGTGATGGCTAGACAGAGCAGTACCATTTACCTTTTTGTCAGATTAGGTTTATTACATTCTCGAACCAACTGGGTTACGGTGTTTACTGTTACTTTCATACTGAGTTGTTCATCTCAGAAGCTATTCCAGTCAAAGATTAAGACATGCACAATTACTATTTAATGCCTCTTGGTATGTGACAGCAGGCAAGAGTATGCAAGAGCAACTTCTCTTTGAACCAGACTCAGACTGTTTATGGAAAATAATTAAGAAATTGTCTACTTACCATGATAAACATAGATTATGTAGTTTACCCTTCATTTAATTCCCCAAGTTAAATCCCATTATCATGTGTCTATTTGTTCATGTTATGTGCCCTGAATTCTTCTACTGTAGGTCTTGCTCTTTCACGTATGATTTCTTTACAAAATGTGGTCATATACTTTCCAAAATAATTCTCTTTTTTTAATGAAAGGCAGTTCTGCAGGCAGATATTGATTGCAATCCAGTCTGTTAAAAATAGTACACAGCTAGTCTTACTGAACTTTTAAAACGTCTCCCTCAGTAACCAACCACCCTGAGTGGACATCAACAACATGACCAATAACGTTTCTTGTGTGCTGCAGTGTGGGAAATTCAGAATGCTATTTCCTTTGGATATATTATTTGAAACATGTGACACAATGGAAATTATGATAAATTCTGTGGCTAGAGTGCATTTGAAGCCACATCGGGATGACAGCAGCAGATTCTGACAAGGATAAATTTTGTTACACATGATCTTTACAGAGTATTATGCTGCGAACAACCTTGCTACCAAGTGCGAGCCTCTAAGCTTGAGTGCACCAATGACCTTTCCTTCAGTAAGGAGGGTGCAGAACTTTGGAAGCTGTAGAGAGACTCTTCCATGCTTACCTAAACTATCTGTGAGAACCAAGGCTGCCTTTGCAAGAGGGTCAACTAATAAAAGGTTCACTGTGCTCCTCCTTACTTTTTGTCTAAGACTTTGGGATGAGTGGAATTGGCAAGAAGGTATAGAGAAGTCCCCATATTCAGGAGTTGAAGACATTTACTGCCCATGCCTTTTTTACATTGGTAACTGCTCTAAACACAGGAATAAATACTAGACCATATGATGTCTGGCCACGTACATCTGTAAGAAAACAAAATGAAGTTTTTTCCATCCTTATCAAGCACATAATACTGCTCACCTCCCATATTGTGCAGGACCTTATAGGATTACCCTAATGCAAATGTATTTTTACCAGTCCAGTCTTCAAGACTAGCCTTAAAGGTAGCAAAAGTACTTTGCTTGACCTGTAGTGGCAACTTATTCTATAAGCTGGGAATATGCTGCATTAGGAAACTCTCTTCAGTGAGTTTTGTTTATGTTTTGGTGTAGACTTCGGTCCCTAGAGTTGGTGTTTCTAGAAGCACTGTTTTTGGAAGAACTATTAAGTCAAATAGGATTGGGTCTTTCATGGCTTGAAAAGTTAGACAGTGGTCACCTTGGAGTAGCCAGGAGATGAGTATAAGGAAGATTGTGCTAATCTTTCAGGAAAGTTGAAGGATTAAGACATTTAAATTTCTTGGTTAGAAATCTTTGGGGCCTTTCCAGTTG
Organism: Protopterus annectens; assembly: GCF_019279795.1. Classification (NCBI taxonomy): domain Eukaryota; kingdom Metazoa; phylum Chordata; order Ceratodontiformes; family Protopteridae; genus Protopterus; species Protopterus annectens. Next base: position 829,866,252 of record NC_056733.1, read on the forward strand.
AGCAATATGCTTGGGGCACTGTATTCAATTATGGGTTGGATAAGGGAAGAATACAGGGATAGAAACTTTAACTCTTTAACTCTTGAAAACATTCCCTTGGTAATTAACTGGCCCACAAAGAAGGATTTCCTGACTATGGTGGAAATGTGATGACTAAATGAGAGAGTTGTCCACATAAGTACCTACATCCTCCAATAATCTTCTCTATCAGAAAGGAGTGACATTTATAACATGAGAGGAAACTCCAGTCTACATAAATAGCTGGCTCACTAAAATGTCTCCTTATGTCTAAATCTATTATCGGCTAGCCATAACCCTGGGGAACCATCATTTATAGCTGTGGATTTCAAATGGTCTAAGACAGGCAAGTATGATTTTCAACTGTGGTCAATTATCACGAATTAAGAATTGTACTTTAGCTGTGATCCTCACATTTGACACTGAAAAGATCTTCAAGCAGTTGTCTTTGCAACAATAACCAACATCTCAGTTACATTCTCTCTTACCTATGTCTTTTTTAGCTTGAAACTCCAAAGCATGGAATTTCTACCAGAAAGACACACAGTAGAGTCGGAGGACTTGGGTACATGAGACCCTTTTATATCCTGAGTTGGTGCAAATTCTCTTGCTCTCCTCAAGGCTGAATTCCTTGACATGGAAGGATGGATGTAGTAAACAAATACATAATCAAAAAATACATAAAAATACATACAAAATGAACAGTAGGAATGTAAATCTAGTAACCTGTGCCCAAGACTAATTATGATACAAGCAGAAACTCATAAAAACACAATTAAGCATAGCAGCAATGATGAAACAATTAAGTAAGAATAGGTTTTTATGCCATCAAGTACCACATAAAAAACAATAATCCCACATTAACGAGAAAGCAAGAAGTAGATGTTTCTAAGGAAAAACTAACCATTAACAGACTAGGCAGTATTAAGACAAAAAGATTTGGTCCAAAGCAATATGAATAAATACACAAGTATGTACAGTATGTTCGAGATATACATCTACTTTTATACAGACACTCAGATAAATTATGTGATAAAGGTTCTTTCTTTACATTTTGTTGATAGGTTAACCCTTAATCATTTTCAAAGAGGACCCGGGTTGGAAAACAGTAGCAAAACATTATAAAAAAAAAAAAATACACTATATGCAAAAGTGGAATTCGGCTAAAAAGAGATAGAGAGAGAGACAGAAAGAATATGCCAGATAAGCAGTTGTAGAGAGATCAAACTTAACTAGACTGGAGGGGACGAAAGAGGAATGGAAAAAAACAAGAGCACAGTTTTAAATAACAAGAAGGGAAAAAGGGCTAGCATGTAGTAGTGGTAACATAAAGGCATAAATGCAAAGGGGAGAGGTGAGCAGAGTAGAATGCTTAGTAGTAGAATACAGAAAAGTAGTAATGGGAGGAATTTTGTTGGTAGTATAGAAATGTTATAGAATGTAACAATATTTGCAGTTTATGTAAGAATGTAAATAATACAGTGTGGACTAGTGTAAATAAATCAAGGGTAACATGTTAATACAACAGTTACAAGTCATACACATGAACTCTCTACAGAACTAGTCATAAACTTTATGAGAAGGTGTTAATCATTAAGTTATGTCATACTTATGACAGGACAATGTTTTCCCAAGGTGGGAATTGCAGGACTGTTTAAAAGCGGGGAGATTAACAAGAATTCACAGTTCAAAAGAGAACATGTTCCAATCTCCTGAAAGGATGACACAAGATGTCCTGTTTCCAACTCTTGTACTAGTTTTGTGAATTAAGAGAATTTTATTATTAGATCTGAGAGTTTCTACTGCAGTGCACAACTTTAATAGGTAGGTTAGAGCAGGGAGTCGATTTTTATACTGTTGCTTGGGTGTGAAGAGAAGGTGGAAGAATCTGCTTTTTTAGTATACTCAGTTCAATATCTTTAATTATGGTACAGCAATATTTATTTATTTTATTTATTTTACTTTTGTCGACCGGGATAGTCCGACTGGATACATGTTCATTTTCAGCGGAGGCCTGAGGAGAAAAGCTCCAAACATACAAACAGATAAATTATAATAAAGACAAGTATAAATTACAGTTTATGTTCAGCAATGTCCAAATACAAATTAAAATCACAATCTCACATTTCAATAACAAGTAAGGTTACAAAGTATTAGTTGTAAATAAACAGTAAATTAATTAAGAGTACCATTTATCATATGGTAGCAGGGGAGGAATTAGTCAGGATTAGAGCAAGGGCATAGCCAGTGAGTTTTAAAATACTGTATTAGGTTTTGTTTGAAGAGGGGAGAGAATGCCCACTGAATTTGCAAACAGAGTCCCTAGCTGAGTTGTTAGCTTTAACAGTTTGTACCAACAGTTTTGTAGATGACCAAAGTGGCCTAGGGTTATTCTAGAGATGGATAATGTTTTTGAGTGAGGTCAATGCAACAATGGGTTGGTTATACTGGATTAATCTAGGGAATTCTAGCCATCCTAAGAGGTTTAGGTTCTAACAGTGGTGTGTCCTACAGGTAGTGCCAGTGCCAAACCTGGCAATATGGTTATAGCAGCTTGAGAGTTTGCTGAGATCAGATTTGCTCAAGTTAGTGAGCACAGGGGAGGCATACAAGAGGGCTGAAGGTAGATGAGTACAGGCAAAGGGGGCCCTAGCTAGAGGGTTAAGGAAAGGTTAATTTTTATATAGGGAGCCAATTTTTTTTATTAATGGTTTTAATTGTTTGATTGACATGCATGTTGTATTTAAGGCTGTTGTCTATTATAACACCTAAAAGTTTGGTATGGGTATCCGGTGATATTATGGTATCATTATTAGATGTTATAGTAAATGAAAATTAAGAGGACTTGTGAGTAGGGGAGAAGAGCAGTAGTTATGTTTTATTAGGGTTTAATATCAGTTGCTGATTACAGAGCCAATTTTCAACTGTGTTGAAGGTTTGCTGGGATAAAGTGAGGAGATCTGTTGGGGAAGAGGCTGAGCAAATCAGGGTGGAGTCGTCAGCGTATTGTATACAGGTTGCTTCTGGGATGACAGTGTGAAGGTCATTGATAAATAGAGAAAAAAGAAGGGGTCCTAATACAGAGCCCTAGGGGACTCCAAGAGTGATGGATAGAAGGGCGGAGAGTTTGTCCTGCCATAAATACAGCCTGCTGTCTTCCACTCAGATAAGATCAAAACCACTGGATAGCATGGTTGTCTAGGGATATTGTTTTAAGGGTATGTAAAAGTAACTGGTGGTTATTACTGATGGGCTGTAATTTTGCTACTTTGTAGTATGTGGAATTAAGATTTTTTTTCTTGGGCAGATTTGCTCATATTACCTATGACTTATCTAGTATAAATAAAGGCTTATCTACACTTTTGACAAGTCATCAAAAGTTAAAAAAAAAAAAAAAAAACGCCATGTGTTCCAAACAAAATAGACGAAAACAGCTGAGCAAGAACTACCACATTTAACTGAGAGCCGACTGCCACAGAGAAACTTAAGGTAGTAGTGACTGACACTGAAAAGTATGACCACAACACTGTGGGTACTAGAATATGTACACTAAGTCTGACACTACTGTAAATTACAGAATTCCTTTTACTACTAATTACAGCAGTCGAGTAGTAATTGTAAATAAGTAGCATGGGAATGGGAATGGGACATGGGGGGGGGGGGATCTTGCCAGTTTTTACTCATCTTCTTCTTTTTTTAGTTCACTACGGTTGACCATCAACCTCCCACTAGCTCTACTCGTCGTCCACTAAGTCTACCAGAGGATGCTGGTGCAGCATCATATTGCTGCTGGGGCGTAAGCCCTAATCTGCCACCCCATGACAGCCTTACAGCAAGGAGCTTGCCAGGGTCTTTACAGTGAGACAAGCTACCTCCTTTGCTCCTCAGGGTGGGCGAGTCAATCTGTTGCTCATTCCCATCCTTTCCCTGTCCAGTCCTTCAATCTTCTGTTTAGCTATTCAAACAGAGGCCATATGGGGCACAGGGAAGTTTAGACCTTTGCTATTTAAAGAAAGTAGTCTCAATTTTGTGACTGCACTTTTCAGTGTGAACATTACTATCATGAGCTTCTATCATGCAGTTCAGTGGCCTCATGACATTACAAGATAATTTTACTAACCTGACAAATTTGCAGATATTCCACGGCCACAGAGTCCTATGACCATACACAGCTTGTCAGGACCCTTTTTCAGGTTGCATCTCCTTTCTGCAGGATGGCTACAGCAGTTAATCCCACGGTAAATCTGTGGATACCCACTCAGTAATCCAGGGAAAGTATGGGAGACACTGTACTATAAGCCTATTCATCAAGTGTTTTATTTAACTGTTGAAGTGTTACGTCTCTGGTGCTACTATTGGTACAGATATTGGACTTGTGGAGAGACAGGAAGTCGAGGACAATCAAGTTTGTAATGCTGCAGTAAGCAAGAAAGAGATCTCCCCTCAAAAGTCTATAAGACACTGGCTACAGGGATAGAACTTCTAAAGCCTTAACTGGTAGCTCAGAGACTTCAGAAATGTAATCTTTTTAGTCAGGAACATCTACGGTCTTTCTAATTGCAAGGACCATTCCAACTTGCTGAAAAAGTACGGACACCACATCTAGCACTTTCATTCACTTTATTGACTGTGAACTTCCTCAGAAACAGTTTGAACTCCACCCCAAAGCACTTTTTATAGAAAAAAACAGTCACATGATAACAAATTTCATATGTAGAATTAATTTTCAAATATCAATTAACAACATAAACCAACATAAAAATTACTATTAAACAAATAAATGTGTTTAGATATAAATGTATATTCACTGTTTCGTTTGTAAGAAACATTTTATAATAATAGTTTCATTTAAACGAGGAACATAGTCTGCTCCTAAATGTAATTGCCATATAGTTTCCTTAAATTCCAAAATAACTTTACTATCACCCATAAAATCATATTTACAAACATTATCTAATACTGAAATGTAAACTTCTTAAAATCTTTACAGACAGTAGAATGTCTACCTAGTGCATTTGTTTGATTTTTGTTCTTTATTGCCAAAATGTGTTCACTCATTCTTTTCTTTAAACATCTACATAATAACTAGGACATGAAAGACACTGGGCAACATATATTACCATTTCACTATTACATGTATAGTAACTTTTACACCAAAAAGTTTTACTAATGTGTGCAAAATAAACAGATGAGGAATTACTTGTATACCTACAGTATCTACAATTGTTGCAAGCGTAGGTCCCTTTAGTCACAATATTTCTACTTCCACCTATATTTTTATTCATTCCCCGTTCTAATAAACTCTTGATGTTGTTTACCTTTTTAAATGTGAAATATGGTCGTTCACCTATAACTTTTATAAGGTCCTGATTGCCCATCAAAACTTTCCAATTATCTACAATGATGTACTTAATACACCACATTTCCTTTGTAACAGGTAATACAAATGCACATGAAAATTCTGCATTAGTACCGTCAATGCTTCTATTTTGTAAATTATTTCCTATAGGAATTTCCTTTTGGTAAAATAAAATAGGACTAGCCTTGCTTTTTCTTAAGACTGTCACTTCTTTTTCTATAGGTTTTAGTAGTGACTTACCATAGCCTGTTGCCCAAAAAAATGTCCTTAAAATTTGCATCTCCTTGATAAAAATATCATCTTGAGATGTCAATCTACTCAACTTAATAAATTGTCCCTTGATGACTCCTTTTTTCATGTGGAATGGAAGTAAACTTTCCTTGTGTAGATATTGATTTGCAAATGTTGATTTCCTATATATGTTACTGATAACATTTTAGAACTATAATCATATGTAAAATGTAAATCAAGGAAATGTATACTATTACCAGACCCTCCTATAGTAAACTTTAAGAAATTGGTAGTACTATTTAAATATTCAACACATCTTCCAAAATCTTCAGGGATGCCCATGCCAAAGGAAGAACAAATAGTCAATGTATCGATGATAAAACAGAATATTTTTTTCAAAAATACTGTTCTCAATAAATTTGGCTTCCCAGTTGGCCATTACTAAATTTGCATAGGCTGGAGCAACCTTTGCACCCATGGCCACTCCTGAGGTTTGCTTATATAGCTGGTTGTTGAATTTTAAAAAATTATTGTCTAAAACCAATTCCATGAGGGTAAAGACTGTGTTAATTTTAGAATTCTCAAACACACTTTTTTTAGTTAAATATTCCCTTAGAAATTCAATTCCTATCTCATGATCAATACATGTGTAAAGTGAAATAACATCTAATGTTGCAAAACAAAAATCTACATTTGTCATATTTAGCTCTCTTAAATGTTCCAACAAATGCCAAGAATCTTTCAAATAAAATTTTGATGCCTGCACAACTGGATTAAGAAAGAAGTTTAACCAAGTAGACAAAGTTTCAGTTTTAGATCTACCAGCCGATATGATAGGTCTAAAAGGAGGCTTTTGATTATTTTTCTGTATTTTAGGAATGCTAAAAAAACAGTCATTTTGGGATGTTCAGCTTTCAAATATGTATAACTTTGGTAATCTATTTCGCCCTGACAAAACATATCAAATAGACAAATGTCTAAGTATAAAAACTTTTCATTAATAAAATTAATATCCACTACTTTCTAAGTATTCTCATCTTTTAGCATATTTTCTATAGAACTGTTGTAATCAATTGTATCCATAACAACAATTTTACCATCTTTATTTGCCTTCATAACTCTTAATTGGCTGTTGTCAATCAAGATTTTCAATGCTTTGGCTTCTGAATCTTCCAGACTATGAATATTTCTATCAGGTTCAATAGCTCTAATAGCTGTTTCACATAATCTTTGAAATACTTGAAGTGTACTCAGTAAAAGTAGATTAAATGTACTTGCTTGTTTAGGGCCCATATTTGGAATGCCACAATTTATATCTTGCATAATGTACTTTAAATTTAATTTTCTTAAAGCCAATCTGAAGTCAATAATAACTCTGGCTACATTAAAAGAATTACAGGGAATAAAAGAAAAAACTTTTTTGAGGAGCTCTATTGTAGGTTTTGATAAAACAGTACCAGACAGGTTTGTGAAGAATCTTCGTGTTCAGTTACTTAGTTTTTTGGTCTTTCTAATTGTTTGATACATTCAGTGAGATACATCCAAATGAGGAATGTTCCTCGTAATGTGGTACACTTGAAAAGTATGGTGGTGTGTATTATCACCAGTGAACTCAGATATATCTGTTGGCCTGTTAATATTTATAAAAATACTTGCAAGAGAAGAAGTGTCATGGAAGATCAGGAGAGTCTGTACCTGTTGATAACTTGGGCAAACACTGAAACTGGCTGATCTAAGCAACTAAGCTTTAATGTACTTTTTCCTTCAAATAATAAGCCATGGATTAGCTAGCCATGTCCCGCGCTAAGCAAGGAGGGTTCAAATATAATTATTTTATTCTCTGATTCCCACTTCATCCTAGGCAAGGCTGTGGTGCATTCATTAAGTATTATACCTTTAACGGGATTCAGGATTAAAGCAGACAGCCAGAAAATAAATGACTGAAATGGTACCAAGGACCACATAAAGTGGGCCTGTGGGCTGAAAGTTTCAGATCCTTCATCTACACCATTGATGCATTACCAAGGCTACTAAAATTCTCTTACATTCCAGCAAATTTATCCTAACTGCTAAAAGCTGAAGTAAAAATGTACACAATGGCATACAAAATTAAAAATTGCTTCTCCCCAAAACACCCCAGCCTAAGACAGCTCTCTAAACCCAATCTAGCCCTAATCCGACATCCCCAAAACACTCTCATCTTATCTAAAAATTCCCCATAAATTTAAATATACACTTTAACTTAAACTATTAAATAAAACAAATGAAACACAAACTGGATTTTCATTCAGTGCAATATGAAAAATAATTTTACACATCATGAACATAAAATCCAGACACCCCCACAACTCTTCTCGTCTAAATCAACCCCAGTAAAAAAACAAATCTTACTGGAACAAAAAAAGATACAAACAACCAAACTACAGAAAATTACTACAATTAGCCTATCAGAAAATTGCATTATATGCAAACGTACTGCAATTCTAACTATTTAACTAAAAAAATATAACTAATCAATAAAACTAATAAAAAATCCAAACAAAATTTTACTCACCTAATAAAGTACTATATATATATATATATATATATATATATATATATATATATATATATATATATATATAAATATATATATACATATATATATATATATTTATATGAACTGTTGCATCATAAAATGAATATCAAAATTAGCCAGCTCCAATGCCACAGACAGATAAAGCCCAGACTATGACCTAAGTGAACCAAATTTAATTAGTGGCCTGGGTGCTTGAATGGGCTGTTGGGGAGTATAGGAGGAAAGGGAGTAATAGTAGATAGCATATAGCCATAATCCTTTGAATGAGGGACAGAATCATGGTGTGTGCCTTGGGGGATAGATTTTGGCTCACCACGCCACCATCTGGTGGTAGCTTTTATTAGTGAGTGCAAAGAAGCATGAACTTGAAAAGGAAGGCACTGTGAGCTCCTGCAGTGATGCTGGTAGCTCAAATCCTACCCCTGGGCGTGGTCATAAAAATACCCTCACTGCAAGGATGTGGTGAGGGCACATGCAGTTCTTATATATATATATCTGCCTGAGAGCCCCACTGGATGGCTCTCCCCCAGTGCTACACTGGATTCAGCTCCATAATACTGAGAAATAAATGGGCAGAGCCTAACTGGGTGAGGTATGATGGTCAGCAGACATAGACGCTAAAGGCTCCTAGTGGAAAAATTTAAGTTTACCTCAATAACTGCGGAAGAAAACCACGCACATGAATGCCCAATCATACTAAAAAAACAACAAAAAAACAGCAAATAACATAGTCCACCCAAAGTCAATGAAAAACACTTCAAAACAAACACACAAAAATAAAATAAAATAGAAAAAAGTATAAATTGAATAAATGAGTGTCTACCTTCTGAGATATATGAAGTATCTTGTATTACAGGATTAGGGATTTCAGTTTATGATGAACTGCCAAAACCACCTGACATGAAACTTGTTCCCTGAAACTATAGTGCAAGACAGTTAATGCACCACACAACAGACCCATGCTTGTACATATGTGTCTGTTTGTATATGTGTGTGTGTGTCAAAAACAAGTATGCTCCGAAAAATTACCATGCAAAACAATCGCTGCATATTACATTGATTTCTGTGCATCAAAACTCATTTAAATGGGGGGACTAAAAACACAAACTACACTGATCACAAAAACAGAACATACAACAAGAACTCAGCTACAAAAAAGAAGAAAAAAAATACTAATAACAGATTCAGACAATTTCTCAGAATACTGATACAGTTAGGGAAAGGAATATTGGTACAGTAATGTGTAGAAAGTACAGCTGTGTACACTTACCATAAATGTAGATGTTCGAGTGCATTTACTGTTGCAGTCATCACACTTGGGTTATCTGCCTGCAGGTAGCCCTCATTCGCCTCGAATACCAGAGACTTAGTGTTTCTGTATCGGTTGCTGTTGCTCCATGACTGACATCAGGTGGTCAGGGATATAAAAACAGGCAGCCGACGCCATTACATCAGTTTTTCTTGCCCCAAATGTCAGAAGCCCCCAAATAGGGAGCTAAGTTATGGTGGGGAAAACACCACCAGTAAAAGGTAAATACCAATACCCCAAAAAGGGGTGAGGAATAGGCAGAGAGAGGAGAGAAAGAGAGAGAAATAAGGGGGCTGGAGGGAGGGAAACCAGGACTGCAACAGTGAATACACTCGAACATCTGCATTTATGGTAAGTGTACACAACTGTACTTTGTTCTTCGTGTTTCACTGTTGCAGTCATCACACTTGGGTAGATTCCCAAAGCTGAAGAAGGCTGGAGGCAGTCAAGAAGAGTTGGGGCTGGCTAGTATGTCTTGCAGGACTGCTGTAGCAAAACCCGCCCTGGATTTGGAAAAGATAGGCAGGTGGTAATGCTTGGTGAAGGTGTGTACAGAACTGCTTCCAGAATGTCCCTGTAGGGACTCCCCTGAGGAATGCTGTAATGGTAGACGTTCCCCTAGTGGAATGTGTTCCCACCCCCCCGAGGGGTTGGTTGCCCACGGTGCTTGTAGCAGAAATGGATGCAGTGTGCTATCCATTTGGAAATTGTTTAGAAATGGCCTTGCCCTCTACCCCTGGTGCAAAGCTGACTAGTAGCTGGTCAGATGTTCTGAAGGGCTTAGTCCTATCAAGGTAGAATCTGAGCTGTTTGTGCACGTCCAAAGAGTGCCGAACCCTTTCCCCTTTATTTTGAGGATTAGGGAAGAAAGTTGGCAAATGGATAGATTGGTTGAGAGCCACACTGGATACCACTTTAGGCATAAAGGAAGGGATAGTCCTGAGGGAAACCCTGTCAGCATGGTAAATAATGAAGGGTTCCACAGCCATGAGTGCTTGTAGCTCAGACACTCTTCTAGCTGAAGTGATGGCCAGAAGCAAGGCTGTTTTCCAAGAGAGGAATTTTAACTCTGTTCATGCTGCAGGCTCAAAGGGGGGAAGCGTGTGTTTTTCCAGTACAAAGTTAAGGTCCCAAGCAGGGGTGGGTGCTCTCCTTGGCAGCCTTGAGTTGTTTGCCCCTCTCAGGAACTGTTTGATAAGAGGGTGAGAGAAGAGAGGTGGCTCAGTGTTGTAATGAGCTGAAATGGCAGAGGCATGGATCTTAATGGAAGAGGAGGAGAAGGATAGGCCTCTGTGGAGTAGATCTTCTAAATAATCCAGGATTAGAGGCAGGGAGGGCAGGTTTGTGTCCTCTCCTTTAGACTGAATCCAGGAGCAGTACCTTTTCCACTTATCAGCATAGGATTTCCTTGTACTGGGTCTTCTGGCTTCAAGAATGATGTCCAGCACCTGCTTGCTTAGGCTGGTTACTGGGGGAGAATTCCTGGAATAAGCCAGGCTGCAAGATTTAGCGTTTGCAGCTGCAGATGCAAGATCTGTCCCCCCTGCTGAGAGAGCAGGGTTGGGTTCTGGTGTAGGTGCTAAGGTGGCACCGGTGACAGGCTGCGCAGGAGCGGGTATCAGTACTGGCATGGCCAGTCCGGGCCAATCAGAATTGTCATTGGTCTGTCCTGACTTATCTTGAGCAATACTCTTGAGAGAAGGGGCAGAGGGGGAAAGGCATAGATTGAGAGATTTACCCACTGGAAGGATAGGGCATCCACTTTCCAGGGCCTGCTGTGAGGAGTCCTGGTGCGGAATTTGCTGAGCTGGTGATTACAGGGGGAGGAAAATAGATACACCTCTGGGGTCCCCCATTTCTGAATCAGAAGGTTGAAGGTGCTGGGCAATAATTGCCACTCGTGTGAGTCTAGAAGATTTCTGCTTAAGTCGTCTGCCAGTGAGTTTTGTTTGCCTGGCAGGAATTGAGCTTGCAGATGGACCTGCATGTCCAAGGCCATGTTCCACAGGGCCATGGTTAGTCTGCAGAGTGGATAAGAGTGTGTTTTCCCCTGCTTGCTGATGTACCACATAACTGTGGTTTTGTCTGTTTTCATTAGCAGGTGTACCTGGTGAGAGTACGAATCTGAAAGCTGTCAGAGCATGCTGCACAGCTAGCATCTCTTTTTGGTTGATGTGCAGATGAATTTGACTTGGGCTCTAGCGGCCCTGAATGCACTTGCCGTCCATGTGTGCCCCCCCCAGCAGGTATAGTCTAATGCATCTCTGGCTATGGTCTGGGCAGCAAGGGGTTGAGTAAAAGGCAGTCCTTTGCTGTGGTTGCATGCTGCTGCCCACCAAACAAAGTCTGTCCTTAGACAGGGTATGATAGGAATGACGGTTTCCAGGTCCTGAGAATGTTGGCACCAAACACTTTTTAAGTACCACTGAAGTTTCCTCATATGCAGTCTGGCATATGGAATTAGTAGGATGCATGAGGCCATAAACCCTAGGGCCTGCAGGATTTTCCTTGTGGATAGCTGGGTTCTGGTGGCCATTTCAGTAAAATAGTCTGTCAGATAGGCTTGTTTTTCTGGAGTGAGGAATCCCATCTGGGATGCTGTGTCCAAGCTTGCTCCCAGGAATACAATCTTTTGACTGGGGACAAGTTTAGAATTCTTTACATTGATGGTGTACCCCAGGGAGGTTAGAATGTTTTTTTTACAAATGTCAGGTGCTGCATCAGCATTCCCTGACTGCCTGAATCACGCAGTCGTCCAAGTACGGGTAAATCTGAATATTTCTCGGTCTGCAGTAAGCAATGGCTGGAGCCAGGCATTTTGTGAATACTCTGGGAGAAGTGGACAAGCCAAAGGGAAGTGCAGAGAACTGATAATGCATAGATCTTGCTCTGAAGCGTAGATATTTCCTGCACAAGTCCCTTATAGGGATGTGCAAATAGGCTTAAGTCGAGGGTGACTAACCAGGCATCTTTGGCAAGCATAGGTAGAAGCTGCTGCAGGGTGAGCATTCTGAATTTTGGTACCACCAGGAAGGTGTTGAGAATTGACAGATCTAGAATTGGGCGCCAAGTGCCCTCTTATGTGGGTACCAGGAAGAGTCTGGAATAGAATCCTTGGCCTGTCTGTTCCACAGGAACAGGTTGAATTGCCTTTATAGACAGCAGGGATTGAACTTGATTTTGTGCCTCTGCCCACTGGTTTGGAGGAAGGTCTGGGAACTTGTTTGGGGTTGGCAGTGAGTGGAAGTAAGATTTGCACCCCTGGGATACAATGTTGAGGACCCATCGGTCTTTGGTGATGGAAATCCATTTTTCTGCATGAAGGGCAAGTTTTCCTTCTAGGGGCACAAGTAGTTGGGCAGGGGTGGGGAGTGGAGTTGAGAAGTCATTGGGAATTCTATCCGTAAGGGGGTGGTTTAGCACTCCCTGCTTTGGAGGTGGAGGCACTCCATTGCTCAGATCTCTGCATACCCTGAGAATGTAGTCTGTGTGGTCTGTTATCCCTGGGTCTGGTTTGAGATAGCCTTGAGGGGGCTGGAAAAGACCAGTGTTTTCAAGGGGCAATGCCAACTGAATCTAGGAGGCTCTACTTGCAGGAATTCTTTAACTGTCTGCATAGATTTAGCTTTTTCTTCCATCTTTTTAAGAACCTCTTCTGTTTTGGTGCCAAACAGACTGTCCTTGTGCAAAGGAACATCTAATAACTTGATTTGACATAGTCTGGCAAGGTCTGTTCCTTAAGCCAAATATGCCTTCTCAGTACAAAACCAGTGACTGCTGCCCTGCAAGATGCTTCCAGGGCATCAAAACCACACTGCAATGTATGCTTGCTGACTTAGCTTGCAGAATGCATACACTGTTGCAATTCTTTGTTTTCTGCACAGTCTGTAAAGGTTGCTAATTTTTGCTTAATAAGTTCCATAATATGTTGTTGGTACTTCAGCATGTGAAACTGACAATTCAGAGCCCTAATGGCGAGAGTTGCAGAGGTATATACTTTCTTACCCCATCTGTCCAAAGCTCTGGAATCCCTGTCCGAAGGGGTGGGATTCTTAGCTGTAGTAGCTTTGATACCTTTAGGCCCATGGGAAATTATCTCTGGATCAGCAGTACGATTTTTGAAAAGGAATTTGTGAGAATCAGGTACTCTGTAGTACATGTGTGGTTTCCTAGGAGCAGGGGGTAAAGTATCAGGGGTAAGGCTGGATTACATAAAGACATCAACAACTTCCAGGACTGGGGGTTTTGCTAAAGGCCTATGTTGTGGCAAATCTAGAAATTCTCCGAGTCTCTTTTTGGACTGAGGATAGTCTTGGCATTCCCAATGGAAATGCCCTCTTAAGGTATGTAAGGTTTCACCAAAAGACAAATCCTCTGAAGGAGAGGCAGAGGGAATGGATTCCTCTGCATCAGAATCCTCATAAGCAGATAAGAGCATGTCTTCATAATAAGATACCTCAGAGTCTTCGGACTCTTGGTCTGTTGAAGCTGCACAGGACTGATCTCTTTTTCTCTTAGCAGGGGAAGGCTGGCTTCCCCTAATTAGCATAATAAGGTCTTCTGCAATTTTAATCATTTGATGATGTGGCAAGAAAGCAGGTGCATGTGCTTTGGTCATCGATTTTCTTGGCGTAGCGTGTACTCTTGGCCTTAGAAACTCTGTAGTTTTAGACAGAACTGACAACGCGAAAGAGGTTGTCGGTTTGTGTCGAACACTGGTAGTGCGAAGAACTTCCTCAGAACCGGTGCCTGCTCAGCGGCTCCGGACCCATACAAGGCAGAGACATCCACAGGTGCCATAGTCGAAGAAGAGTCTCGCGGCATACCGGACTCCAAACAGGTCTCAGTAGAGGCCTGTGAATCTATAGAAGCGGGCATCAGGGGCTGCGAAAGTGCTTCACTGAGAACCGGCAAACTGGCGGCTATCTTAACGGAAGCATCGTCGGCAGATTTGGACCTGTGCGGTCCGTCTCTGTGTTTATCTTTATGTTTTTTCGGAATATCTGTAGTCGGATGGCTTACCAAAGCCATTTCAGAATACCGAGATTGAGAACAAAAGTATTTAACAACAATAACGGCCTGACGATGAATGGTTTGGGTGTTGAATAAGGCACAAAACAGATAGCGAGGTACGTCGTGGTCTGGGCCTAAACAGGTGACGCAGTAAGAATGAAAATCATGGTGTGGTATTTGCTTTCCACAGGCAAGACAATTGTTAACTTTTTCTGACATCGGTTAGAGCAAGAAAAATGGATCCTCAAAGGGGTACTTAGCTTTAGAAGACTTCAGGATGACTCAATTCATAAACGAAAAACTCCGGTAGCGGCTGACCAGCACTCGTGCAAACTGCTTCTGCTTCTGGCTCCTCTGCAAGAAAGACTGGTGTAATAGCGTCAGCTGCATGTTTTTATATCCCTGACGACCCGACGTCAGTCCTGGAGTGACAGCAACCGATGTAGAAATACTAAAGCTCTGGTATTCGGGCCGACTGAAACACGAAGAACATCTGGGATTAGGAGAAATTACAGTGTTAGTGCACGAGTAAGGATGGATAGGGAGGCTATGTACCCCCATACTACCTTACTCATGTATGGGAACCCTAACTCTTGTTCCCTCATACTACCTTACTCATCTATGGTAACCCTAACTCCTGACCCCCCCCCCCCACACTACCTTACTCATGTATGGTAATCTTAACTCTGCTGCTGTGTCAAACCCCAACCAGACACATCCGACTTACCAAAAACCTTTCTGTAACAGTACCACTGCACAAGACACGTGTGTTCGCATATGCACACACACACCACTTACATCAACAAAGAAACAAAAAAACCCACTAAAACTGTCGCCCAACATAGCCCAGAAACACGGACACGCACAAACACAGTAAAACACTATCGATCCCTTTCCCTAGTCCTACTGCTAACATTAAGCAGCAAACACTTGCGCACAACACTCCAACTAATGTTGAAACCTCTGACCTTTCTGAAAGCTTCAGCATTAAAATAAAACCCTGCTTATAGTCATGCGAGCACAGTTCACACTCAGCAGGAACAGTTACTGTTCCTCACTTCCAACACTTCTGGTACTCGACAGAGAGTGATTTCGACAAAGACAAACGGTGGATAGCTGTCCATTAAAAGCTTATTCTTCAGACTTTAATGCAACTACATAAACATACACATGTAAACATATGTATGTATGTATGCATGCATGTGTACATCTACACACAAACATTACATTTACATAAATAGGAAACTAATGTATAAAATATACCACAAGAATCACTGTATAAAGATTAAATAAATACAAACATGTATATGCATATGTGTGTGTGTGTGTGTGTGTGTGTGTGTGTGTGTGTGTGTGTGTGTGTGTGCAAGAAAGATTGAAAGCCTTAATAAAAACGGAAATGAAAAAAAAAAAATCATAATGTCTTTGCTGTTTTTTAAATGCATATAATGAAAATAATCTAAGGCCATAAATATGGTCTACAAACAAGATGCAAGTTAAACCTTCAAATAACATGTAAAGTACTGCGCCAACATCCTGCTTAATTTGCTGATATAAAAGTGTTACATATGAACAGAATGACTTCTGTAATGATGTATGAATAGGAAGGTCAGGAACAGATGAAATTATCATTCTGTTAAGTTACTAAGAATGATACTGCCAAAAAGCTGCATTATTTAGAAAACTCTGCAATAAAGAAAACAGTAACGGAGAGAGACTTGTTAAGTAATTAAACATTTAACTGAACAGTCTCCACTAAAAAAGCATACAACTAGTAAGGAAATATACATATTTGTAGGACCACAATAAAACAGAAAATCTATGTGGTCAAAATACGAGGTAATTACAATTTGAAGCACTCGGCAATAACAAAAGTCTTTCCAAACCCAAGACAGATAAACTCTGCTAAGACGTACTCAAAATCTGATGTTACTAAAAAGGAGAACTTCCCAAAAGAAAAATGTGGTAGTGGGTCAGAAATCATTATTATTCTGATGACTACTGCATTAAAACCTACTGTTATATTAAGTTATCCCAAACCATACTAAAATTCTAGACTGCTTTTGTAAACCTGTTAGCATTGTTACCTAGAATGTCAGCAGTGGTCAAGGTACATTATATCTTTAAAAGGTAGTCCTGGACCTTACTTTCTCTTATCATCAAGAAGTGTATTCAGTCATAGTGCCAACTTAGGCCTTCTGTCTCCATGGGTACTACCACTTGGTCAATGACAAACACTTAAAACATGACTGTACACTGTAATCCAGATATGTGCTCGACTCAAAAAATTTCTTCAGACCCCAAATCAAAACTCTCCCCCTTCATATTCAGAATACTACCAAAGAAGATAGCCTATGGAAGGGGCATGAAGACCTAGGTCTCCTGTCATTAGGGTTATTCATCACTGGGAAGAAGGTCTCTGAGGAATAAGTTGTTCGGCTAAAGGTCTGATTCAGACAATTTAGAAAGTGGCAGATCTTAGTTAAGGTGGAGGGGTACCATGAATATGGAGGATTGCCCAAGTTGCAGGCTATTTCCCTGCTAGGCTAAGACACAGTTCTCCACAAAACGTCTACAGTCAAATGCCAATGACTGTGGCAGGCTTTAGGCCTACCCTTTGGGCATGAGGTACAACACCTGTTAAGCCTATATCCTAAAAATTCTCAGGAATACCTTCAGGCATCTTTAAGAATCATCAGCATATAAAAAACAGTCAAATTCAGGAGACAGCATAATTCTATTGGTGTGAACATCCTTCACAGGTAGCTCGTTATCACGGTCTGGCACAGATATCTGAAAACATTTCCAATGAAGTTTTTAAAAGGCAACAAAAGCCAAAGTAGATATCCAACTGTTTGCCTCCAGTGTACTCAGGACAGATAGGGAACCAGCTTTATAGTGGTACCAGACTGAGGAAGCACAAGACAGATCCTTATCATGACAGGTGTCTGCTGACCTAGGGTCAGGGTTGGAGCTGACTGGGTCCCTACAGACTCAGGCTCTCTGCCCACTGACTGCTTAAAGGAAATAACATCTGACCACTACATCTCTTTGGGCTTCCTTTGTTGTATGACAAAGATAGAAGGGATTACCTGATGGATGGCTGACCAGTACTAAAGCCCAAGTCTCTTTTGGTCCAAGTAGGCCTCAAGATTCTGTGCCTTAAAAGATGAAATATTTTTCCTCAAAATCACATTGTGTTCATACTGAGACACTGTGGGTGGACATCGCTTGGTGGAATATGCCTTACCCACATTGTGGACACTGGAAAATAAGAAACAGCCATATGCCAAAAGTTCAAGTTAAAGTCCAAAACAGTTAATTTAGGTACAAAGATTATAATAATTACATTTCCAATAAAAGCCAATGGAAAAATTCACAAACTGTACATTTATTACCTGGAAGATGCCTCGAAGGGACCCGATAACCAATCACTTATTTGCTGCAAAAAGAAATGAAGGATGATACAAGTGTCCACTTCTTTACATACTGTAAAGCAGACTGATGTTGGTCAAGGAGGAACTATGCTCATGATGGACATCCAAGTTATTTCTAGCAGTCAGTCTAGAAGGTTGGATGTATGATCCAGAAAAGGATGGGAGGAATGACTTAAAGAGTCTGTCAAATCATTCATTTGCCAGACCACTTCAAGGCAAATTACCCCTCCCTACAAAGGGTGTCTAATTGCATTCCCCTGCTTGTTTAGAAAGTTCCAGACAGACTGGTTGTTTGACTAGGTGTGGAAGCTTTATCTCCTAGGTTTTAGGGCCAGGAAGGCAGCTCTTAGTAGTAATCTACTGATGTGAAGACATCATTCTCCATGTAAGGAGGTGGATCATATGTCTTGCACAGTGTTAAGAAAGGAGTTGAGATCCTGACCCCAAAAGTGAAAAAAAGCACCAAAATTTGCTATGCATTTGCTTGCAGAATGAAAAGGCCCAGTGACAGGCTGGTAAGAAGAGGTATGACAACAGGAGCAAGTCCATGAAGGCATTTTAGGTCAGAGTTCGCTGGCACCTCAAAATCCAATGCAACATCCGTGCCATCAGGTTTGTATACAGCACCACAAAGATCACAGGGAAGCCATAAGTCCCAGAAAATGTGGCATAGTCCAAGCCTGGACTCTGTGTTCAGTTCTTACCAATTTAAAAAAAGGCCATGACCTGTTTGGCCCTCAAACAACAGGAATGACTAATAATAGAGACTGCCAAGCTCTTCACATATGATATTTTAAGAAAGAATTACACAGCATTTTCTCCAGTTTATTATAACTTTATTGACTGCAGATAACGGAGTGTTCAATATATAGATGTTTTTGGCCATCCCTAGACAGGGCCACAAAGAGCCTGCTGCCTAGTTAAAGGAGTACACAAACATGTCAAAGTGCTGAAGAAATCTGATTTGGCAATACACTGCTGGAAGGAGTGCCCAAAAACAGAAAGTGAAATAAACCTCCAGTAGAGACGCCAAATGCTACTGTGCCAAAAGGCAACCATTATGTCCTCTCACATCATCTAGATACCCTAGCAGATCTCTGCAGGGTAACTATCAAAAACTAAAAGTAATGGATGTACTCCATGAACTCACTCAGTCCGAAACTAGTCTGCCTTCTTCTAAACTAGGAAGGAAGAGGACTAAAACTCAAAATGGGACAGCTTCTCTTAAAAAATAGAGTACGGCATATAAAATACTGGATATTAACTGCAGGAATCAATCAGAGGAGGTTAGAAAGGAATGGTAAGAAAGACTGGATAAGCAATTCACAAAGAAACAATAAGAGGCTACAGGTATGCCACCCAAATATGAAGCAAAGTCTAGAAGATTTAGGATTTTTGCTTGGAAGTATTTGCATAGGAATTTTTGTACACCAAGTAGACTTCAAAGAATTTTTCAATTAGGTAGACAGCAAATGTTGGCGGTGAGATGGGGAAGAAAGAGGTAACTGGGGACATATTTTTTGGGAGTGTAATGAGTTGTCAAACTTTAAAAAATTCCCTGAGACAACTCTGTCAGAAATACTGGGTGAGCAAAAAGTTTTAACTAAGCATACGATTTTTGAGCTGTGAAAAGAATCAGAATTGTGCAGACATAGAAAGACCTTGCCGAGTTTAATTCTGGTGGCTGCCAAAGAAGCAATTACATGAAAATGGAAATCTAAGTCTAAACCAACTGTACTAGAAGAAGTGACTATAGTAAGAGACAGAAAATAATTGGAAAATTAAAGGGCAGGAGCAAATTGCAAAGAAAAATGGGAATTGTGGGAGCAATTCATACAGAATAATACTTTGAAGGAGGAATGAGGTTTAAGGGAATGCAGGAATTGAATGAGCTATGTAATTTTCGAGTGACGATAACTGTGTAGAAGATTATACATGATGTATAACGTTTGCAACTGAAAATGTCAATATGGTTTGTTTTCATTTATATAAATATATGATTGCCCAAGTCATAAGTAATAATTCAATACAGATGTTTCTTGTATATAAAAAAATGGGACAGGTTCTCTAGCTACTTTGAAAAGTAGTCTGTGAATTGAATGAGCTATGTAATTTTCGAGTGACGATAACTGTGTAGAAGATTATACATGATGTATAACGTTTGCAACTGAAAATGTCAATATGGTTTGTTTTCATTTATATAAATATATGATTGCCCAAGTCATAAGTAATAATTCAATACAGATGTTTCTTGTATATAAAAAAATGGGACAGGTTCTCTAGCTACTTTGAAAAGTAGTCTGTGGCATGGCCCAAGAGCTCTGCTAAGAAAGACTGAGCCATTAGCGGAACACTTTCTGGGCTACAGTTCTGATGGTTCTTAATGCTGGGAATGAAGCTTGTCACCATCAAGTTCCAGTTACACAACCAGGACTGGGTGGCAGTTCACCCTAGACACATCTCTAAAAGGGACAGCTAAAAAGTACAGTTGTGTACACTTACCATAAATGTAGATATTCGAGTGTATTCACTGTTGCAGTCATCACCTGTGGGTTATCCCTGCAGTGGTAGCCCTTGGCCGGCCCAAATACCAGAGTCAATGTTTTTCTGTGTCAGCTGCTGTCGCTTGTTGACTGGCGTCAGGTCACCAGTGCTATAAAGCAAGGCAGCCAACACAATTACATCAATTTTTCTTGCCCTAACCAGTCAGAAGCTCCAGGAAATATGGTAAGGGGGACCTGGTGGCAAAAAGCCACTGTAAGAAGCTTATGTCTTCCCTAAGAAAACAGGATATAAGGGGGAAGGAGGGAGGGAAACCAGGACTGCAGCAGTGAATACACTTGAACATCTACACTTATGGTAAGTATACACAACTGTACTATGTTCTTCATGTTTCACTGTTACAGTCATCACCTGTGGGAGGATCCCCAAAGCTTAGGAGAGGGGTGGTAGGATTAGTAAAGAGACCTAGGCCTGGGTCAGCATGCCCTGCAGAACTGCACTGGCAAACCCTGCCCTAGCCTTAGAGAAAAGAGGAAGGTGGTAATGCTTTGTAAAGGTATGAACAGAAGTCCAGGTGGCAGCTTCCAAGATGTCCCTGGTGGGAACTCTTCTCAGAAATGCTGTGGAAGTGGAGGCTGTCCTAGTGGAATGGGTACGAATAGACTTAGGGGCTGGTTTCCCATGAAATCTGTAGCAGAAATGGATGCAGTGTGATATCCATTTGGAGATGGTTTGCTTGGAAATGGGCTTCCCCTCTGCCACTGGGGCAAAGCTGACCAGCAGTTGGTCTGTTTTCCTGAAGGCTTTAGTATGGTCCAGGTAGTATCTGAGCTGTATGTGCATGTCTGGTGAGTGCAGAATTCTTTCCCCCTTGTTCTGAGGGTTAGGGAAGAAGGTGGGTAGATGTATGGCCTGGTTGGGAGTCGCATTAGATACCACCTTGGGCATAAAGAAGGGGTTAGTCCTCAGGGAGACCCTCTCTGCATGGAAAATGATGAAGGGCTCAATGGCCATCAATGCCTAAAGTTCTGAAACCCTTCTGGTTGAGGTGATAGCTAGCAGGAAAGCAGTCTTCCTGGAGAGTTATTTGAGTTCTGCTGAAGCAACAGGTTCGAAGAGTAATTAGGTTAGTTTTTCCAAAACATAATTCAGGTCCCAGGCTGGTGTGGGTGGCCTTCTGGGAGGTCTGATATTCGAAGCCCCTCTGTGGAACTGTTTAATCAAAGGATGTGAGAACAGGGGTGGATCTGTATTGAAATGAGCTGAAATGGCTGAGGCGTGGATTTCAACAGAAGAGAAGGAGAGGCCACTATTTAGTAACTCTGCTAAATAGTCTAGGATAAAAGGGATGGAAGGTTGTGAGGAATCCCCCCCCCTCTGGACTGGTTCCAGGAGCAGAATCTTTTCCATTTTCCTACGTAAGATTTTCTGGTGCTGGGGCTTCTGGCTTCTGTGATAATGTCTAGGACTGGTTTGCCTAACAGGGGCCCCTTGTTTGCTTTTAGAGTATAAGCCATGCTGACAGTTTGAGAGTCTGCAAGTATGGGTGCCGCACCCCCCCCCCTGCCTGAGTCAAGAGGTCTGAGATGAGGAGAAGCTGCCTGGGAGGCTGTGAAGTAAGGGGTACCAATGCTGCTCGGACCAATCTGGAGCAATGAGGATGGACTTTGGCCTCTCCTCCCTTACCTTGATCAGTACCTTGGGAATAAGAGGCAGAGGAGGGAATGTGTACACAAAGAGGGAGTTCCAGGGGAAAGGCAAGGCATCCACCTTCCATGCTAGGTGGTGATACTCCCTGGTACAGAATTTGTCCAGCTGGTGGTTGAGATGCAAAGCAAAGAGATCCACCCCCGGAGTTTCCCACTCCTGAGTGACTTGCAAAAAGATTTTTCTGTGGAGCTGCCATTCATGGGCTGCCAGTAAGTTTCTGCTTAAGTGGTCTGTCAGGGAGTTATTGATCCCTGGTAGGTATTGGGCTATTAGGTGCAATCCCATGGAGGAGGCTGTAAGCCAGAGGTTCATGGCTAGCCTGCACAGAGGGTAAGCTCGTGTCCCTCCTTGTTTGTTGATGTACCACATTACTGTGATGTTATCTGTTTTGATAAGAAGTCCTGGCCTGAGATGTGGTTGGAAGGATGTCAAAGCCTTTTGCACTGCCATCATTTCCATCTGGCGGATGTGTAAGGGAAGGTGCTGGGCATCCCAAAGGCCTTGGGTGCACCTGCCTGCTAGGTGAGCGCCCTAAGCAATGTCTGAGGCGTCGGTGGTGATGGTCTGCCCAGGACGATGGAGGATGAAGGGAAGACCCTTGTTCTTGGCACAGGCCCCTGCCCATCTGAGAAACTTGGCCCTTGTACAGGAGATCAGAGGGAGAGAGGTCTCTAGAGGCTGAGAGTGCTGACACCAAAGGTTCTTTAGATACCACTGAAGTTTCCTCATGTGAAGCCTGGCCAGAGGAATTAGAAGGATGCAAGATGCCATGTATCCCAAGGCTTGCAGGAACTTCCTTGCTGTGAGGTGACTTCTGGAAGCCAGCTGGATAAAATAGAGAGGCAGGAAGCTCTGCTTTTTTGGGGATAGGAAGGCCATTTGGGATGCTGTGTCCAGCAGTCCCTCCAGGAAAATGATCCTCCCAGAGGGTGTCTGCTTTGATTTATTTTCATTGATGGGTGAACCCCTAAGGAAGTTAGGAGGGTTTTGACAAACAGGAGGTCCTGCAGCAGCTTTTCTTTGCATTCTGCCTGAATGTGTCAGTCATCCAGATAAGGGTAAATCTGAAAATGTCTCTGTCTGCAAAATGCTATGGCCAGGGCTAAGCATTTGGTGAATACCCTGGGAGCAGTAGATAAGCCAAAGGCTAGTGCAGAGAACTGAAAGTGTTGTGAGCCTGCCCTGAAGCTCATGAATTTTCTACAGGATTCCCTTATGGGGATGTGGAGGTAGGCATCCTTTAGGTCTAGGGTCACTAACCAGGCATTTTTTGTCAGCATAGGCAGCAGCTGCTACAAAGTTAGCATTTTGAATTTGGGGACCACCACGGAGGTGTTCAGAATGGATAGATCCAGTATGGGGTGCCAAGTGCCCTCTTTTTCTGGGAATAAGGAATAGTCTGGAATAAAAACCTTTGCCTGTTTGAGCTGCGGGATCCGGTTCTACTGTCCCCTGGGATATGAGAGTTTGGACTGTTTCAATGCCTCTGCTCAATGATTTGGAGGTAAGACTGGGTACCCTCTTGGAATTGGGAGTTCGCAGAAACAGAATTTGTATCCCTGAAAAAAGATCTTTAAGACCCACTGGTCCTTTGTTACAGAAAGCCAATTTTCCTTGCAGGGGGATAGGCTTTCTCCTAACTTTTGGTGAGTGAAAGGAGGGCAGAGGGGGAGGAGGAGTTATTGAGAGTTTTTGCCATAGAAGGATGGCTAAGAACTCCCTGCCTTTGGGGCGGAAGTGGTCCACTGTTTGGTTTGCTGCTGTCCCTGGGATAGGGGCCTGGTTGGTCTGTCCCTGCGGGGCTTACCTTGCCCCCGTCTACTTGGTGCAGGAAAAAAACAGTGCTTAGAGGGGAAATTCCTGCTCAACCTGGGAGAGTGAACCTGAAAGAAATCTTCACTGTTTGCATAGATTCTGCTTTGTCGTCCATCTTTTTAAGCACCTCTGCTTTTACTCCAGACAAACTGTCATTATCCAAGGGTGCATCAATTAATTTAGACATGACATGAAAAGGAAGAGGTTGTTCCTTCAACGATGCATGCCTCCTAATGACAGATCCTGACATTGCTGCCCTGCTTAAGGCTTCTAGTGTGTCATATCCACAGTGCAAAGAGTGCTTGACCATTTGACATGTAGAGTGCAGTAAATCTGCTAACTGTTTCGAACTGGCACAGTCAGGAAAGGTAGAAATCTTTTGTTTTAATAGTTCCAAAGTGTAGTGCTGATATTTTAACATATGGAACTAACAGTTGAGTGCTCTGATAGCTAAGGTTGCAGAGGTGTATAGTTTTTTACCCCATCTGTCCAGAGCTCTGGATTCCTTGTTAGAAGGAATAGGATTCTTTGCAGAACTAGACTTAGCTCCTTTTGGGCCCTGTGTAATGACCTCTGGGTCTGCAGCAGGATTTCTGTACAGGTATTTGTGAGAATCCGGTACTCTGTAACACCTGTCAGGTCTGGTGGGAGGGCGTCAGAGGCTAAGCTGGATTCATGGAAAACATCATCCACCATTTCTAAAATAGGAGGGATGTCCAGGGGTCTGTGCTGGGGCAGATCTAGAAACTCTCTAAGTCTTTTCCTAGACTGAGGGAAGTCCTGAGATTCCAAGTGGAAATGTTCCCTGAGGGTGGGAAGGGTTTCCCCAAAGGAAAGGTCTTCTGGTGGGGAAGCAGAACAAATGGATTCCTCTGCATCTAAGTCTTCATAAGCAGTAATAGGCTGCTGTTCCTCTTCAAAAACTGAATAATCAGATTCCTCAGAATCCTGCTCTGTCAATATTTCAGGAGAAGGGTGTTTTTTTCCTTTTAGAAGATGTGGCCTGACTACCCCTGATAAGGGAGATAAGATCCGCCGCCATCTTAAGCATTTGGGCTTGGGGTGGTGGAGTAGGAGCAAGATGGAGACCAGAGGTAGATTTTCTAGGTGTGACCTGGCTTCTAGGCCTAAGAGTATCCATCAGTCTGAGAGAAACGGTAGTCGGATAAGAAGACGTCATTTTTTGTCTAGAATCAGTAGTGCGAGAGGCCTCCTTGGAAGCCTGTGCCTGCGAAGCAGCTCCGGACCCAACCGAGGCACAGACAACCAAAGGCTCGGAAGACAAAGATTTCTGCGGCATACCGGACTCCGAAAGGGTTTCGGTAGAGGCCTGCACAGATATTGTATCGGGCATCAGGGGCTGTGAAAGCACCTCACTGAATTTCCGGAGAACTGACTACCTGCTTACCGGTAGCATCGTTGGAAGGCTTAACCTTGTGTGGTCTGTCTCTATCTTTATCTCTACGTTTTTTCAGAATGTCTATGGATTGCTGGTTGATGGACGCATTTCGGAAAGCGAAGATGAAAATACCCGTCTATGATAAGAGCTCTACGACGAATGGTTCTTGTGTTAAAAAGCACACATAACCGGCAACGGGGGACGTCGTGGTCTGGGTCTAAATAAGTGATGCAGTATGAATGGAAGTCTCTGTGTGGGATCTGCTTTCCACAGGCGAGACAACTGTTAACTTATTCGGACATCGGTTAGTGCAAGAAAAAAGGATCCCCAACGGGCTACTTAGCTTTAGAGATTTTCAGCTGAAATTCGAGCTGTGATAGCGACTGACCAACACACTTGTGAACTGCTTCCGCTACAGGCTCCATGTCAACAAAGGCTGATGTAATGACGTTGGCTGCCTTGCTTTATAGCACTGACGACCTGATGTCAGTCAACAAGTGACAGCAGCCGATGCAGAAAAATACCGAATCTGGTATTCAGGCTGGCTGAGGGCTACCACAGCAGGGATAATCCACAGGTGATGACTGCAACAGTGAAACATGAAGAACATCAATGTTTCTCTCCTAATTCTCCTGCCTTCTGCTGGCAAACACAGGTTCAAACCCTTGCAAACTCAGGATCAGATCATGACATGAAAAGACTGGGATGCCAGTTTAACAGCCTTACACGTGGACGGCAAGGCTATGATTTGCTCGCCATGTGTCTGTCCCCATGGTACTCCAACCTATGTCTGTGGCAGCATAGTATAACATACAATAACCACCATTTCTGAAGCATTAATTTCTGCAACCTGGACATTTACTCACCTCTTCTTTAAAACATGTATCACTTTTTGACATGAGAAAATGATTTTCTTAGTAAAATCTGGCTCTCTGAAAGATGCAGCATTATGAAACCTTGCTAAACAGTGGTATAACTAATTGTTACTGAAATCTAGAGCTATGAATGTAAAATGTAACACACCTGCTACTAAGACCCTTACTTGAGACAAAAGAAAACCTTTAAAGAAAAACAAAGCAAAACAAAACACTTACCAGCTGCCTGCTGCTGTAAGAATGCGACTTGTGAGGACTGTTTCCCATTCTTTGCCTTCTCTATTGCACTTTAGCTTACTCAGTTTAACTCCTGCCACTGATACAAGTTCATTTTCCACCTCAATGTACATAGATGGATCAGAGCTTACCTAAAGAAAAGAAAAAATGATTTTACTTTAAATCAAAATCTTCATCCTACCTTGTATTGGTATTCCTCAAATAACCTAAAAATGCAGCTAGATGTCTGTTATCAAGGAATGATGTTTTATTTCTTTATCAACCAGCATACATCCAGAACTGGCTCAAGATAAACAAAAAGAAGGGCTGCTTAACTATGTGAATATAGTCCTAATTTTAGTAGTTGTGCATACAAATGATGAACTGTGGTCATCAATAAACTGCTACAATTAACAAATTAATGTATCTCAGTTTGATGTAAATAATTTTAAAAGCAGTTACTATTTAAAGAATCTGTTTATATTTTAAAGTTTGGCACTTTATACCCTCGTGGGTTAAACGAGGAATTGAATTGGAGAGTATTAATTTAGTTTCTTAATTGTTCTATTTTATTGTTTAATTTTCTAATTGTATAATTAGTTAATTATTGATTGCTGCTATTATATAAATTGTATGTGTTTTTGAGGTTCTTTACTCCTTGAAGGCTACGTCCGAGACGTCAGAGGAAAACAGCTCATCTCATTAAAGTTCTTGTATTACTGACCGGTTGCATATTATTATTTATCTGTGTTTGATAGCTGTTGTACAATTAACAATTCCTCCAATTCTCCAAATCATTTCCAAACAAGTGTATTGTACTCGCAATTTATCAAACATGCATCTAAAATCACCACCATATTCTCATTACATTTCCATATTCACTTTTCTTCTTAGATAAACCTTTCAGCATTCCCAACTAAAGATATTTTTCTAACCACAAGTCTACATCCCATCCCCCCTTACCCATTACTTTGGTCTGCACTGGGAAGTCCCACAAGTTCCACTTAAGGGTATGCATCTAGTTGTTTTGTCTAACAAATCCCCCTCCAAGTATCTGCGTTCCTTTATAACACTAGCATATCTTCCAAGGTTGCTTCAACTCCTAACTTGCACTTTGCAGTTATTTTTCTTGCTGCCAACATAATTAAAGATAATAAGGTTAAGTCCTCACTGTTTGCTCCAGAGCACTTTGCAACTAGTCTTTAAACTGTCAAATCTGCAAAATTCCAAAGAAAATGCTCCCAGTTTCAACTTTCCCTCAACATACACACCTCCAACAATTACTATGAATCTAAGTGATAATCTACTACAATTAACTTGGGATATAAAATATCTATGTAAGGATTTCTAAGCAAATATCTTAAAACTATCTTTACTGAGTCATACTTCAAAATCTTGCACACTTCACTACAATTGATACTATGTAATATATCCACCCAACCTTTTCTCACAGTCCTGCCAGACGACTTCTGGCTAAATTTAATTATAATCATGCATAACAATATGTACCCTACTACCCACAGGTTACATCACAGCATGATGGAACGAGTCCCCAAAGTAAGGAGAAACAGGAAGATCAGCAGACAACTGAGGAAGAAATACGGACATGGGAAGGAAAAGGAGATTTAACATGGTGTAATATTTATGCAAAGGAGAAAGCAAAACTAATCAATACAAAAAGAGCAGCACCAAAGATATCTGAAGAGAAATACAGGGAAAGGAATTCAGACATGTAAACCTTTGCAATACAAAAAATAAGAAAACAAAGAGGAAAAGTAGAAAAAAGATCAACAATGGAGAAGTCAAAGAAACAGAAATTGAGGTTATGGAGTACCTGCAAAGTGAATGATTCACTGAAGAAAATAACTCGGAAAGCATCACAGCAGGCTAGAGCAATAGACATACAAATTAAAGAGAAACCAGTGGAATGGGAAGCTACCAATCAGTTGCTATATGAAGATATCTTGGAGCCTGTGAAGACTGGTAGAGAAGGGTGAAGCCTAGCCAGATAGAATTTTGCAGATAATTCTGTCATTTGTAAATACGAATGTAAACTACTGGCTTGTTGTCTTAAATGTAAAGAAATACTGTTACACGTGGAACTAGAAATAAATGTAACAGCAGTGCACTCTACTGACCAAAGTAAAGCATGTGGTGACCTTTTGAAGTAGACAGTGGTGCCGAAAAGTCTAGATGAAGAAATTCTTTCTGTTGTTTTAACCAAGAGCTAAATTGCTAGATTTAAACATGCAAATGTATTTTTATTGCTCTGTTCCTGACCAGCTGCAGGATAACAAAAGGGAGATGTTAAGAATGTAAACGCAGTTAATGTGTAGCCAGGGAACACCAGCAAAGTGTAAAAGAAATGATATAATGTTTATCAGAACTGCAGTTTCAATCTAAACAGAGAGAATCAGAAGGCATTAAGCATTTTTGTCTTGATCATCCAACTGACAGCACTGCCTCTTGCTCACATGTAAGTTATCTTAGACTTGTGTTTTCTTTTAGGGATAGCTAGAAGCTAGAAAGATTAGACTAAGTGTTTTTCTGTGATGTCAAAACTGCATTAATGATTTATTTTAAGTATTTCTGTGTAATCTCTGAACTTTTGACTAGCACTGACTGTGTAGTAGAAAGTATTGTCTTGTGGTTTTATTTATTATTAAATATTTTAAAACCTTTTAACTGTGCCTGGTTTGTGTAGAGATAAGTTAAGCTCTAGAGTACATTGCATGTATATAAGGATCCTGTACCAAGTCACTCTAATAAGCCTTGAAACTGTTTAGTCATACTACCAATTGGATAATAATATTGCACAGTAATAGCTGGACACCCTTTTAAGGGCCTTTGAGTAGCTGATAATTACTAGCTGAGTGGTAGCAGGGTACTACTGCATAATCTGGTTAAAAGTGGCACAGCTGGAGAACCTGAGCCAGCCTTCCTCAGAAGTGTCTGTGTGGTTGTATAAACTCTTATCTCAAAGTGTGTGTGTGTGTGTGTGTGTGTGTGTGTGTGTGTGTGTGTGTGTGTGTGTGTGTGCGTGCGCGCGCGCGTGTGTCAGCTACTTGGGCAGGTACACGAAGCACTGGTTGGACAGAGAGGGTGCTGCAGATTTTTAGCTTGCCCAGCTAGGCTGAGATCTGGACCCTATAAGCTGTGCCAGTGGGGTGTCTTATTGGGGACCTGGAGAGCAAGGGAGCGACCAGCCCCGGACTGACTGTGATCTCTGTGTGCTCTTAAGGAAAATTGCACTTGACTGTGTGTATTTGTTATCCTTTGCTCATATAAAAGAGACACCCTTCTCTGGTGTTAGTGGTGAGGATTGAGACTCCTTGATTGCTGGGCCAGGGCACAGGCGTTACATATTAACTGGTGGCAGTGGTTGGGATATCCTCACATTTGTGTTTGGCAGAGGTGGGATATCCACATCACACATTAATTAGTTTGCAAATACTATTTGGCTTGTAGTGGTGTGGGTAGAGTGAATCCTGTAGCTTGTGTACAGTGGGCTTTGAAGGTGTTTTGTATTCAAAACAGCCACGCAATGAATATTCAGAGTTCAGATCACAGATGTTTCATTTCTTTTGTTAGCTTAGTTAGTCAGGGTGAGCAGGTAGCATATCAGCAGAGGAGTATGGAAAGCTGACAAGGAGCCAGCTGGCGGAGATGTGCCAGGCTAAGGGACTGGTGCATGGAGACCTGACTAAGCCAGACCTGACTGCAACCTTGGTTACAGCTGCATCAGAAAACAGCAACCAGGAGGACAATCAGACTGGCAGTGGAGATATAATTCCCTCAGAGAATGGACAGCTCAAGCTTTCTGCAGTGGACTTAAAAATCCAGCTGGAGCTAAAGAGACTTGAGTTGGAGGCCAGGCGTGTGGAATTAGAAGCAAATGAGAGACTGCGACGTTTGCAGGCTGAGGAGAATGAGACACTATTATGTCTGCAAGCTGAGGAACAAGAGAGGCAGCAGCAGCATGAAAAGGAGATGCTGACTCTTCGCCAGAGTTATGGAGGTAATGGGAAGGGAGTAACTCGACCCCAGAAATACAAAAGGTCAGTAAATTTCTTCTGCAGTTTAAAGAGGGGGATCATTTTGATAGTTTCATTCATATGTTTGAGAGGGTATGTAAACAGTATGAAGCTGACCAAGGGCTCTGGGTATGGTTCCTGACCCCCTTACTCCATGGTAAAGCAGTCCAAAATGTCTGACTTTGTATGTTTTGATTATACTGCTGTTAAGAAATGTCTTTTAGAACTGTTTATGTTAACACCTGAAATGTATAGGAAAAAGTTTCATGAGCATAGACGCAAGGCAGATGAATGTGTGAGTGAATATGTTGTTGAATTGAGCACTTATTTCCATAGGTGGGTGAATGGATGTCAGGTCACCACTTTTGAAGGGCTGGCAGACCTTTTGGTGAGGGAACAAGCCCTTAGTACTTTGCCTGAGGACATGGGGATCTGGTTAGCTGATAGACAATGTGCTACTTCAGATGAGTTGGGGAAGAAGGGAGACCTATACCTGGCAAGTAGGGCAGCCCTGCACAGGAAGGGGACTCCCAGTACTGCTCATGGGTCTAAAAAACCCATGGTGGGCAGCACAGACTGCCCCAACAGAATCTGCCAGTAGCAGGGGAAGCCACTAGTCCAGTTATATGTCCAGGGGCTAGGGTTAAATGTTTTGAATGCAACCAGTGGGGCCATGTGGCATACAGATGTCCACAAAAGCAAGGTGGGGAACCAAAGGTGAGGGAGCCAGTAAGTGGGAAAGACAAAATGCCAATAGTAGGCTGTCTTGAGACAACAGGGGTACTAAACTACCATCCTGCAGATGTCCTAAGAGGGAAGGATTTGGATGAGGCAGTACCATGTGCTGATGCAGTTACACACAGTCAGACTAGGAGACAAGCACGTGGGTCTGGTAGCCTGGGGGAGACCCAGACAGACTGCATACTTGCAGCCAGGACTGGTGAGGTGGTTACATCAGGGAGGGATGTACTCAGTAGCAGTGAAACTAAATATGAGCCACAGCTGCTTGTGGGTACTGATGGTCCCTTGGAGAGAGTGACTGCAAAGGTAGAGGTGAGTAGTAGTACCCAGGCTAACAGTGAGGCACCACTGTCAGAGGATGCCAAACTTCCTTTGGAAGGGGAGCTGGCCCTACACTGCAAGGCCTGAGGCATGTAGCTAGCGAGGCACCTGATTCTCAAAGGAAAGGGGGAATCTGTATACTGGGACAAAGGGTTACTATACAGAGAATGGACACCTGAGGGACAGCTAGATGGTGAGAGAGTACAGCAGTTGGTAGTGCCTAGAGCCTACCGTCTGGTGCTTCTAGTCATAGCCCATGATATTCCCTTTGCAGATCATATGGGCATAAAATGTACAAAGAGGCGTACTATGCAGAACTTCTATTGGCCTGGAATTTCCAGAGATGTAACAGGGTACTGCAGGACCTGTGAGCAGTGCCAAAAGGTAGGCAAGGCAGGAGACAAAGTGAGAACTCCTTTGATGCCTTTACCTGTGATTGAGGAGCCATTTCAGAGGGTAGCTACGGATATTGTGTGGCCTCTGAGTACCCCAAGTTCCACAGGGAAAAAGTATATCCCAGTGGTAGTGGATTATGCTACACGATACCCTGAGGCAGTGGCTTTTGTCCTCCACTGAGGCAGAGAAGGTGGCAAATGCTTTGTTAGAGATTTTCAGCAGGGTAGTTTTCCCAAAAGAAATACTAACTGACAGAGGTGCTGATTTCATGTCAGACCTGCTGGCTTGTCTGTGGAAGTCCTGTGGGGTGAAGCACATGTAGACCCCCCCCTACCATCCCCAGACTAATGGTCTTGCTGAGAGATTAAACTCTAAAATCAAGTCCATGCTACGGGCATTTGGAGATCAGTTTAAGAGGGAATGGGACAAATATTTGCTCCATCTGTTGTTTGGTTACAGAGAGGTTCCCCAGGAATCCACAGGTTTTTCACCCTTTGAGTTGCTGTATGGGCATAGGGTGAGGGGACCTCTACATTTAATTTGAGGTGAGTGGGAAGATAAGTGCGAGTCTCACAAGGAGTCTGTT
Source organism: Protopterus annectens (assembly GCF_019279795.1). Classification (NCBI taxonomy): domain Eukaryota; kingdom Metazoa; phylum Chordata; order Ceratodontiformes; family Protopteridae; genus Protopterus; species Protopterus annectens. The sequence continues at coordinate 829,898,792 of NC_056733.1, forward strand.
GTGGCATACGTCCTAAACCTCAGGACAAGGCTCAGGGAACTCATGGGATTGGCCCAGGAGAACTTGGCAGAAGCCCAACAACAGAAAAAGGTGTAGTATGACGGGAATGCTCGAGCTAGAGAGTATGCTGTGTGGCAGCAGGTAATGGTTCTCATTCCTGTCAGACACAACAAGCTGCAAGCAGCTTGGGAGGGTCCCTACAAGGTGGTAAGAAAAGTAAGTGATGTTAACTACATGGTGGAACTGCTAGGCAGATGGCAGGGGCACAAATTGTACCATGTTAACATGATGAAAGCTTACCATAAGATAGGGAGGCCCTTGTGCTGAGCATATGCAGTGGGTTGCAGGAGGAGTCTGAGGGAGATCTGGGGACTGATCTCCTCAGTGAGACTCAGGCTGACACCTCAGTGAAAGGGGTAGCAATGTCCCAGCAGCTATCTCCTACCCAGGTTCGAGAAACCCGAGCAGTGTTGCAGGAATTTGGGGACATGTTCACTGGGAAAACAGGGTGCACCCACCTGGTGCAGCACCAGGTGGACAGAGAACCCCAAAGGCCTATTAGGCAGGCCCCTTTCAGGGGGCCTGAGAGAGTCAGACAGACCCTGAGGAAGGAGGTACAGGAGATATTGGAACTAGGGGTCATTCAAGAGTCCAACAGTCCAAGGGCCTCCCCAGTGGTGCTGGTGGCAAAGAGGGATGGCAGCACCAGGTTCTGTGTGGACTACAGGAAATTAAACAGTCACACCGAGTCGGATCCTTACCCCATGCCTAGGACAGATGAGGCCCTAGAGCAGCTGGGTGGGGCTAAGTATCTTACAACCACTGATCTTACCAAGGGTTACTGGCAGGTGCCCTTGACTCCCAGTGCTAGAGAGAAGTCAGCCTTTGTGACTCCTTTTGGCTTGTATGAATTCACAAAGATGCCCTATGGGATGAAGAATGCTCCAGCTACTTTCCAGAGGCTGGTAGATAATATCCTTGTAGGAGTAGGAGGGTTTACCCTTGCTTACCTAGATGATATTGCCATCTACAGCCATTCCTGGCCACAGCAACTTCAGCATGTCAGGGAGGTGCTGGGCAGACTACAGAGGGCAGGGTTGGCCATTAAGCCAAACAAATATTGGGTGGGTATGGCGGAGGTCTCCTACCTAGGACAGAGTGGCGAGTGGTAAGATAAGGCCAGAACCTGCCAAAATGGAAGCCATTCAGGCATGGCCTGCAGCTGTTACTAAAAATCAGGTGAGGGCATTTTTAGGGACATCAGGGTACTACAGAAAGTTTGTCCCCTGTTATAGTACCATAGCTGCTCCCCTCACAGACCTGACAAGGAAGAACAGGCCAGATAAGGTAGTGTGGACCCCAGCATGTGAGCAGGCATACCAGAAGCTTAAAGAAGCTTTGGGAGGAGCCCCTGTGTTAGCCAGTCCAGATTACAGCAAATAATTTGTTGTGCAGGTGCATGCTTCAAACCATGGGGTGAGGGGCTGTACTTAGCCAAATTTCTTCAGAGGGGGAAGAGCACCCAGAGGTTGATCTCAGTCATAGGCTCCAACCCAAGGAGGAATGCTATGCAGCTGTAGAAAAGGAATGTCTAGCCATAGTGTGAGCACTGCAGAAACTTCAGCCTTATCTGTATGGAAGGAAATTCACTGTTATGACAGATCACAACCCCCTAATATGGTTAAACAGAGCCAGCCAGCAAAATGCCAAGTTACTAAGATGGAGCCTAGGGTTGCAAGCATATGATATGTCAGTGCAGCACCGCAGTGGGAGTAGCAATGCCAATGCAGATGGGCTCTCAAGACAGGAAATGGGGTGAGGTACACCCAGATAGACCTAATCCTCTCAAGCGGCGTTTCTGAAGGGTCACTTGAAAAACTAGCTTGAGTTCTCCAGGGGGGAGAAATGTGAAGACTGGTAGAGAAGGGTGAAGTGTGCCAGCCTAGCCAGATAGAATTTTGCAGATAATTCTGTCATTTGTAAATATGAATGTAAACTACAGGCTTGTTGTTTTAAATGTAAAGAAATATTGTTACATGTGGAACTGGAAATAAATGTGGCAACAGTGCACTTTACTGACGAAAGTAAAGCATGTGGTGACTCCTTGATGTAGACAGTGGTGCCGAAAAGTCTAGATGAAGAAATTCTTTCTATTGTTTTAACCAAGAGCTAAATTGCTAGATTTAAACATGCAAATGTATTTTTATTGCTCTGTTCCTGACCAGCTGCAAGATAACAAAAGGGAGATGTTAAGAATGTAAACGCAGTTAATGTGTAGCCTGGGAACACCAGGAAGTGTAAAAGAAATGATGTAATGTTTATCAGAACTGCAGTTTCAATTTAAACAGAGAATCAGAAGGCATTAAGCATTTTTGTCTTGATCATCCAACTGACGGCACTGCCTCTTGCTCACATGTGTTTAGGGACATCAGGGTACTACAGAAAGTTTGTCCCCTGTTATAGTACCATAGCTGCTCCCCTCACAGACCAAAGGAAGAGAAGGCCAGCAGATAAGGTAGTGTGGACCCCAGCATGTGAGCACTTGTGTTTTCTTTTAGGGATAGCTAGAAGCTAGAAATATTAGACTAAGTGCTTTTCTGTGATGTCAGAACTGTACTAATGATTTATTTTAAGTATTTCTGTGGGATCTCTGAACTCTTGACTAGCACTGACTGTGTAGCAGAAAGTATTGTCTTGTGGTTTTAATTATTTATTAAATATTTTAAAACATTTTAACTGTGGCTAGTTTGTGTGGAGATAAGTTAAGCTCTAGAGTACATTGCATGTATATAAGGATCATGTACCAAGTTGCTCTAATAAGCCTTGAGACTGTTTAGTTGGATTTTATTTGGATAATAATACTGCACAGTAATAATTGGACACCCTTTTAAGGGCTTTTGAGTAGCTGATAATTATTAGCTGGGTGGCAGGGTACTACCGTATAGTCTGGGTAAAAGGGGCACAGCTGGAGAATCTGTGCCAGCCTTCCCCAGAAGTGTCTGTGTGGTTGTATAAACTCTCATCTCAAAGTGTGTGTGTGGTCAGCTACTTGGGAAGGTACACGAAGCACTTGTTGGACAAAAAGGGTGCTGGAGATTTTAGCTTGCCCAGCTAGGCTGAGATCTGGACCCTATAGCTGTGCCAGTGGGAAGTCTTAGTGGGGACCTGGAGAGCCAGTGGGGAGTCTTATTGGAGACCAAGGGAGTGACCAGCCCCAGACTGACTGTGATCTATGTGTGCTCTTAAAGGAAATTGCACTTTACTGTGTGTATTTGTTATCCTTTTCTCGTATATGAGACACCTTCTCTGGTGTTAGTGGTGAGGATTAAGACTCCTTGATTGCTGGGCCAGAGCATGGGCGTCACAGAGCCTTCCACAGGAAACCAGTATAAACGTTCACTTGAAGCTGGAGAGCAAGAGAAGGTACAGGAAACAGTGGCAACTCAGGAGCAGTCAAGTGTTGAGGAGTGACAGGCCAGTGAGTCCTCATATGATAGAGCAACCGAGGACATAGGATGAAATGAGTTGCTTTATTTAATATATATCAAGATCAATGAAAGAAATAGACTGAAGTAGGTCAATGAAACCCAAAAAAGTCAGAAGTTTGATAAAACAAATGAACACATTAATTAGGACTGCCCTTAGAGATCCATGCAATATAACAGAAGTAAACAGGATATATTACTTTGCAGCTAAATTAATAAGTGATAAAACTGTAACACAAGAACACAGGGTAGTAAGGGAAAGGAAGGGGAGAAACTCAACACCATCATGGAAGTATCGAATAGAGAAAATTATAAAGCAGTCAAGACAACGTGTCACTGTTATAGTACAAAAGTGGGAAGAGATCAACAAAAGTACTCAAAGATAGACATGATAAAAGCAATGCGCAGTACTATACCGTATCAGGATTTGTCATGCACCATCGCAAATAATAAATTAAAAATATCAGCAAAGGCAGAAAAACTTAGACGATACACAGATAAATATAAAAAAAATGTACAAAATAAGCAATTTATTGATGACCCCAAAAAGCTTTATACAGAATTGGGAAACAAGATAAAAGGAATTGAAAGACCACCCAAAAAAGAACTACTAGATACATTTTGGAGAAGTATTTATGAAGATCCTGTGGAACATAAAGATGCTAAACGGATAGAAGAAGTAAAAAGTTCAAAGGTACAGGATATGAAATGGGATGAATTAACAGCCAAAGAGATTGAAACAAAGTTAAGAAAAGTCTCTAATTGGATAACACCAGGCCCAGATACAGTACCTAACTTCTGGTTAAAAGTATTAACATCTCTGCATGAAGATTTAGCCATGAGTAAGAAGTATTTATATGAGCACCCTAAACAGACACCAACCTAGCTAACAACAGGAAAAACAATGTTCCTACTTAAGAGCGAACCTGCAAGCTACCCTAAAAATTACACACCAATAATCTGCCTTCCAACTACGTATAAACTATACACTGGAAATGATGCTGACAGAGTTTATAGTCATTTAGAAGAAAACTCAATCATGGCAACAGAACAAAAGGGCAATAAAAAAAGTAATATGGAACAAAGTATCATCTGTTGCTAAATAAAGTCATAATGCAGAAAGTACAGTTTTGTACCTACCATAAATGTAGATATTCGAGTGCTCATACAGCTGCAGTCATAACAGATGGGTTCTCCTGCCGTCAGGCGGGTCCTCGGTCGGCCGAATTCCAAAGTCTAGGTCCGGCGTCGGTTGTCGTCGCTTCTTCCCTGATGTCAGTACGACAGGGGTATAAAGGAACCAGCCGACGCCATTTTCTTCAGTCTTTCTTGCCCCAGATGTCAGGTGCCCCCAGAAGGAAGGCAATACATAAAATAATGTAATAATGCAATGCAATATAATCAAAAAACAGTAATTGCAAGCAAATACACCATAAAAGAATACCCCTAGAGGGGAAGGAGGGAGGGAAACCTGGACTGCAGCTGTATTAGCACTCGAACATCTACATTTATGGTAGGTACAAAACTGTACTATGTTCATCGTGCATACAGCTGCAGTCATAACATATGGGTAGAATCCCAAAGCTAAGAAAGGGATGGTAGGCACTAGGTGGAGCTAGGAGGAGCCAAAATGCCCTGCAAGACTGCAGTGGCAAAGCCTGCTCTAGACTTGGAGTATAATGGTAGGTTGTAGTGCTTAGAGAAGGTATGCACAGAACTCCAAGTGGCTGCTTCTAAAATATCCTTAGTAGGAACCCCTCTGAGGAAGGCTGCAGAGGTGGCTGTGGCCCTGGTGGAATGAGTTCTAATGCCTGTAGGAACAGTTTTGCATTGAAAGGAATAGCAAAAACGTATGCAGTGGGCTATCCATTTTGAGATTGTCTGTTTGGATACTGACTTTCCTTGGGCTCCTACCGCATAGGCCACAAAAAGCTGTTCTGATTTTCTGAAAGGATTTGTTCTGTCCAAATAATAACGCAGTTGTCTGTGGATGTCCAAGGAATGCAGTAATCTCTCCCCTTTGTTTTGAGGATTAGGATAAAAAGTAGGTAAATGTATGGCCTGATTTAAGGCTACCCTGGATACCACTTTAGGCATAAAGGACGGGTTGGTACATAATGAAACTCTGTCCTGATGGAAGATGATAAAGGCTGGACAGCCATAAGAGCCTGTAGTTCTGAAACTCTACGAGCTGAAGTGATAGCCAGAAGGAAAGCTGTTTTCCAGGACAAATATTGTAAATCTGATGAGGCAGCTGGTTCAAAAGGGGGCAAAGTCAGTTTTTCCAGAATGAAATTAAGATCCCAAGCAGGTATTGGTTGTTTTCTTGGAGGTCTTACATTCTTAGCCCCTCTGAGGAACTGTCTTAATAGAGGGTGAGAGAATAAAGGTGGATCAGTGTTGTATTCTGCAGAAATGGCTGAGGCATGGATTTTGACGGAGGAGAACGAAAGTCCACTGCTTAGCAGTTCGGCCAAATATTGTAGTATTTGAGGTAAATTCAGTTTTCCAGGGCATTGACCCCTTTTCTCATTCCAAACACAAAAACGTTTCCACTTTGCAGAGTAAGCTTTTCTAGTTGATGGCCTTCTGGCCTCCAAAAGGACATCCTGCACCTCCTTGGAGAGCAGGGCCTGCTGTGATGCTAAGGAATCTTCCATGCGGCTAGATTGAGTGTCTTCAGCTGACTGTGAAGAGTTTTGAAGCTGTGCTGAGTCAGAAGAAGAGGCATTAGAGGCAGGGTCCATGGTGGACAATGCGTCAGGCTCCTCAGGAGTGGGTACCAGTGTTGCCTTGGCCAGTCTGGAGCACTGAGGATCATGTTTGGTCTGTCTGCTCTGGTCTTCAATAGGACTTTGGGCAGCAGAGGAAGAGGTGGGAAAGCATAAACTGTCATTGATGTCCAACTGAAAGAGAGAGCATCCACTCTCCAGGCCTTTGGATGGAAGATCCTTGTGCAGACTTTTGTCAATTGATGATTCTTGTAGGAGGCAAAGAGATCTATGTCTGGCCTTCCCCATTCTTGAATTATTTCTGTAAAAACTTTTGGATGCAACTTCCATTCATGTGGATCTGTCATATTCCTGCTTAGGTTGTCTGCCAGCGTGTTTTCCTTGCCTGGTAAGTACTGTGCTTGTAGTCCCATTTGTAAGTCCATGGCCATGTTCCAAAGTGGCATGGCCAGTCTGCATAGGGGATAAGAATGTGTTCCTCCCTGCTTGTTTATGTACCACATAACTGTGGTGTTGTCTGTTCTTATCAATAGCTGACCTGGTTGTAGAAGGTCCTTGAAGGCTGTAATAGCATTTATCACTGCTAGCATTTCTTTTTGATTGATGTGAAGGTGCTTTTCTTTTTGGGTCCATTTGCCCTGAATGCACCGGTCTGTCATGTGTGCCCCCCAGGTGTAGTCCGAGGCATCTGTTGTGATGACTTGATTTGCTTGAGGCTTGCTGAATGGAAGACCTGTGTTTGTTTGGCATGCTTGAGCCCACCACAGAAATTCCTTTTGCAGACATGGAATTAGTGGTATTGTTGTTTCCAAACTGTGGCTGTGTTGAGACCATATGTTTTTTAGGCACCATTGTAGTTTTCTCATATGCAACTTTGCACATGGGATTAGTAAGATGCAAGATGCCATGAATCCCAGAGCCTGCAGGATTTTCCTTGCAGTCAGCCTGGTGCAATTTGCCAGTGTTCTGAAATATTGAATTAGTTGTCCCTGCTTCTCTGGCGTGAGGTAGGCCATCTGGGTGTTTGTGTCCAAATTGGCACCCAGGAAATTTATCTTCCGAGAGGGTATTAGTCTTGATTTCTCTTTGTTGACTGTGTATCCTAGAGAGTTTAATAACATTATTACATAAGCCAGATGTTTCAGAAGAATGTGCTTGCTGTCCGCTTGGATCAGGCAGTCGTCCAAATAAGGGTATATTTGTATCCCTTGAAGTCTGCAGTAGGCAATTACTGATGCCAGGCATTTCGTGAATACTCTGGGCACAGTAGATAAACCAAAGGGCAATGCAGAGAATTGATAATGTATTGAACCTGCAAGAAATCTGAGGTATCTTCTGCAATTTTGTCTGATTGGGACGTGCAGGTATGCCTCCTTGAGGTCCAATGTTACCAGCCAAGACTCCTTGCCCAGCATGGGAAGAAGTTGCTGTAGAGTGAGCATCTTGAATTTTGGTGCAGTAAGAATGTGTTTAGGATGGAAAGATCCAAAATAGGTCTCCAATCTTTGCCCTTCCTTGGCACCAGAAATAGCCTGGAATAAAAACCTTGACCTTGTTCGTGTGTAGGTACCTCTTGGATAGCTTTCATGTTTATAAGATCTGAAATTTGCTTTTGTGCCTTTGCCCTTTGATTGTGTGGCAGGTTTGGCATGCCTTTCATTTTTGGAAGGGTATGAAAATGGAATTTGTAGCCTCTGTTTATAATGTTCAGGATCCATTTGTCCTTTGTGACAATATGCCAATTTTTTGAGAATAGTGCCAGCTTTCCTCCTAAGGGTGCTGCCATTTGAGACCTGGTTGGCATGCAAAGGGGAAAGTCATTGGTTTTGCTTTCTGAAAGATTGCGAGTTGTCCTCACCACCTCTTTGTGTAGGAGCTTGCCATTGTCTGCCTCTGTACGATCCTTGTTTGTCCTCTGCCCCTCGGGCGCCTGTATCTGCTTCTTTGGGGTCTGTCTATGGCAGGAAAGGACCAGTTCTTGGAAGGCCAATTTCTACTAAAACGCTGGGTTTGAACCTGTAGAAATTCTTTCACAGTTTGCATTGATTTAGCCTTTTCCTCCATCTTCCATAATACTTCCTCAGCATTTGCCCCAAATTGTACATCCTTTTGAAGAGGGGCGTCTAGTAATTTAGCTTTGACATGATCAGGCAAGGCTTGTTCCTTGAGCCAGGCATGCCTACGTATGACTGAGCCTGTAACAGCAGCTCTACATGAGGCCTCTATTGCATCAAAACCACATTGTAAGGTATGTTTACCCACTTGTTCTGCACTATGCATCAAATCCTGCAACTCCTTCATGTCTGGTTGTTCAGGTTGTGACATTTTACTTTTCAATTGAGATAACAGAAACTGTTGGTATTTTAGCATATGAAACTGACAGTTTAAGGCCCTCATGGATAAGGTAGCCGAGGTATATACCTTTTTTCCTCACCTTTCTAAGGATCTGGAATCTCTCTCGGAAGGCAATGGGTTTTTGGCAATGGAGGCCTCAACTCCCTTGGGCCCCTGTGAGATGGTATCTAGATCAGCAGTATGGCTTTTGTATAGAAATTGGTGTGAGTCAGGAACCCTGTAGTACCTGTCAGGCTCAATTGGAGCTGGAGGGAGAGAGTCCGGGTTAAGGCAGGCCTCCGAGTAAACATCATCTAGGATGTCCAGGACAGGAGGTATAGCCAGAGGCCTGTGCTGGGGTAACAAAAGAAATTCCCTGAGCCTTTTCTTGGAATCTGAATAATCCTGGCCTTCCCAGTGGAAGTGTTCCCTTAAGGTATGCAGAGTTTCACCAAATGAGTAATCCTCAGGGGGGGATACAGAAGGAATAGATTCCTCTGCATCAGAGTCTTCAAAAGGAGAGTAAGACTGTTCCTGATAATCAGAGTGCTCTGAAATAATGGAGCCCTGATCAGAGGAGGGGGAATCTTCCTCCACTCTGGGTCTTTTGTCCAGAGGTGGCTGAGAACCTCTGATAAGAGTAATTAAATCCTCAGCCATTTTAAGCATCTGTTTCTTAGGCATGGGGCCTGGAGATGGGCCCTGTGTAGCTGGTCTCTTAGGGTGCATGGTAGCTTTAGACTTGGTGAAAGCCTTGATGGAGAAAGAAGAGGAAGGTCTGAAGACACCTTGAGTGGAGGTGGACCTGTCCACATTCTGTGTTTCAATGCCAAGCGTGGCTTCGGTATCTGTAGTCAGGGTGTGGGCCGAGGAGCCTGCGACCTCGGGTACAGGAGACACCGCCAAAGATGTGTCGTCGGTAATCAGGGGCTGTTGTAGGCACCTCGCTGAGAACCGGACCACGTGTAGTTGGCTTTGGCGTGGTGTTGGTAGAGGCTGCGGACCTCGAGTGTCGGTCCTTGTCTTTGCGTTTTTTAGACAAAACCGGAGTCGGAGTATCCGACGACATAGTATAGTTAAATGCTTTCCCAAAATAATGCTGGGTGAACTCTGCCCGACGCTTAATAGTGCGTTTGTTGAATGTAGCGCAAAAGCGACAGACCGAAACGTCGTGGTCTGGGCCTAAACAAGGTATACAGAGGGAATGGAAATCCTTATGCGGTATTTGCTTCCCACAAGAAATACAATTATTAACTTTGTCTGACATCGGTCTGAGGCAAGAAAAGTTTCAACGGGTACTTACCTTTTAAGAAGACTTCGGTTCCAAATTTTTTGTAATCTCAGGAGCTGGCCGACCGGCACTTGTGAACTGCTTCTGCTTCGGGCACCGCGCGGCAAAAAAGACTGAAGAAAATGGCGTCGGCTGGTTCCTTTATACCCCTGTCGCACTGACGTCAGGGAAGAAGAGATGACAACCGACGCCGGACCTATACTTTGGAATTCGGCCGAACGAGGACCCGCCTGACGGCAGGAGAACCCATCTGTTATGACTGCAGCTGTATGCACGATGAACATCTGTAACAAGGGGGAAAGAATCAAAGTATGGCATGGATTCACTACAAAAAAGCATTTGATAGCATCCCACATTCATGGATAAAATGGTGCTTAAAAATGTACAAGATGCATCCTACACTGATCATCTACATTACAGTGACCATGAAACAGTGGCAGACCACTTTGCAATTAAGCCATGATAAAGGACAAATTAATATTCCTGGGATAAAAATCCAAAAGGGAGTATTCCAGGGTGCCTTCCTGTCTGCTATTCTGTCTTGCCCTTAACCCATTAAGCTGTCTATTTAACAGATTAGGCCATGATTATAATTTGGCTCCTAGAAAACAACAAAGTGTAAAGACTTCTCATTTTCTCTGTCAGTGATTTAAAACTGTATAGCTCATAAGATGAGGAACTGAATGCACAACTACAAGTAGTCAAAACTTTTTCAAATGATATAACAATGTAATTTGGTCTTGATAAGTGTGCAAATGTAACATTTAAAGCAGGAAAACATCAGTTTGGGACACGAATGTGATATAAAAGAACTTGAGCAAGAGGAAGTGTATAAATATTTGGGAACTGATGAAGGATCAACAATAAAACATGAACAAATGCAAATAAAATTTTAGAAGACTTAAATTAATCCTGAAAACAGTCTCGACATCTAGGAAAAAAATTCAAGCTATAAACCAATTTGCTCTTTCTATCCTAACTTACAGTTGTGGAGTGACTGACTGGTCCCAAAATGTGTTGGACAGATTAGACAGGAAAACAAAAAGGATGTTTCTTGCTCACCAAATGATTTACAAAAATCAGTGCATACCAAGATTATATACTCCCCTTTCCGAAGGAGGTATGGGCCTCCTTGAAATTGATTACATGTATAGATCTGAAATCATGGGACTGAACACACATCTACTGACCTCACAGAACCCAAGCATAGTGAAAGTTTTGAAACATGACAAGAATAAATCTAAGATGACTTCCCTACTTAGTCTAACAGAAGCATATTGATGTCAAGCAGGAATGGAAATCAAACCAGAAGTAGATAAACATCAGGTGGCAACTGAATGTGCTAACTTATGGAAGAACCTCAAGTGATCGGGATCTATTGCAAGAATGGTTAAGGAGAGGCAAATTCAAACCAAAAGATGAAAGGTTAATATTGGTGGCCCAAGACAGTGGGCTACGCACACTTTGGTTTACAAAGTCCATTGAACATGTGGGAGAAACAGACAAATGTAGGTTTTGTAAAACAGAACTGGAAACAGTCGCACACTTCATTGCTGGTTGTGACATACTAATGGCAGGAGGACTGTATACTGAAAGGCATAATAATGTGGCAAGACTGTTTTGCACTGGGGATTGTGTAAGCATTATGATACTGAAGTAGTTGACAAACAATGGAAACAAGAGCCACAAAGCATCATAGAAAATTATGAAGTCTACATCACATGGGATTACCCATTACCAACTGTTCAAAAGGCAGATGTGCGAAAACAAGATATAGTGGTCCATGAAAAGAAGACAAAAGTAGCATCGATCACTGAAATCACTACACCCAGTGACTACAGTTGTCTTGTGTACAGGTCATAAAATATCAGGATTTGCAGGCAGAAATGAGAGAAATGTGGAAGAAAGATACCCAGACAGTTCCTATAGTAGCATCAAGGGGTCTTATAAAAAAGAATCTAGAATCATATTTAGATATGTTATCACTACATGTAACGCCATTCGAATTTCAGGAGGAGTCATTACTGGCCACATTACGGGTGCTGCAAAGAGCACTTCTGGCTGACATCAAAGACTGAAACAATACAAATTTCATGAACCTTAACCATACTTTGACTTAGGAATGGGGTTCATTCCCGTCATGATAATAGAAACCCAAAAGACTTGAAGAAATTAAAAAGAGCACCCTACTAATAATTCCATTTTAACATCCCGATATGTTCTTGTTCCACTAAATATTCCACCAGGGACAGTCACTCATCTATCACTCTTCTTTCCCTCTCTCTCTCTTTGCATACTGATATTACTCCCCGTTATGGAAGCCTATCCATATCACATAATCCAAACGGTTCCCTCCCCTCCCCTCCTGTTCTGTTAATTTTTGCTTGAGTAATTTAAAGCCAGTACATCTACTTCTTAGTTAACCTTTTCAAGTTACTTCCTGCTATTTCTTACTCACTCTTTAGCCATTTATTCTTGTACTCTACCATCAAACTTTCCTTATTTCATCCCCTCAATAGCTTATATTTCAGCATACTATCTGCCACTTTGTACATAATGTTCTTCTTGCTTATTGTTGTTCTCCTCCATCACCTGCTTCCAAATAAGACAATCCTGGACTGTCGGTCCTTCTTTGACTCATCACAATATATTTCCATTTCTCTTATATCCTCCTTTTTGGAGTACATAGGTTAGCATTAACTGCATAGCGTTAAAGTACTCCTTTAAATCAGGCACCTCCCACTTTGCTACCATCTTATCTCACCTAATCCTACACCTCTTTTCTTCCCAACTAAAGTTCTTCAGCTCCTTATTTATTTCATGCCATAATTTATCAACTGGTACAGAATCAAGAGGACAAAAAAATATTTTCCCTGCCCGTTTCTTACTATCAGGATCCATAGCCAAGAATTTCAACTCCCCTACCTTTTGGATTACCTTCTGCTTACTTTCCTCCCACATCATCTTTGCCTTTACTAAACAATAATCCCAGGGAGCTCATTTTTTCATGCCCCCAAAATTATGGGAATTGCCAGACTGATTCGTATGTGGACACAGGTATTACTTTGTTTTATCTACATTTTATAACATTATACTTGTGTAACTGTTTCAAAATATTTCACAGTATAGGGCCTTCTTGTTTTGCATTTGCCAAATACATGACTATATTGCCTGCAAACAATGCAATTCTTTCTTATCTCCCTTTCCACTGATATCCTTGAATGTCTGCACCTATTACTCTCATTACTAATGACTTTATGTATATTGTGAAAGTACAGCTGTGTACACGTAACATAAATGTAGATGTTCAAGTGTATTCACTGTTGCAGTCCTGGCTTGTGGAATTTGCTGATGTGGAAGCCCTTGGCCAGCCTGACTACCAGAGTAAAATTCTCCCTCCTCCCAAGGCTGGCAGATGCCCTACCCTGATGTCAGTACACTTCGGTATAAAGGGAGCCTACCACAGCCATGACATCAGTTTTTTCTTGCCCCTTAGAAGGTAGGAGCCCCCAGGATGAAGCCTAAGCAGGGGACAAAGGTAGAAAAGGGGCCTACAGGGTGACCACCTGGGGGGTACTCTGGGTATTGAACAGACCAGATGCAGACTACTACTGTAGGCAAAAAGGGGGAAGGAGGGAGGGAAAGACGACTGCAATAGTGAACACACTCCAACATCGACATTTATAGTAAGGGTACACAACTGTACTATGTTCTTTGTGTTTCACTGTTGCAGTCCTGACTTGGGGGATAACCCCCAAACCTGCGAGGAGTGTGGAAGGGCAATTATGGGGAAGAGAGGATGCCCTTCAAGATTGCAGTTGCAAATTCCACTCTAGACTTGGAGAACGCAGATAAGAGGTAGTGTTTGGTAAAGTTAAGCACAAATAACCAGGTGGCAGCTTCCAAAATGTCTTTGGTAGGCACTCCTTTCAGGAAGGCAGCAGAGGTCGAAGTGGCCCTAGTAGAGTGAATCCTTACAGTTTCAGGAGGCTTTCTGTCATGGTGGCTGTAACAAAAGAAAATACAGTGAGACATCCACTTAGAGATAGTCTGCTTAGAGACTGGTTTCCCTTCTGAGCCAGTGGCAAAGTAAATAAAGAGTTGATCTGATTTCCTGTAAGATTTAGTCCTCTCAAGATAGTAGCAAAGCTGTCTGTGCACATCCAAGGAGTGAAGGATCCCCCCCCCCCCCCCCGTTTTAAGGTTTGGGGAAGAAGGTGGGCAAGTGCATGGCTTGATTCAAAGATGTGTCTGTGACCACCTTGGGCATAAAGGATTGATTAGTTTTATGTGATACTCCGTCTGGGTCGAATATAAGAAATGGTTCCATGGCCATGAGAGCTTGTAACTCAGAGACACTGATAGCTAGTTAAAGGGCAGTCTTCCAGGTTAAGAATTTTAAATTAGCAAAAGCTGCTAGTTCAAAGGGGGGCAGTGTCAATTTTTTTAGAACAAAATGGAAGTCCCATGGAGGTGTGGGTAGTTTCCTGGGAGGTCTGATGTGGACCACTCCCCTGAGGAAGTGTTTCATCAGGGGGAGGGAAAAGAAAGGAGGAACAACAGGGATGTGAGCTGAAATGGCACAGGCGTGGATCTTGATGGAAGAAAAGGATAGGCCTCTGTCCAGCTGGATAGCCAGGTGATCTAAAATGGCAGAGATACTGGCTGATTTGGGGTTGAGGCCTTATTGCTGACACTAAATAGAGAACCTTTTTCATTTGGCTGAGTATGACTTCCTAGTGCTAGGCCTTTTAGCCTCTTTGAGAGTGTCTTGAACTTGTCTGCTTAAGGAGTGCTCAGAGTGGCATTTTGAGGAATTATCCAGGCTGAGAGTTTGAGATTCTGTAGGTTGGGATGCACAAACCTCCCCTTGTCCTGAGTCAGAAGGTCCCCTCTCTAAGGTAACTGTCACAGTTTTTCGTTGATTAAACTTAGTAGCAGAGGATACTTGTGCTGCCTGGACCAGTCTAGGGCTATCAGGTTGACCCTTGGGCCTTCTTCCATGATTATCAGGAGGAAACCTGGAAGAAGAGGCAGAGGAGGAAACGCACAAAGGAGCATGTGGCTCCAAAGGAAGGAGAAAGCATCTGTCCTCCAGGTTGTGGGGAGTTTGCCCCTGGAACAAAATCTTTTCAGTTGAGCATTGTCTTTGGTGGCAAAACGGTCTATCTGTGGGGGTCCTCATTTGTGGACTATGCTGAGAAATGTTTTCTGATGCAGATGCCACTCATGGGGATCCATCAGGTGTCTGCTGAGAAGATCTGCTAGAGTGTTTCGAGTCCCTGGGAGGTACTGTGCACTGAGATGCAAACCCAGAGAGTGAGCTGTCTCCCAGACCTGCATTGCTAGCTGACAAAGACAGTAAGAGTGGGTCCTTCCTTGTCTGTTTGTGTACCACATGACTGTGATGTTGTTTGTTTAGACAAGTACGACCCCTGGTTTACACTGATCTTTGAAAGTGACCCCTTTGCACTGCCATTAGTTCTTTCCAGTTTATGTGCTTGTGTCTGAACTGAGCTTCTCATCTGCACTGGGACTGAAGGTGTTGGAAATGAACTCCCTGGCCTGTCTCTGAAGCATCTGTGGTTAAAGTTTGGTATTGAGGGATGAACCTGAAGGGGAGACCCAGGTTCTGGGCACATGAGTGTGTCCACCGTGCAAATTCCTCTTAGAGGCAAGGGATCAGTGGAATTTCTGTCTCCAGGGACAGTGAGTGCTGGCACTACAGATTCTTGAGGTACCACTGGAGCTTTCTCATGTGTAGTCTGGCCAGAGGGATCACAAGGACACAAGATGCCATGTAGCTTAATGATCTGAGAAATTCCCTGGTTAACATGTACTGTCTCTGCATAAAGTTCTGGAAGTACTGAGTCAAGAAGGAGACCTTTTCTGCAGGGAGGAAGGCAGAAGAACCCCCAGGAAAACTAACATGGTGGATTGGTCTGTGTTGGATTTGTGAAGATTTATGGTGAACCCCAAAGAGGTGAGGAGGGTCTAAGTGAAGGCCAGATCCTTGAGGAGCTTTGACTGTCTCGTGGCTTGAATGAAGCAGTCTAGGTAGGGGTAAATGTGGACTCCTCTTTTTCGGCAGAAGGTGATCACAGGGGCTAAACAACTGGAGCAGTAGACAAGTCAAAGGGCAGTGCAGAGAAATGAAAGTGACTGGTACCTGCACTGAAGTGAAAAAATCTTCTGCAAGATTCCTCTATAGGAATGTGCAAGTAAGTATCTTTTAGGTCTAAGGTGACCATTAAGGCCTGAGGAGCTATCATGGGAAGAAGCATTTGAAGAGTCAATATTTTGAACTTTGGTACCAGCAGGGACTGACTGAAGGTGAACAGGTCTAGGACAGGGTGCCACAATCCTTCCTTTCTGGGAACCAGGAATAACTAACCTGGAGTAGAACCCTTTCCCTATTTGATGATCTGGTACTCATTCTACTGTGCCTTGTGAGCACAGGTTGCGAATCTGAGAAAGGGCCTCTGCTCTTTGATTTTGTGGATCTTCTGGGTAACCGGAGTATCTTAATGGCTCTTTGAAAGTGAGCTTGTAACCCTCAGAGATAACCCTCAGAACCCACTTGTCTGAAGTAATGAGGGACCAGTTTTCTTTGAACAGGGATCACCTTCCTCCTATCTTTTCTGGGGAGGAAGGTGGGAAAGAAAGAATCATTGCTGCTCCCTGCCAGGGCCCTGTGGCCTAGAACTACCCTGCCTGGGGGTTCATGAGGACCACTGCTAGGGCCTTTGTGATTGCTGCTGCCTTTGAGGCATTTCCCTCACAGGTTTTTCTCTGGCCATCTTTTGATTGAGAGGGAAAGGATCAGTGTTTAGTGGGAAAATTCCTACTAAACCTAGGAGGCTGAACTTGGAAGATGTCATTCACAGTTTGCATAGATTTTGTTTTATTTTCCAACTTTTTTAGCACAGCCTCAGCCTTTAACCCAAAAAGGAAGTCCTTAGCCAGGGGTGCATCTAGAAGTTTGGATCTGCCATGGTCTAGTAGGGTCTGTTCCTTAAGCCAAGCATGCCTTATAATGACAGAGCAAGATGCAGCTGCTTGGCTACCGGCCTGCACAGCATCACAACCATTGTGTGAAGACTGTCTAGTCATCTGGGGAGCTGGAATGGCAAAGGTCCAACAATTCATTAGAAATGTTCCTGTCCTCCAAGGAGGAAATCTTTTGTTTCATTTTACCTAAAATACTTTGCTGGTATTTTATCATATGAAACTGGCAGTTAAGGGCCCTCATGGCTAGGGCAGAGGAAGTGTAGACTTTTTTTTTTTTTTTTTTACCAAACCTATCAAGGGCTCTGCTTTCCTTGTCAGTAGGTAAAAGGTTCTTTGAAGTGCTAACTTTTGCTCCCTTGGGGCCTGGAGTGACACCCTCTGGGTCAATAGAGGAGTTTTTGAAGAGGTATTTATGTCATCCAGCACCCTGTAAAACCTGCCTGGTTTTCGAGGCACTAGAGGGTAGAGAGTCTGGATTCAGGGAAGAGTCCATAAAAGCATCCTCTACAACCTCCAATATGGGAGGAATATCTAAAGGTTTGCATTCTGGGAGGTCAAATAACTCCCTAACCCTCTTTTTAGATTGTGGGTATTCCTGTACCTCACACTGGAAATGTTCCCTCATGGCATGGAGTGTTTCCCCAAAGGATATGTCTTCAGGAGGAGAAGCTGAAGGCAGACTCTCTTCTGAATCTAAATCTTCATACTCAGTAAGGAAGGTTCCCTTTTCAAAGACAGAGCCCTCCTGGTCAGAATCATCACCCGAATCAGGAGATTCAAAGAAAACTTCTGGGGAGGGATCCCTCTTCTTTTTCCCCAAGGAAGACTGCAAAGGAGGTTGCCTACCTCTGACTAAGGAGATGAGGTCCTCAGCTAAACTGACCAGGTCTTGCTGAAACCGGCTGGGCGGGAGGCAGTGGGCCTAGCCATAGGACCTGAGGTAGAACCCTTCTTAGGAATAGCGTTAGCCTTGGGTCTAAGTACGTCCGCCATCCAGAGGGCCGGTCTCTTTGTAAGGAAGAACCAGTGCAGGCTGTTGCCTCGAGGGAACATCGCTGGTGCAAGATTGCTTGTTGGAAGCCCAAGGTCTTCTGAGCGAATCCGGACCTAACCGACAAATTGAAAGCCAAGTCTTGTGTAGAAGCTGAGGGACCCGACAGCATGTCAGACTCAGTATGGGTCTCAACAGTGGCCTGCGCCACCACCTCGGTCACAGATGGAGGCTGCAAAAGGGGACTGGCCAATGGTGAATGGTTGTCATCAGAGGCCCTAAGCTTGGGTCTTTTTTTCTCCTTGTCTTTCTGATGCTTAGGGTGCTATACCTCAGGACAACCTGCAGATGCCATCAAAATCGAACCATGTGAGGAAGATTGCAGACTAAGATGCCTATCTAAGATTTTGGCCCTACATCTAACAGCCCTAGAATTGAAGCAAATGCATAAATGACAACTAGGGATATCGTGATCCTGGCCTAGAAAAGTAACACACAAAGTATGAAAGTCTCGGTGTGGGATTTGCTTACCACAGTGAAGAAAATTGTTAATGTTATCTGACATGAGTTAAATCAAAAAAAAAAAAAAAAAGAATTCCCCAATGGGGTACTTGGCTTTAGAAGACTTCTTTCTGGTGCTGATCAACCGACGCACTGAAACATTGCTTTGGGCTCTGACAGCAAGAAAGAATCATGTCATGGCAGTGGATGGCTCCCTTTATACCCAAGCATACTGACGTCAAGGTAGGGCATCCACCAGCCTTGGGAGAAGGGAGATTTTTACTCTGGTGGTGGGGCCAGCTAAGGGTTTCCCCAGCAGAAAATCCAGAAGTCAGGACTGCAACAGTGAAATACAAAGAACATCAACATATCACCATCCTGCATTCTTCCTCTAGACACACTCCATTTGCTGGACAAACCCCCCCCCCCCCCCCCACACACACACACACACACATATGTTTTACTGATTCAATTACTATAATAGGCAATGCAAATTCAACCATTACCCCACTAATACACTACCAACATACCTTATCAAAACCCTTCTCCACAATCAGGCTTACCATTAGTAATGACAATTTTAGTCCTCAGCATCCTTGTGAATGATCAGTTTTATTTAACTTGTCAAATGGCCAGTTCCTGTCTGAAAATCTACAGTGATCTAGGTCTACCACTTTTGGCAACAACCTTGCTAAAGTTTTTGCTAATACAACATAAACACATTGTATTCATTGCTTAATACTGAAATTAGTCTATATGACACGATTTGCAGGATCTTTCCTCTCTTTAGGTAAAACTACCACCACTGCTTTCCTAATGAATGCATCTACCCCCCCCCCCCTTTCAAAACACTGTTAATTTTTTTTCCATATCCTTATAAGGGCCTTTCCCCTCAATTTTCAGATTTTTATGGGTATTCGATCTGACCCTGGTAACTTACCTGTAGCCTAACTGCCTATCACAATTTTTCCTTCTTCTCTATATTTACAATTAAATGTAGAGTCGTGACGCTCTACCACATCTGGCAATCTCAGGTTTACCATGAAATTCTCAAAATCCTATCTGAGTCAACCCATTTACCAACTCTGTAAAGACGTTCATAAAGCATCTATAATATTTTCTTAATTCATTCAGGGTCTTTTGTCATTTCCCTGGAGTTAGCATTCCTCAGGTTTACTACCGCTCTACCATTTGCTTCCTTAATCTTGGGGCTGAAAAGTTTCTGTGCACCAGGCTTACTGTCCTAGAATTTGTTTACTTATTTAACATTTGTTTACCTGGAAAGTCTGACTTGGAACAAAGCCAATTTTCAGTGAAGGCCTGGGGAGAAACGCTCCAGATACATGTCTTTTGTAACATGGGAGGAAACATGAGAACCCAGAGGAAACCTATACAAATGCAGGGAGGGCATGCAGACTCCGCACAGAAGGCTGCCCAGCAAAGAATTGAAATGGAGAACTTGTTGCTTTGAGGCGACAACACAACCGCTGCACCACTGCGTCATCCACAAGTAATTGCATAATAGACATGCTTCTACACACTGTTCAAATATTCACCAATATTCCCCCTGGCACCCTCTCAACTGCTCCCTTCCTCATCTGTGAAGCTCTCAAAATTATTCCACAGAGTTTTACCCCTAGCAAATCCTTGGGAATGTTTTCTACTACCATTTTCCCATATTTCTCTTTCTTTTATTTCAAGTATCACTTAAAAGTCTCCTTTCACTGATTCCTAAGCACCGGCCATCTCTTCTAACCCACTTTCCATCTATCCTATTACTTCCCTAATTTTATCTGATATCCACTCCTTAAATACATGCTGCTTCTGCTGTATGGATTCAGACATAACGTGGAAGTTCTAAACATTTACTAATTACCTGACTATGCTAAGGCTTACAAAACTGCAAATTACATTTTATACTCTGTTTTCCCTTTCACTTGACAAGAGTGCTTGGAGAACTTCCTGGTGTGAATCAAAATATTTCTAACCACTATATAAAAGCTCAACTGTGCTGCCCCCCACCCCTTCTGATTTATTCAAATAATTCTGGTTAGTAGTAGCGTTTTTTAATTCTCAAAATTATTTCTCTCTGCTATACTCTCTGTAACATTAAGCTTGTCTTGTACATTAGCTCACCATTCAATGTTCTTACTCTCTAATGGTATAGAAAGTGTGATTTCAGAATTATGGGTCAAGACTACCAATCCTTCCTTACACCATTTATTCCTGTTACAATTTTTTTTTTTTACTCCAAACCAGGCTCAAAAAAGGTGGAACTCTCCTAATGCTCAAATCCCACCTCAACATACTACTACTTGCTCAGAGAAACATTAACACTGATAATTCTTCTAGCTGGCTACTTGCATCTATTCCCTCCTCCAATAATACCATACTACATTTCCCAATAGCATATCTACCAACTCCTTCCTCTCTCCACAAGTTAAATAACTTAGTAAATAAATACTTTTCTCCACAAATAATTTCAAAAAAATCTCATAATACTTTAAGATTTCGATTTGAAGTGTCTAGACAGACTAAGACCTTGTTACGTTTAATTCTGGTGGCTGCTAAAAATGCAATTACTATAAAATGGAAATCTAAATCAACTGTATTTGAAGTAGTTAATGTTATAACAGAGATAAAAGAACTGGACGTAAGATCTAATTATGGGAACAATACATGCAGAATAATGCTTTATAGGAGGTGTAAGGTTTAAGGGAAGGCAGGAATTGAGTAATTTATGTAAAGTTTGATTGATGATAATTGTATAAAACAACATACATGATGTATAATGCTTGTAACTGAACATGTTAACATGGTTTTCTTTTATATAAATGTATGTCTGCCTATGTCTTAAGCAAAAATTCAATAAAGTTATTAAAAAATAGCTAGAGACTTCAATCCAATCCTGCTAGGTCTCACTTCCAATGACTTGAATACTCTTCTGATACAATTCAGCCTTAATCAGCTCATATCTCAAACTACCAGACCAGACATTTTCATGTCTCGTCAATCTCTCCTAGATTTCACATTAGCTAGAAAACCTTCTCCTGTTTTGTATCAACATTAACAAAATCCATTTTGACTTGCCCATCTTTGTCTCCTGCTTTATGCTAACGATATGGTCCTGTTCCACTCCAACCACTCTCTCTCACCTTTTGAACTTCAGGCTAATTTTCATGTCCTTATTCAATGGGTCAATGATAAACAATTACTGCTTGACTCTTCTAAAACAAAAGCAATGTTTTCTGGTATTAGGCAAAAGCTCACTTCTATTGACAGATGTCTACAAATCCTCAGTCATCTGAACACCACAACTGAAAATGTCATTGCATTCAAATATCTATGGATTTAGACGGACACTTTCCTAAATTTTCATTTCCACCTGAACTACACACACAAACACACAAATCAACTCTCTCTTATTCTGGGCTAACAAGATCTCCACTTTTCTACTCAGACCCTGTAGGAATGCCAAAGGTAAAGGAATCTGGTTCAGCTAGAATATTCTGTCCCTTGGATTGCTGCAGCCTTTGAAAGAAATGTGTCTACTACTCAATTTATTTAAAATGCCACATGCAGATTCTTCACTCTCATCCCAAAAAATGACCACCAACATCTGAAAACCATTGAAAAAGATGACTACCTGTGAAACAATGTGCTGACTTTATACTCTCCTCTCAACTATTTAAACTAATCAAAAATAAGATACCCCACCAGCCTCCAGACTATTCAGAGCTGCACAAACGTACAACCTTAATAATCTTAACCACTCAGATCCTCTTTTCCAAACCCTCCCAAACTAGGTTTCACTGTAAAAGCTATGCTTTCTCAGTCCTAGGTCCCTTACTATGGGACTCCCTTCTTTTCTTACAGCTTATGCCTCTTACTTCATTTTCTGATCACAAATAAAGACACATTTCAAGTCTCTAGAAAAATGCAACTGCTGTCTTTGTGGTCATACAACTTAACCTCTTGTTATACGACGTAAAAAATAAAGTGAAAAAATAACCAGAGCTCAGATTCTACTGTTTAAGTAATGGTAAGCACTTTTGTGCTTAAGCACACTTCTTCAGACCATAAAAAAACTTTAAGAACAGCCATCTTTAAATATACCATATAATTAGCAGTTCAGCATCATCTTCTTTCAGCTGTTCCCATTAGGGGTCGCCACAGCAGATCATCTGTTTCCATTTCTTCCTGTCCTCTGCATCTTGCTCTGTCACACCAACCACCTGCATGTCCTCTCTCACCACATCCATAAACCTTATCTTAGGCCTTCCTCTTTTCCTGTTACCTGGTAGCTTCATCCTTAGCATCTTTTTCCCAATATACTTAGCATCTCTCCTCAGCACATGTCCAAACCAATGTAATCTTGCCTCTCTGGCTTTGTCTCTAAACCTTCCAACCTGGGCTGACCCTGTAATATACTTATTCCTAATTCTGTCCACCCTCATCACACCCATTGCAAATCTTTAACATCTTTGACTCTGCCACATCCTGCTCTAACTCCTGCCTTTTTGTCAATGCCACTGTCTCCAACCCATATAACATAGCTGGTCTCACTATCCTCTTGTAGACCTTCCCTTTCACTCTTACTGGTACTCGTCTATCACAAACCACTCCTGACACTCTTTTCCACCCACTCCATCCTGCCTGTACTCTCTTCTTCACCTCTCTTCCACACTCACCATTACCCTGAACTACTGATCAAGTATTTAAACTCATCCACCTTCGCCACCTCTACTCCTTGCATCCTCACCATTCCTCTATCCTTCCTCACATTCACACATATATATTCTGTCTTAGTCCTGATGACCTTCATTCCTCTTCTCTCTAGAGCATATCTTCATCTCTCCAGGGTCTCCTCCACCTGTTCCCTACTCTCACTACAGATCACAATGTCATCTGCAAACATCATAGTCCACGGGGACTCCTGTCTGATCTCGTCTGTCAACATGTCCATCACCACTGCAAATAAGAAAGGGCTCAGAGCTGATCCTTGATGTAATCCCACCTCCACCTTAAACGCATCCATCACTCCCATCGCAGACCTCACTGCTGTCAAACTACCCTCGTAAATATCATGTACCACTCTTACATACTTCTCTGACACTCCCAACTTTCTCATACAACACCACAACTCCTCTCTAAGCACCCAAAGTCATATGCTTTCTCTAAGTCTACAAAAACACAATGCAACTCCTTAAATCAATAAAATCATCTCCATGGCAACCTGAATCCATTAACGGGCCAATTTACAATTCTTTAAAAAAAGGTTTCATTGAAACACCATCATTAACACCAAAACTTTTATCTGCTTGTAAAGTTACTATCCACTTCAGTTCCTCATTTTCAATCATTCATACACCCCCCTTTAATAATTTCATACACCAGTTGTAATACCATAAATTTAAAGGAGTGTCCCATATACTGTTTAACATGTTTGTTCAATGCATTCGTTGTTACATCTCTCCTTATATCCCCCAGATGTTCAAGCACCCTATCTTTAAGTCTATAACTAGTCATACCTACATAAAAGCATGGGCATTTTTTACATGCAGCTATATAAACCAAATTATTACTTTTACAATCCACACAAAATTTAATAATATACCTGACACCTGTAGATGGAGGTACAAAAAAGCTGTGACCAGAAATATAATCACATGTTTTACAAGACCGAGAGGGTAAGTCCCTAGTCTATTTGATAACAGAGCTGCCTTCTTATCTCCTCCATAACATAATCTACATTTCAAAGACAGCCCATTCTTAAACGCAAAAGAGGGTACAACACCAATCACGTTTTTATTTTCTCATCTGTTAATAAAATCAGCCAGTTTCACTTTACAATCTCACAAACCAAAGTGATCTCATTGGAGTAGGCAAGGTTAATCCTGATCTTACCTTCTATCTGCTTATTATTTCTATCGCTAGATCGTGTACCGTGTGAATAACAGGGTTTACCAATACTTCCCCTCGTATCTCTTACTTGGGTTAATGTATCTTGAATCTCATCCTGTCTACACCCTCTCTCCAAGAACTCAGTACTCAGAGTTTCAAAAGCTCTCTCCAGTTCTACTAAATCATTATATTCAAGAACCAAAGTCAAGAGAGCAAAACTCAACAACATAAACAAGGTTTTTAAAGCAGTACATAGGTTGCAGACAGATAAGCTACATAACCAGCAATGTCAAAATAGTAAAAAAATAGTGTAAATATACATCATTTGGCGCACAGTATCAACTTGTTACAAGACTAGATAAATGCAGTGGTGTACAGCTAGGTAGGTAGGTAGTTTAGCATTTGGCTAATGTCTATGCCTAAACAGTGCGTTTTACAAACACCATAAAAGTAAGCTAGGTCACAGTTCTGAAATGATTAATGTGGAAATGCAATTACTACACATTTCTCTGAGTATACTGTTATAACACAACAGTTTTGGCAAGAAGCAGTGCTAGAAATTATATGGCTTGACACCCTGATAAAAGCTCAATATACAGCTGCAGCCCATAACACAAATGCACTTGCTATAGCTTAGAACACAGAGCAGTGGTTCAAATGATTTCTGGGACTACATATGCTGACAAACAGCACAATACGGAGCAGAAGCCCTTATCAAAAATGCACTTGCTTTAAGCTTTGTACAGAAAGCAATGTTTTCAATGATTTCTGGGACTACATATGCTAAGAGGCACAAACTACAAGTGGAACAGCCCAACTATAAGTAAAACTTACTTGGGGAGCACACTACTGGAGACACCGTCCGCACCGCAGATAGCTGGGGCTTGAATTGGTTTAAAAATGGCGCCGTACAGTGTTGGGGGATGCAAAATCTTTGTTTGGCTGCAATTAGCTGTTTTGCAGGAGGGAGTAGCTTTACTAACAGGGGGAGGGTTATAGCTACACTAGAGAAGAGTTGATGCAGCCAAACAACATGGATTGGAAAATAAAAAGGAAGTTACTGTTAAAATAGAAAGAATGGAGGTAACAGTATGTTTGAGAAAAAAAGTGAAGCACAAAATGAGGCAAGCCAAATTAGATGACCACTGAGCCGTGGTAGCCAGTGCAGTAGTGTGCACTCCCTGTTAGGTACTAGGCCAGGTTAACAAGCAACAGAGTGGGCAAAGCCATATCAACTTATGTTGTAAATGCAGTCTTTTTCAGGTAGTTATATTCTGTGGGATTTTTTTTCCCCAGTTCCAGCTGTCTGAAATGTTACCAAAACAAGGGATGACTTGTGGGTATCACTTTACAGTGAGTTGTGAATGCAGTCTTTTTCAGGTAGTGATTCTGCAGGTTTTTTTCAGTTCCAACTGCCTGAAATGTTACCAAAACAAGGGATGACTTGTGGGGATCGCTTTACAGTGGTCGTGGAGCACACTACTGGAGATGCCATCCGCAGTGCTGACAGATGGGGCTTGAAGTGGTTTAAAAACATTAATGTTAATATAATTTGATGCTGAAAAAGCATTTGGCAGAGTGAGTTAGGAATTTATGAAGACATCTTTTGAGGCATTTGAGTTTCCACAAACATGGACAATATTAACATTTAATATCTGGATGGCAGTTAGGGTGATGTGGTAGTGGTGAGCTGCCTAAAGCATTTAGCCTTACTAGAGGAATTAGGCAGGGGTATCTGCTCTCCCCATTGCCGTCTCATTTTTATTTAGTCATTAACCTGAGAAATAAGGCAAACAATTAGATGGAAATGGACAGATAAATGAGAAAATGGCCCTTGATGCAAACATTTTACCAATCTGGCTCATAATATAAAAATTATACTTGATAAACTGAAATATTTTAATAGTATACCAGGATATGCAGTAAATGAAACAAAAACAAATGGTATAGTAATAAGTTATGTTCCAACACATGACTTGGTACAGAGCTTCCCTTTTTGTGGAGCCATGACAAAAGGAGACACTTGGAAATATGGTTGAAATGATACCGTGCGCAAGCAGTTTAAGAAATGTGGGAAGAAACGAATAAAAAAAATAAAACTATGGAAATTGATATTTACGGACATCAACAATAAGAAACAAGTAACTAAGATGTATTTGGTCTCACTGCTTTTATTATGCAAGTCAGGCTTGTGTGTTTCGAATGAGAAATCAGATACAGAAGAATATGAAAAAGAAAATTAATAAATTTCTTTGGGATATCAAAAGAAAAACAGTCTAATGGGAAGAAGATAATACTGACCAAGGAACAGTGTGGTTTGGGACTTTCATATTTTGAGGCATACTATAAAACCACTCAATTAAGATTAATATATTTGATTCAGGACACAGACCATACGCCCAAATGGAAGCAAATGATGATCACAGTGCCTGACAGTACACAGCTTAGCACCTGGGCAGATCTAGGAAAGGAATATAAACAGCATTAGGCACAGCCTTGTATACATAAATTTATTAATAAAGTCTTTTTGTTCAAGGAAGTCAGGCATTGGAAAAAAACAGAACAATACCAATAGCTATACTAAATATAACAAAAATAAGAAAGACAAAAGGATATATAAGTGAGCATTTGGTAAAGAAAGAACAAAAAAACAAGATTTTGGGAGCACATGATAAAAGGAAATGAAAATAATAAAGTGGGATTAAGCTAGGTTTATTAAACTCAGATCAACTTGCATACACAGGTCTAATGTGAGTTCAAGGAAAATATCGGAGGTAAGATAGTAATTTTCTTGAACGACAAATAGCCTTTATAATGGAAGCCAAAACAGGAGTGACAGTGTAGAAAAGAGCAACACATAGCAACATTAGATTTGAAAAGACAACACAGTTTAAAGGAAAATATAGCATGAAGTAAACAATTAAACAGGGATAGGAGAGATGATCAGTGAAAAGAATACGTCTTAAACCTGGACATCCAACTAAAATGAGAAAATTTAAAATTGTTTCATGAAAATGTTAGTATAGATATTTCTATACCCCTACAGGGCTTGCAAAAATGTTCCCACAGATATTTGGTGTATGTTAGAGATTTGACAGTTCAGAAAGAGTTCTTGGGAGCATATATGCTGGGAATGTACAGAGTTGTTATACTACAAAATGACTTGAATGATATGTTAAGTCTTATACTTGGCAGATAATTTAATCTCAGTATAGAGGTATTTTTTGTTGAGCTGCTGTAAAACATGTACTAAAAAGGTAGAAGCAATGTTATCTAGTGCTGATAGTGGTTAAGAAAGCTATAACTAGAAAATGGAACACTAAACACAAACTGTCAAACAGAGAGGTGAAAATGATGATTTCACAGAAGAAAATTATAGACGTATTTATCTCTTAATAAGGTTTTTACTTGGGGAAAATAAAGTTTAAAAAGGTGACTCAAGAACATGTTAACGATATTAAGAATAAAAGAATGAATAAAAATGTATAATTTTGTAGCACCATTTACAGCAGATCAATATAAGGTAACGCAAGTTTGTGTTTTAAAACAGACAGAGATGATAGGCTCAATAAGAGTACTGAGGAATGAAGACAAACTGATTTTAAATTACATCCCTTTGAATCAGTATGGAATGAATAATGAACTTAATTGTAGACATTCATTGTATGATTACTTAAAATAATAAAATAATCAGTAAAGCATAAATCAGGTATTTTATTATATATAGTTAGTGCTTTGATTATGTGTCCTCTGAAGACATGTAATTGCCAAAGTGCTAGACTGAAGTCTTTTTTGAATGCCAGTAGCCTTTTTTTTGTTATAATTCTTAATATATATTAAACCTCTGTACTTACAGAGGCATATATCTAGAGTAAAGTTCTTCATTTAAGCTATAGACAAGGTTCTTTAAGCAAACAGGTTTGAAAAACAAGGCAAAATGATGAAAAGAATTTAAAATGGTAGTTTTCTTGTATTGTCACATCATTAGCCATTTGCCATTAGCAAATGTTCTCATTGGGAGACAGGAAGTTTACAGGTGCAAGCAAATGATCATGAGAAATCTGTACAGTGTGTTCTAAGCAAAATTTACAAGGATTGATTCCTGCATTTGCAGTTACTAGCTGTATTTTTTTTCTGCGGTGGTGGTGCTGCTGTAGCGTTGTCGCCTCACAGTAAGACATTGTCCTGTTCGATACTCAGCTAAAGCGTCTTCTGTGTGGAGACATGCGTGAATGGGCGTACCTTCGTTGAAGGTTGTGAGTCAGGGCTGGTAACTCGGTATGTAAAAATCTACTGCAAATCATTAGTGGACCGGAGTTCCGCTGTGGCGACCCCTAACCAGGAAAAGCCGAAAGATACAACAAGTGACTGCATTTACTTGGAGACGAATTGTATACCTCAACCTGTTAGCACAAAAAATCTGGACAAAGCCAAAAAGAACGGGGGGGGGGGGGGTCACAAAGGCTCAGAAATAGGGACAGGTTTTAAATACTGCTCTTATAAACTTAGAAAGTTGTTACAATAACAGGATTTGTGCTGATGCGCATTTTCTGAAGGATATAAAGTTTGAAACTCAAATAAGTGTCATAACTTGGTTACGTCAATCCACAAACTTTTATAAAAACAGAACAAAAGTATGAAGTAAAAATCTGGACATTCTGCAAAAGTCTGAACAGTTGAGAGGTATGACAAGCTGTCTGCAGATGTAAGCAATTAATAATAAGAACTCTGCTTTGTACACTTCTTTCAGTACACTGCAATTAACATTTAAAAGTACATTGGCAAGCAGTGCCGTGAAAAGTACATGCAGTATGAAACTGTGGGAAAATAATAAATGGTTGCTGCCCCAGCAGTCTTAGCACTTCAGTGCATTTAATATAACATTTTCTAACAACAAAAAGTTAATACTTATCGAAATCAAAAATGATTGTCACATCTGAGAGAGGAAAATAAAGACAGCAATCAGTCTAAGTAGGAACATAAGCTCTAACTTGCACCTTAGCATGCATGATGTTAATTTTAGAATATGTAGTCTCTGTAGATGTAATTGTCGATTTGGAACAACTGCGCCTATCTGGATTAGTAAACTTCATTTTTGAAAGTGTACATAGTTGTGTGTGTTTGGTAAGTTAAAGGGGATGGGGGAATTCTGAAAACCTATTTTTTTTTTGTTTGAGTGCTTTCATTGAAGAAAAAAGTTCTGAAAAATGTGACAAAAGTTCAAACAGAGATGACAAGATGCAAATATATGAGTTCAACCTGCCAAACATTAGTAAGTACAAGTAGGCTAAAAACTGGAAATACATCTTCATAAGAATTGTCGTGTAACAGGTGGAAGAAACAGCCTTCTATCATTATAGCTACTCCATCCATATTATCATGAATAATGATATGTAAATAGCCTTACAGGTATAGATACATTTTAATTTATTTAACATTTGTTGAGTGGGAAAGTTTGACTAGGACAGAGCCTATTTTCAGCAGAGGCTCAGGGAGAAACACTCCAGACACATGTCTTTGGAACGTGGAAGGAAAAGTACAGTTTTGTACCTACCATAAATGTAGATGTCCGATAGACATGCAACTGCAGTCATAACATGTGGGTTGTCCTGCCTCAGGCAGCCCTCGGTCAGCCGGATTCCAAAGTCTGGGTCCGACGTCAGCTGATGTCGCATTTCTCTCCGATGTCAGAGCGACTGGAGTACATAAGCATCAGCCGACGCCATTTTCTTCAGTGTTTCTTGCCCCAGATGCCAGGTGCCCTCCAAGGAAGGCTGTAATCAAACTGGAAGACAAAAACAGGATTCCAAACAAATAAATGAGCAATAAAACAAATACACCATAACAGATTATCCCCAGCTAAGAGTAACAGGGATAGGAGTGGACCCTAGGCATAGAGGGGTATGGAGGGAGGGAAAATCCGACTGCAGTTGCATGTCTATCGGACATCTACATTTATGGTAGGTACAAAACTGTACTATGTCCTTCAAGAATGCAACTGCAGTCATAACATGTGGGTAGAATACCATAGCTTAGCTGGGGGAGGAGGTATGCACTAGGAAAGAGATGGTGTGGCAATCAAACCCTGCAGGACTGCTGAAGCAAAGCCTGCTCTGGATCTGGAATATAGAGGGAGATTGTAGTGTTTGGAGAATGTATGCACGGAGCTCCATGTAGCAGCTTCTAGAATGTCCTTGGTAGGCACCCCTCTTAAAAATGCTGTAGAGGTGGCTGTAGCTCTGCTGGAATGTGGTCTGACATTGGCTGGAACAGTCTTTCCATGAAAGGAATAACAGAATCTGATGCAATGTCCAATCCATTTAGAAACAGTCTGTTTTGAAATTGCTTTTCCTTGGACTGCAGGGCATAAGCTACAAAAGTTGTTCAGACTTCCTACTGGCCTTGGTTCTGTCCAGGTAGTATCGGGTTGTCTGTGAATGTCCAAGGTATGCAAAAGTCTTTCCCCTTATTCTCCGGATTGGGGAAGAAAGTAGGCAGATGAATGGCTTGATTTAGAGAAACCCTAGATACCACCTTTGGCATAAAAGTAGGGTTGGTCCTTAATGAAACCCTGTCTCTGTGGAAAATAATAAAGGGTGGTATTGCCATTAGGGCCTCTAGCTCTGAAACCCTTCTTGCTGAGGTAATTGCCAACAGGAAAGCTGTCTTCCATGAGAGAAATTGCAAGTCAACTGAAGCTGCTGGCTCAAAAGGAGGTAGAGTCAGTTTTTCTAAGACAAAATTGAGGTCCCAGGCTGGCACTGGGGCCTTTCTTGGTGGCTTAATGTTCTTGATTCCCCTGAGGAATTGTCGTAAGGGGTGAGAGAAAACAGGAGGATCAGTGTTGTATCTAGCTGAAATAGCAGATGCATGTATCTTTATGGAAGAATATGAGAGGCCGTTCTTTAACATATCTGCCAAATATTCCAAGATAAGTGGGATGTTCAGCAATGAAGCATCATGCCCCTTGCTGGTATTCCAATTGCTGTATCTTTTCCACTTTGCTAAGTAAACCTTTCTAGTGGATGGTCTTCAAGCCTCTGTTAGTATCCGCTGAACTTCCTTAGAGAGAGATAAGCTGAAGTTATTTATGGGATCTCCCAAGCTGTTAGCTGCAGTGTCTGAAGGTTTGGATGCAGTGTTTGAAATTGTGTTGAGTCAAAGTAGAGGCCACTGAGGGAGGGCCCACCTCCTGGTGTGACATATGCTCTGTAGTAGTGGTACCAGTGTTGTCTTGGCTAATCCGAGCTATTATGATTCCTTGGGCTTCTCTGCTTTGATCTTTAGTAATACTGAGGTCATCAGTGGCAGAGGTGGAATGCATAGATTGCTAGGGAGTTCCAGTTGAATGAGAGGGCATCTATTTTCCAAGCTTTTGGATGGTATGTCCTTGTGCAAAATTTTGGCAGAAGATGGTTGAGGTGAGAGGCAAATAGGTCCACTTCTGGCTTGTCCCATGTCAAGTGAGTTGTCTGAAGGCCTTCGATGTAACCTCCACTCGTGTGGATCTGTGAAATTCCTGCTTAGGCTGTCCGCCAACACATTGTCTTTTCCTGGAACAAACTGGGATTGTAACTGGATGTTTAGGCTAAGTGATTTCTCCCAAAGCTGCATTGTCAGTCTGCAAGGGGTAAGAGTGGGTGCCCCTGCTTGCTTATGTACGACATCACAGTGGTGTTGAGTCTCATTATCACTAAATGGCCTTGCTGGAGTTGGTGTTGAAAAGCCTCGATGGCATGCATTACTGCCAGCATTTCCTTTTGGTTTATATGCAGATGTGTTTCCTTTGGAGACCATTGTCCTTGTATACACCTGCCTTCCATGTGCGCCCCATCCAAGGTCTGAGGCGCCTGTAGTCATGGTCTGTGTTATCTGTGGTTTTTTGAATGACATACTTGTGTTTTCCTGGCTCACCGAGGCCCACCATAGGAATTCCTTTTGTAGGCATGGAATGAGTGGTATGATTGTCTCCAAGTTGTTGCTGTGTTGAGACCAAATGCTTTTTAGGTACCATTGAAGCTTTCTCATGTGTAGTTTTGCTAATGGAACCAGTAGAATGCAGGATGCCATGTAACCCAGGGCCTGTAGGAATCTCCTTGCAGTCATCTGGGTGAGTTTTGCTAAACCTTTGAAGTAATGAGTTAACTTCTCTCGCTTGTCTTCTGTCAGGTAAGCCTTCTGAGAGGCTGTGTCTAGTTTGGCTCCTAAGATTATTTGCTGGGATGGCTGCAGTCTTGACTTTTGAAAGTTGACTGTGTATCCCAGAGCTTGAAGTAATCGTATGACATAATCTAGGTTTTTTGTCAACATCAATTTGTCGTCCGCTTGTATGAGGCAGTCGTCCAGATGTCGGTAAATTTGTATACCCTGGAGCCTCAATGAGCAATTACTGAAGCCAGGCATTTTGTAAATACTCTGGGCAGTAGATAAGCCAAATGGCAATGCTGAGAATTGATAATGCTCTGGCCCTGCAAGAAATCTGAGGTATCTTCTGCAGCTGTGTCTGACAGGGACATGCAGGTATGCCTCCTTGAGGTCCAGAGTAATCAGCCACGACTCCTTGCCCAGCATGGGAAGGAGTTGCTGTAGAGTCAGCATTTTGAACTTTGGTACTATGAGAAAGGTGTTTAATGCGGACAAGTCCAGTATTGGTCTCCATTGAGATTCTTTTCTTGGAACAAGGAACAGTCTTGAGTAAAACCCCTGTTCTTGTTGCGGAACTCTTTCTATTGCTTTCATTCGAGTCAGCAGAGTGATTTGCTTGATAGCCTCTGCCCTTTGATTTTGTGGTAGGTTTGGCATGCCTTGTTTTCTTGGTAAGGTATGAAAATGAAACCTGTACCCTTGGTCTATAATGTCCAAAATCCATTTGTCCTTTGTCAGTCTGTGCCAGTTTTCTGCGAACAGAGATAATTTCCCACCCAAGGGAGCTTCTAGTTGGTCCCTGGTAGGCGGTAGTAGAGGAAAGTCATTGAGCTTGTGGTTGTTGGGCAGGTGAAACCCCTGCGTCACTTCTTTGGTTTCCTGGCTGCCACTGTCGTCCCCTGTAAGGGCCTCTGTATTGGCCTCTTCCTCGGCCACGTCTGTTCTTACCTCTTTGAAACTTTTCTGGATTAGGAAAGGACCAGTTTTTTGAAGGCCAATTCCTACTGAATCTGGGGGGGTTGAACCTGGAGGAAATCTTTCACAGTCTGAACTGATTTTGCTTTTTCTTCGATGGTCTTTAACACATCCTTAGCATTTGCACCAAAAAGCTTGTTCTTTTCCAAAGGTGCATCCAGAAGTTTTGCTTTTACATGATCTGGTAGAGGTTGATCTTTAAACCAAGCATGTCTGCTAATCACTGCCCTGTCATAGCTGCCCTACATGAAGCTTCCAGTGCATCATATCCACACTGCAGGAAGTGATTGCTTACTTGCTGAGTGTTATGTACAGCTTCCTGCAAAGTCTTCCTGTCTAAAGGATCAGGAGAAGGTAATGTTTTTTGTAAATCTTCTAAGAGATAATCCTGATATTGTAACATATGAAAAAGGCAATTTAAAGCTCTCATAGATAAGGTAGTGGATGTGTAAACCTTTTGCCCCATCTCTAATGACCTTGCTTCCCTGTTGGAGGGCAAAGGATTTTTTGAGGTGGAGGCTGAAACTCCTTTAGGCCCCTGTGAAATAGTTTCCAAATCAGCGGAATGGGCCCTGAATAAATGGGAATGAGTTTCTGGGACCCTGTAATACCTGTCTGGCTTGGCTGGAGCAGGAGGAAGAGAATCAGGGGTAGTACTAGAGTCAGAATACAAATCATCCAGAACATCAAGTACAGGAGGAATAGCTTTGGAAGAGCTCTTTCTGGCTATCAGAGTGGACAGAGCCCTCAGAGTCTTCATCTGAAGGAGTAGGGTCAGAGGGTTCAACCCGGGGCCTTTTATCAGGAGGAGGCTGGGATGCTCTCTCAGGATGGGCCTGTGAACCTCTAATCATGGAAATTAAATCAGCAGCCATGGACATAATTTGTGTCTCCGGAGTCGGCTGAGGTAAGGATTTAGAAGTAATATGCTTTGTTTTGCTGGCTGCCTTAGCCCTAGTGTAGGCCTTAATAGACATGGCCATAGGAGGCCTGGCAGCTCCACGGCAGGAGTGACCCGTTCACAGCAATGGTCTCGGCATTGCTCGCATCCGGAGAGTCTACAACCGTGGGCGAGGAGTACGTCTGAATCGAGTCACAGTAAGACATTGTCCTGTTCGATACTCAGCTAAAGCGTCTTCTGTGTGGAGACATGCGTGAATGGGCGTACCGTTGAAGGTTGTGAGTCAGGGCTGGCAGCTTCGGTATGTAAAATCTACTGCAAATCATTAGTGGACTCGGAGTTCGCTGTGAAACCCCTAACCAGGAAAAGCCGAAAGATACAACAAGTGACTGCATTTACTTGGAGATGAGTTGTATACCTCAACCAAAGCCAAAAGACGAAGTCGCAAGGCTCAGAAAAAGGGACAGGTTTTAAATACTGCTCTTATAAACTTAGAAAGTTGTTACAATAACAGGATTTGTGCTGATGTGCATTTTCTGAAGGATATAAAGTCTGAAACTCAAGTAAGTGTCATAACTTGGATTCCAAACTTTTATCACAAACTTACAAGAAACAGAACAAAGTATGAAGTAAAAATCTTCCATTCTGCAAAAGTCTGAACAGTTGAGAGGTATGACAAGCTGTCTGCAGATGTAAGCAATTAATAATAAGAACTCTGCTTTGTACACTTCTTTCAGTACACTGCAATTAAATTTAAAAGTACATTGGTAAGCAGTGCCGTGAAAAGTACATGCAGTTTGAAACTGTGGGAAAATAATAAATGGTTGCTGCCCCAGCAGTCTTAGCACTTCAGTGCATTTAATATAACATTTTCTTACAACAAAAAGTTAATACTTATCGAAATCAAAAATGATTGTCACATCTGAGAGAGGAAAATAAAGACAGCAATCAGTCTAAGTAGGAACATAAGCTCTAACTTGCACCTTAGCATGCATGATGTTAATTTTAGAATATGTAGTCTCTGTAGATGTAATTGTCGATTTGGAACAACTCGCCTGGATTAGTAAACTTCATTTCATTCATGTTTTGAAAGTGTGTGTTTGTGTGTGTAAAGTAAGTTAAAGGGGATGGGGAAAAACCTATTATTTTTTTTGTTTGAGTGCTTTCATTGAAGAAAAAGTTGAAAAAAAAAACAAAAAGTTTCAAACAGAATGACAAGATGCAAATATATGAGTTCAACCTGCCAAACATTAGTAAGTACAAGTAGGCTAAAACTGAAATACATATTCCATAGAATGTGGGTGTAACAGGTGGAAGAAACAGCCTTCTATCATTATAGCTACTCCATCCATATTATCATGAATAATGATATGTAAATAGCCTTACAGGTATAGGTAAATTTTAATTTATTTAACATTTGTTGAGTGGGAAAGTTTGACTAGGACAGAGCCTATTTTCAGCAGAGGCCCAGGGAGAAACACTCCAGACACATGTCTTTGGAACATGGAAGGAACCCAGAGTGCCCAGACGAAACCCACATGAACGCAGGGAAGACATGCAGACTCCACAGAGAAGGCACCTCAGCCAAGAATCGAACTGGAGAACATCTTGCAGTGCAGCGACAACATTAATCATTGCACCACTGCGCCACCCAAAAAGCAGAAAGAAAGAAGTTATGTACTTACCATAATGTTTCATCTGAGTAGTTAGACATCAGGGCCTGGGCAAGGGATACAGTATAAATGGAAATCCTTATGAGGTATTTGCTTTCCACAAGTAATGCAATTATTAACTTTTACTGACATCGGTATGGAGCAAGAAAAAGTTTCACCAACGGGCTACTTAGCTTTAGTGAAGACTTCGTTTCTGAAACCCGAATTCGAAAATTTCAGGAGTCGGCCGACCGGCACTTGTGAACTGCTTCTGCTTCGGGCACCGCGCAGCAAGAAAGACGAATGAAAATGGCGTCGGCTGCCTGTTTTATACCCCTGACAACCTGACGTCATGGAAGAGGAGACAGCAACCGACGTAAGACCCAAGACTTTGGAATTCAGGCCGACTGAGGGCAACCTGCCAGCAGATTACCCAAATGTAATGACTGCAACAGTGAAACACGAAGAACATTTCATTTATCAACCTGTGGGCTTCAGATCCAGACCGGATCCAAGACGGCAGTTTCACCAGCATCAGATCTGAGCTCCAAGTTCATCCCCTTACCATAATACCATTGCATCTCCTTCCTTCCTTCAGATCGAGTTTGCCACCCAACACATGAGCCAGATCGACAATACCTGACCCACAAACAAAACCAAGAGGGCCACATGAGTACCATCTCTTGGTTACTCAGGCGAAAGAACCCAATAACAAGGCCAGGGGGAAGGAGGGAGGGATGGTTGATAACAAATGATGTCTAACTACTCAGATGGAATGTTACGGTAAGTACGTAACTTCTTTATCTGAAGTAGTTAACTTCATTTTGTCATCAACCTGTGGGTCAGAGTTCCCAGCTACCATAACCTTGGGAGGCCCTCGTGGAAAGATGTTCCGGAGCACCGTGGAGCCAAAGGATGCTCACCCTCTGGAAACCATGTACAATTTATAATGAAAAATGAAAGTATGAGATGAGGACCAAGTAGCCGCTGTACAAATATCATCCAAGGATACTCTGGACCAAAAGGCAGCTGACGTAGCCATGGACCTGGCAGAATGCACATGAACCTTCCCTGGAATAGGCATACCTTTATCTTTGTAAACCTGCAGAATGCAAAGGCAAATCCACTTGGCAATTGTCACCTTGGAAACTGGTTTGCCTAGAAAAGCTCTAGCGAAGGACACAAACAATTGGTCAAACTTGCGAAAGGGCTTAGTCCTGTGTAAGTAGAAACATAACTGCCTATGTACATCTAACAAATGTAGTTTATATTCCCCCTTGTTCTGAAAATTTGGAAAAAAAGACAGGCTGATTGATTGATTGATTGATTGATTGATATTTGACTCTGAAGCCACTTTAGGCAAAAAGGAAAGATTAGTCCGAAGTGAGACTCTGTCTTTATGAAAAACCATATAAGGGGGTTTAACCGATAATACTTGAAGTTCTGACACTCTCCTCGCTGAGGTGATAGCCATTAGGAAAGCTGTTTTCCAAGACAAAAATTTCAAGTCCACAGAGACAGCCAGCTCAAATGGCAGAGCAACTAACACCTGTAAAACTAAAGTAAGATCCCAAGGATGAGTGGGGTCCTTCACCGGAGGCCGTAAAAGAAAAGTCCCTTTAATGAAGGTTTTGCAAAGTCTGGAAGAAGCCAAAGACCCCATGTTTTCGCCTACATGGAAATTAGAAATGGCAGCCAGTTAAACTTTCACCGTAGAAGAGCTGGCATCCTGCTGGAAAAGGTGTGGTAAAAATTCAAGAACCGCTGGCACTGGAGCCGTAAAAGGATCTAGATCCCTTTGAGAAGCCCAGATCAAAAAATGCTTCCATTTACTACAGTAAACTCTTCTGGTAGATGACTTATGGACTGCCACCAGAATAGACTTAATGGGGGAAGAAAGTCCGGGCGTCCTGGCAATCAATGGAACTGGAGCAGCCAAGCCATGAGCTTCAGACTGCTCAGGTCTGGAAGAGGAATCCCCGAAGGGTGCGAAATAAGATCCAAAGTCGGATCCAAGATCCAAGGAGGAGCTACCAGATGAGACCACAGACAGGAAAACCAGATCTGGCGAGGTCAGAATGGTGCAATGAGGATGACTCTGCTCCCCAACTGACGAGCCTTCTGTAAAAACTTTGTCATGAGTGGTAACGGTGGATATGCATAAAGAAGACTGGGAGGCCAAGCATGGACCAGAGCATCTCTGCGGGATTCCCACTGTGGAGGAGGATCAAAGAAAAAGAACTCGCTGCACTTCGCGTTGGAAGGAGATGCGAAGAGATCATAGCAAGGCCAACCTCACTCGAGAAAGATCTGCTCTGCTACACAAGGATTCAGAGACCACTCGTAAAGCATTAGGATAGTTCTGCTCAATTTGTCCGCTAGTATGTTGGACCAACCCAGAATGTGCACTGCTATCAGAAAACGGTAGGTGGAGATTGCCCATTCTCACACTCTCGTGGCCTCTCAACAAAGGGGGAAGGATCCAGTTCCTCCCTGTTTGCTGATGTACCAGACCACTGACATGTTGTCTGTCTGAATCACAATAGTTCCCAGAAGAAGAAAGGCATAAAGGGCTTGCAACGCTAATAAGGCCGCCCTCATCTCCAGAACACTGATATGCAGATTGGTCTCATTTAGGGACCACGTGCCTTGGACTGTCCTGCCTGAGCAATGCCCCCCCTGCACTAGTCGGGAGGTGTCCGTGGTCACCGTGGCTTGGGGAGGGGCAACAACAAAGGACTGTTCCTCTATCGACGGAGAGTGGAGCCACCAGAGGAGGGACTTCTTGCAAGCCTCGCTTATGCGAATTGGATGAGTCAAAGGCCAGTCCAGTATGGACCACTGGACCACCAATGTCCAAAGGAGTACCTGCATGTGAAGACGAGCGCAAGGAAGAAAAGTGACAGTGGCTGCCATGGATCCTAGGGCTCTTAACACCATTGCAGATGGGGGAAAGGGATACTGAAGAACGCAAGGACATGAAGATGAAAGCTCAGAACCCGCTCTGGAGTCGGAAAGATTTTGAATTGCAATGTGTCTATTCTCGCCCCTATGTAGTCCAGGACCTGAACCGGTTCTAGAGAGGACTTGGCTATATTTATAGTGATGCCCAGGATGTCTGACAACTTCTGGAAATAATCCTTGGCTTGACAGAGTAGATGCCTGGTGGGAGCGGCAAGGGGACAGGAATAGACCTGTATGCCCTGAAGCCTCATGCAAGCCGCTACTGCTGCCATGACCTTGGTGAACACCTGGGAGCTGTGGTGAGACCGAAGGGTAGGGCCCAGAATTGGTAGTGAATGGCTCCTAGCCGAAAGCGGAGAAACCTCCTGGAGCGTCTGTGCATCTTTACATGGTAGTACACATCCTGAAGATCTACAGAGCACATC
This sequence comes from Protopterus annectens, assembly GCF_019279795.1. NCBI lineage: Eukaryota > Metazoa > Chordata > Ceratodontiformes > Protopteridae > Protopterus > Protopterus annectens. The sequence goes on from NC_056733.1 coordinate 829,938,103, forward strand.
CAGTTGTTCTCCTGCAGGTAAGGCAGGATGGATTGTAAAGTGATCATCCGGAACTTTTCTTTGGCAACTGACAGGTTCAGAGTGGAAAGGTTGAGAACTGGCCTGGAGTCTCCCTTCTTTTTTGGCACCAAAAAGAACCCAGAATAGATGCCTGATCCGGAGTGACAGGCTAGATGGCCCATTTGCTTAGCAGCTTTTCTACTACGAAGTCTGCTGCCTCCCTTTGCATGGGTGGAATGTCCGGGAGGTGCTTTGGGGAGAGGGACATGTCACAAAGGGAATTGTGTAACCTCTGGATATTATTTGGAGCACCCAATGATCTGCTGACATGGACTCCCACGCCATCAGGTGCACAGAGAAACGGCCCCCGAATGCCTCCAGGGCAGAGCAGGGTCTGCTGAGAACAGTTCTCAAGACTCAAAATTCTTCGGACCCCCTCCCTGCCTCTGGGCCAGCATCTGTCTTGCTCCCCTCTGCCTCTAGGGGAAAAGGAGTCCTGAGTGTCCCGGGAATACTGTGACTTTCGGAACCACATCTTCTTTTGTCCCCGCTGATTCCTGGAGAAGGATCTTTGGGGGGTTAGAGAAGTGGATTCCGATGGCAGACAGCGTCTTCCCGTCCTTCTCACTATGGACTAGTGTGTCACGGACCGTCTTCTAAAACAAGGAAGAGCCTTCATAGACAGCATTCGTAAAAGATGCCTTGAAAGGTTCCGCAAAATTACATAGCCTGAGCCAGGCATGTCGCCTCGTAGCGACTCTGGACCCCGTCGCCCGTGCCGATCCTTCAGTGGTATGAGAAAGGAGTCACATGGACATGTTGGTAACAGCTTTCAGAGTGGTCATTCATGTAGGGAATGTGGTTTACTCTCTGGCGACATGGACTCCGGGGGAGATGCAGTGAACTCTATGATCAGGTCACGCTACAGTCTGGTAACATGGGCCATATAGTTCTGCGCCATTATGCAAAAGGTGGCCGAAGCATAAGTCAGCTTTCCAAGCCGGTCCACTGTCCTGGACTCTCGATCCGGGGGATGGACCGTGGAACTCTCCTGAGCCAGTTCCTTCTTTGTGACAGCCACTACCACCATGGCACCCACTGGGTACCCTTTATTCCAGCTTGGTCTATCTACTAGGGGGCTCAAGATTTTGTCTGGACGTTCTGGGACTGGCTCCACGACGTCCGGTTCTTTCCATGCCCTGGTGGTAATGAGGTCCAGAAGGTGGTCCGTGGGGGGCACACCCAAGAAGTAGATGGGCCCATGTCGAATGCCTCCAGAAACACAGACTCATCCGAGGAAGGCTGACCAACCCCTGCTGAAGTAGGAACTCCATGATGTCTCCAAATGAGACATCCTCGGGGGGTGATCTTGGGGAGCCTTACCATTCCTTCAAGTCGGTATCTTCCATGAGGGATTCAGGAGAGTCCAAGTGCCTCCTCCTACACTTATGTTTGTGAGGAACCTCTTTTGTGGGACTCTCCGGAGAGGACTCACAAACCACTTGGGGTACCTTGTGGAGAACAGTCTGGGGCATGGAGATCATGGGCTGCCCCTGCATGGGCAGACTGGCAGAAGATGCGCCCAGAATAAAGGGGGGCAGGGTGGACTCTGAGGAGATAGGGGCCTCGATCCATTAGCAAGAACCCTTTCCACCACATCGAATGCCAAGGGAGAGCAAGCCTTCTGATTAACACAGAGGACACCCTCCCCGGATCCGACATGGGGATCGGAGCAGAGTCCGAAGGCTCTGAGGCTCTGATGGGTAGGTCTCGGCCCAGCAAAGTCACAGCCAAAGGGGAAAAACCCAACCCCTCTGATCCGATGCCCAAGCTATGGCTCCGACAGCTTGTATCCAACCTAGTTGGATCCTATGCACTCAAGGTAACTGCCGGCGTCGAGGTAGGTAGTACCATTGGCGCCAACCCTGACTCCGGGACCTCTCGGATCCAGGAACTCCGAAACCAGAGGACACATCGGAGAAGGAGCAATTGGTGCAAATAGTGGCAGTGAGCTACCCCCTCCAGAGGGAGAGGGAGCCAGCAAGACCCCCATCTGAAGCTGAGTGCGAACAAACCTTCGCATCAATCTGTCCATGTCTGCTTCAGAAAGGCTTCTAGTTGACCTAGAAGAGATCACTGACACCAGCCTAGAAGGACGGCGACTAGAGGCCCTAGACAAAGGCCAAACCTCCTCCAGCTCCGGGGAAAACCTTGGAGATCGGAGCCGAGTGGAATTCGGCCTGGAAGGTGCAGGAAGCTTGGGAGGAGGACTAGCTGGATCTGTGTGCTCTGGCGATCTCTTCCTCCCTTTCTCTTTGTCACGGTGCTTCTCTTTCTCTTTTTTCTTCTCACTTTCCCAAGGTCGGCGGTCGGGAGGGCGAGTCCCAGCCTGGGAGGGAGGAGTGGACACAACAGAAGTGGAGGGAGCGGTCACAGCTGAGACTGCCGCTACCGAAGACAAGGAGGCAGCCGCCTCTGTGGAGGGGAGAAGCGCCTTCAAGATTAACTTGGCCTTATGGTCCTTTAAGGCCCTGCGGTTAAACCCCGCACATAAGGTGCACTCAGTGTTCAAATGAGCGGCCCCTAAACAAACAACGCATAGTGTGTGGCCATCCGCAGGGGATAACTTATGGCCACACACTGTGCATTTTCTAAAGACAACTTTTGTTGATCTGCCATAACAGTGTCTGGCTACCCAACCCCAACACTCAGACCCACACTCAAAACACGAGGCGGGAAAGGGAAGGAGAAGGCCTATGCTATCCTAGATTAACAACAAACTACTATAGACTTTTTTTGTTTAAACTAACACTAAACCTGAATGGAGAACGAGAAGGGGAGGAATAAAGGGACCTAAAAATTAGGCAAAAACACATACACTTTCACACAAAAAAACACAAACAATAGTCTTACCACCTGGACCTCAGCGTTCACGATGCAGGCGAAGCCGCGGCAAATGAGATCTGAAGGAAGGAAGAAGATGCAGTGGTATTATGGGTAAGGGGAGGAGCTTGGAGCTCAGATCTGATGCTGGTGAAACTGCCGTCTCGGATCCGGTCCGGATCCGAAGCCCACAGGCTGATGACCAAATGACGTTAACTACTTCAGATCACTTAATTACATCAAGAATGTAGGATGCAAAGAATATTGTAGGAGAAACATTTGGATAGAAAAGGGCATATGGATTTACAAAGAAAATATTTCAGCATGGTCATTCAGCAGATCAGGATGCAGCACAATTGACCCGATGTTTGCAATGAGACAGATACTTGAGAAGAAACTAGAGAAGAGGAGAGAGTCAAACTGGGCTTTCCTAGACTTGGAGAAAGCATATGACAAGGTCCCAAGAAAGCTGATCTGGGCAGTACTGCGGTGGTTTGAAGTCCCAGAAACATTGGTAGAATTAGTACAGGCTATGTACAAGGACCCAATGACTCAAGTACGAACAGTGTTTGGCCTCACTGAGGGGTTCCCAGTGGGAGTGGGTGTACACCAGGGTTCAGCTCTGAGCCCACTGCTGTTCATACTGGTAATGGACTACATCAGCAAACAGGTTGGATGGGTCAGAGCAACAAAGCTGCTGTATGCAGACGATGTGGCAGTACAGGCAGACTCTGATCTAGAACTTCAGCAAAGGACAGGAGAATGGAATGCAAATCTGAAGGCACATGGGATGAAACTAAGCACAGATAAGACAGTGGTAATGGCAGCAGATTGGGGAAATCAGAAGAAGCTGAGAGCAGAGATAGATGGGAAGATAGTGGAACAGGTAAACAGCTTCAAGTATCTGGGAGGGGTGGTTGAGGAGAAGGGTAGTCTGAATGAAGAGGTCAAAGCTAGAATCAGAGGGGCTGCAGCAAACTGGCATAGAGTATCAGGTGTAGTATATGACAGAAGAATGCCAAAGAAGCTGAAAAGTAAGGTGTACAAGACAGTGGTGCGACCAGTACTACTGTATGGTACAGAAACCTGGGCAGTAAAGGCAGAACAGTTGAAGAAGCTAGAGGTGATGGAAATGAAGTGCCTGAGAAAGGTGGTAAGATGCGCACTGCGGGACAGGCGAAGAATTGAGGACATAAGAGCAGATGCCAAAGTAGCTCCAATTGCAGAAAAGATCAAAGAGAACAGATTACGATGGTATGGGCACATGTGCAGAAAAGCAGAAGACAATCTGGTGAGGGAGATTTGGGATAGACAGGAAGAAGGTAAGAGGAAGCGAGGGTGTCCAGCAAAGAGGTGGATGGATTGTGTGAAAGAAGATCTACGACAGTCAGGCATAAGTGTTGAAGAAGGCAGGAGAGTGGCACTGAATCGAGAGAGTTGGCGACAGTTAATACGATACCCTGACCCCATGTAAATGGGAAAAAGGAGATGATGATGATGATGATTCAGCAGAGTAACAGGAACAAAGGAAAATAAGACTAACAATACTGATTGCTGGTAGGGTTCCAATAACGATAGAAGATGGAAAAAAATGATAAAAAGATAATGAATAATAGAAGAGGGGAAAAAAGAAAACACTGACAGATTTGTGACAGTAAGGGGTTACTGGAAGAAGATTATACTTGCAAGCATTTATATTCCACCTAAAACTACTTGTCCCAGAATTCCTTCAACTTTATAATAGTAATTAGCTTTCAACAAGGAGAATTTTTTGAATGGGGAACTGGAAATTGGCTTTTAGCATCGGGACACAGATGTGAAAATATATCAAAAGAGAAAATATTTCTGAAGAAAAATGAGAAAATTTGATATGGAAGATGTGAATTCAGCACCAGGATTTCAGACAGAATTTACACATTATTCTCCAAGGTACAACAACTGGATTAGGTTGGACAGAAATTTAATTTCACCAAAGCACACGCATTTAACTGAAAGCTTTGATTCACATCCAATAACTATTTCAGATATCATGTCATTAAAAACTACAATAAAGGTGCAAGCTAATGAAGTAAAACTGAGATGTCAGTGCTTTTCTACATACCTGCTAAAATGCGAGAAAATTAACAGATAAGTAGTGGAAATTATTTCAGACACCAAGGGGAAAAGTAAAATTTTCAGAAGGGATGGCTAATGAGTGGGATAAAACAAAAATGGAGATTAAAAATGGGGTAGAAATAAAAAAGATATGGGAAAGATGCAACAGGAATTACTTAGAGGGAGTTCGCAAACTTTACATGAGGGAGATTGCCTGCCAAGCGACCAGACATCAACCACAAAGTCTTTAGTGCCTAGAGTGCACGGTATGTCGCATGAAGTCTGCTATCAGAAGTAGGCTATAAAAGTGACTTGCACCCCAGGGAGAACACCTGAGAAATAGGTAAGTAGGTTAGGTGCATCCAAGAAAGATCAAATGCTGAGGGGATGGAGGATGAGAGAATACTGTAATAGAGAAGGACATCTAACTTTATGGTAAGATTTTGCACAACTAATCTATGTCCTTCTAGTCTGCTTTTGCAAGTTTTCTTTACATGAGGGAGAGTGCAAAAGCTCATGAGGAGAAAGAGAGGGAGGAGGTAGGGGCAGCTGAGCTTTCCAGGAAGTCGTGAAGAATGACCCTAGCAAACCCTGCCCTGGATTTAGAAATGTGGTCCAGTTTGTAATGCTTGGTGAAGGTGTGAACTGAAGACCAAGTAGCTGCCTCCAGAATAGAACAGGTGTCCAAAACTTTGAAAAGGGTGCCAGAAGAGGCTATGACCCTGGTAGAGTGAGCTCTAACTGAGGAGGGGATGTTCCTTCCATGGTGTTCATAGCAGAAGGTGATGGCCTTAGAAATCCAGTTGGAAATAGTCTGTTTACTATCTGAGAGTCTTAGGGCTCTAGGCTGAAAGGAGACAAACAGCTGGTCAGATTTCCTGATGCTCTTGGTTTTGTCTAGATAAAACCTAAGCTGTCTGTGCATGTTCAAAGTGTGCAGAACTCTTTCTGCAGAGGTTTGGGAAGAGGGAAAAAGGTGGGAAGGTGTATTGCTTGGTTTAGTGATAACTTGTTGATCACCTTAGGTATGAAGGAGGGGTTGGTGCGAAGAGAAACCCTGTCCTTATGGAAGACTAGGAAGTGGGGAGAAGCCATAAGAGCCTGTAATTCTGAAACCATTCTGGCAGAAGTAATTACCGGAAGCGAGACAGTTTTCCAGCAGCAAAAGTTTAGGAAGGCAGAAGCTGCTGGCTCAAATGGGGCCAAGGTCAGTTTTTTCAAAACAAAGTTAAAATCCCAAGGAAGTGGGGCTGGTCTCCTAGGAGGAGGGGGTCTCATGTAGAGGACTCCTGGGGGGGGGTTCTCATGTGGAGGATACCTTTCAGGAACCTGGAAGTCAAGGGAGGTGAGAGAGGCAGACAGGCAGAGATGGCTGACAAGTGCACTTTCAATGAAGAATAAGTAAGTACAGCATCCAGCAAATCATACAGGTATAATAGGACAGTGTGGGAATATCTACTGTTAGTGTGTCCAAATTATGTGAGAGACACCATAATGAAAATATTTTCCATTTGGATAAATAAGATTTCCTCGTGTTGGGTTTCCTGGCCTCCTGCAGTACCCTTTCTCATGTCCTCTGAAGGGAATTAAGGCCCTAACACCCACAATGTCACCTGTAGAGTTGACAAGTGGGGGCAAATGAGGGTGCCCTTGTGTTGTGTGCGTAGATCCACTCTGTGGGGAAGCTTGCAGTGATTGCCCTTGGTTAAATGCAGGAGTAAGGGGAAACAATGCTGTCTTGGCTAGAAGGGCGTCACCGACAAGATTTTTGGTCTGCCCTGCCAAATCTTAAGAAGGACTCAGGATGAGAGGCACGGGAGGGAATGCATATAGGAATATCCCTCTCCATGAGAAGCTGAGGTCATCTACCTTCCAGGCCATAGGATGCCTGGCACAAAATAGTGGAAGTGGTCTGTTCATGGGGGAGGCAAAGAGATCCACTTGTGGAATACCTCACTGGGGGGGACAATGTCCAGACGTATGCCCCTGTGAAGCACCCATTTGTGGGGTTGTGTTTGCACCTGCTGAGAGTGCCTGCCAAGACATTCATGCTGGAGGCAATGTACACTGCTTGAAGGAGTGCCTGCAGATCCCACACCTGTAGGGCTAGCCTGCACAGGAGATGGGAACTGGTCCCCCCATGCTTATTTACATACCAGAGCACTGTCATGTTATCTGCTAGAACTTTTAAGGGCCCTGGGGTGAGGAGACACTGAAAGGCCTGAAGTGCCAAGAGTAGTGCTCTCCTTTCTTTTATATTGATGTGATCTTTTCTTTGAGGGTGACCAGGTATCTTGAGCTTCCATGGTACAGAAGGTTGCTCCTCAACCTTTGTCTGAAGCATCTGTGTACATTTCCTGTACTGGTGGAAGAGGATTGAGTGGGAGCCCTGGATTAGTAGAGAAGTGCTAAATCCACCAATGTATTTCTTTCTTCAAGCAGGGGACAAGGGGAATTTGGAACTCCAGCAGGTTTGCATGCCGAGTCCACACAGACATCATGGTACCATTGCTATTTTGTCATGTGCATTATTGCCAGAGAGAGCACTAGAATGGTGGAGGCCATAAAGCCTGGGGTCCTGAGAAAGGTCCTGGCTGAAATGTGGGACAGGGGTATGAGACTTTGAACGAAGGCAATGAGCTCCTCAGCCTTCTGGATGGGGAGAGAGACCTCCATGAGGTCTGTTTGAATCCTGCATTCCAAGAAAATCTGGTCCTGTGTTGACGTGAGGGCAATGAAGTATCTCTTTTTTTATGATGGAAAGTACCCAAGAGTCTTGGGCAATCTTTTCCCAAACAGGGCATGAGAGAGAGGCGAAGGGAAAGGGGAGGGGAGCAAATGGGTCCAGGTAGTCAGATGGACTGGCCTGTCTGGAAAGGGCTGTTTAGGAGGGGGAGTTTGTTGTGGAGTCCAAAAGGGTTGTTGTCTCTTTCCAGGTCTCTTGGTATTGGGTTGAGCTGGTCTGGACTGAATCCTGATAAAGGTTGGTTTAGAAGGATAATTTCTCTGGAATTTTGGGACAGGAGAAACTAGGAGGTGTTTTAGGTATTTCATCTCCTTATCCTTCTCCTGCAATGTTTTGAAGACTTCTGCACCTGCAGAGCCAAACACAGCTTTATTGTCCAAGGGAGCATCCATCAATTTTGATTTAATATCCTCTGGCAAGGGATGTAGTCTAAGTCAAGCAAATCTCCTAAGGACAGACCCAGAGGCAGCTGCCCTAGCAGAAGCCTCTACGGCATCATAGCTACATTTAAGAGAGTGACTGGTGACCTGGGAGGTAACAGCCAGCAGGGATGTACCTAGAGTCTTCTTCTTGGATTCAGGTAGTTCAGAAATTATTTTAGACAGGTGTGACAACAGCACTAATGAGTATTTTGTCTCTGGTTTTGGTAGTTGACTGCCCTAAATGCAAGGGTGGCAGAAGTATAAACTTTCTTTCCTCGTCTCTACAAATGCCTGCTGTCCTTGTCAGAAGGTAGCAGGGAGGTTGAGGGAAGAAGTCTTGAGGGATTGTCAAAGGACACACTGAAGACTGATGGGACAGTTGAAAGTGCTATGAATAAGTATTTACAATCTGCAGGCACCTTATAAAATCTGTTTTTTTAGGTGCTGGAGGTTGCGAGTCAGGAGTCTTACTAGAGGATGCAAAGGTATCTAAGAATGCCAGAAGAACAGGGGGAATAGCAGAGGAACTGGGAGTGTCCACTTCCAGAAGGTCATAGTAAAGTTTCTGCATGTATGTCATTTAAGTGCTTTCCCACCGGAAATGTTTTTGCATCCTGGCCAAAGTGTCACTGAATGAAATCTCCTCTACTGGAGAATCAGTCCCATTTGATTCTTCTTCGGGGGAGGCATAGTCTAGTGGAGAGGGGATCTGGGTAGAGTAAGCTAGAGACTCCTCATCTGAGAAGGAAGCCTCTTCAGAAGATGACTCTTCCCTAACCCTTTTTGTGAAGGAGCAGGCTAAGTGGACATAGGAAATGAAACTCATGGGGGAGGTCTGAGGGACATGTGACCATTGAAAATGCTTTGGGAGAAAGTCTGCCAATCCTTCTCTGAATCAGGAAAAGGGGAAGCATGGTTGGTCTTCCGTTTCTTTTTAATGGGCATATCCGTTCTGTGGAGTGACAGCGGGATGGATGTAGGCCTACCCTCAATGTCTGAATCTACTTCTTCTCGAACAAGGATGGCAGGAATCCCTCGGGAGTCTTCAGAAATAATGAGTTGTGGTGCCCCTTGGATGCCTGAGGTGGATGCTTGTGGTACCTCCAAGGGTGTACTTCTATCCTGTTCCGCGGTGACCTCCATTATGGGTTCAGCCTATGGTTCAGATGATGGCCCTGAGTGAATCTCTGGACTGGTAATCATCTCCGGAGAGATGTCTGGTCCTGGAGGTGTAGCAGAGGCTTCTGGCCTGGGTTTCTTGGCCTTCTGCTTCACTAAAAACTCTGCTTCTGAAGACAAAGGAACTTCCATCCTTTCAGCAAGGAGTTTTAGTCGCTGGTTTTCTAGATATATGGAAAGTGAATTAAGCCTGCTTTGCAAGGATTTTGGGATGAACGACAGGAAAATAGGGCAGGCCTTATGGTTGTGGGAAGGCCCAAGACGCAAAATGCAATGTTGATGGCTGTCCTTTTGTGGAATCTGACATCTACATTCACATTTTCCCTTCTTGGATGGCATTAAACTTAAGACGCTATCAAAAGGAGAAAGTGTCTAATGGTGACTATTTGCATGTAAGCTCCTGCGGGACTTTACCTTTAACTGCAAACTGCTTTTGTAAAGTCTTAAGGTGTCCCTCGCTCTCCGGTAGTGTCCACACTCGCAGGGACCACCCCATATCTATTTTGCTTGTACCTCTTGTGCGGAGACGTTAGGTGTCACCAGAGCTCCATAAATCTGTCCTCCTTGCAAAGTAAAGCAAATCCTGCTCCGTCAGGTGCTTACCGTTCAGTAATAATTTTTTCTCCTATTGGACCTGGCAGCACCTCTACCTAATCTAACAGATAATACCGAAGCGTTACTTGCTATTACATAGTAAACTTAACAGTAAAAGGTTAGCAACAAGTCTTACCTTTACTTACTTGCAGTCACTAATAATTTTTTGTGCTCACCCCTGCTGGGGCCTTAATTCCTTTCAGACACCTTTCTTCAGAGAGCATGCTAAGGGTACTGCAGGAGGCTAAGAAACCCCTCCTCCACATCTCATATTAACTTATACGGATTTTCCCAACTCATACAAACCCCAACCAGGATTGATAAAGCCACAAAAAATAATCTATTCTAGATTGGATACTCATCAATCAACCCTCCACAGTTCATAATTATGGAACACTACCCGACACCCTAAGTAACCAGCTCCCAAACTTCATTATCAGGACACCTAATAAAACCGAAGTCAGCTCTGTAAAACAAATACGTTCCACCAAAAAACTTTAAAGATGATGACCTCACTATGGCACTAAAGCACTGTGACTGGTCACTCCTCCAAACGTTGCCCCTTGACAACACAGTTGAATACTTTAACTCTACCTTCTTACATATAGTCAACCAACTTGCCCCCCCCCCCCCCCACAGACAAATCCGTACTAAAGCTGTCTATGCCCCCTGGCTCAAAAAAAGAACACGACAACTTCTAAAACAAAGGGACAAAGCTTGGGACACTTGGTGTAACAATAAAACTACTATCACTAGGCAAATACTTCTAGAGTTGAGAAACAAAGCAAAAAAAAAAAAAAAAAAAAAACAAATCAGATCTGACAAAATAACCTATTACTCTTTATTTTAAAGCAAGCACAGCATCAATCCCCAGATATTCTGGGCAGCTATTAACAAAATTCTCAAGTCAGGTAAGACAGGAACCCCACATCCAAATAGACACCTCTACTGCTGACACAGCAACCCAATTTAATAATTTCTTCATTAACTCTATTCTAAAGTTGTCAAATAAGCCCCCTTCCATGGCCCCCTCAATACTACCAGACTGCCCACTCAACCAACAGACATTCTCCCTCCAACCAGTCCAAATTAGTACCATCTACAAATATTAACCAAACTAAAACCCACCACCCCAGCAGCCGACAAACTAACAGCCAAATTCCTGCAAACTGCAGCCAAAGCCATTTCCTACTCAGTTACCATACTAATAAATAGGGCAATCTCTGAACAAAAGGTACCTCTGCTTTGGAAATCGCCCACATCATTCCACTACATAAAGGTGGAAATTCTATTGATGTATCCAACTATTACCCAACAGCCATACTCTCCCCACTGTTAAAATTCCTAGAGAAAAGTATTCACAACCAAATAGTACATTATCTTCTATCCAATAATCTCCTCTTTGAAACCCAACATGGATTTTGCCCTAATCATAGTACCACCACTGCCCTTCTCGAGTTCACCAACCTTGTTAACCAAGAAAGAAACAATGGCCAAATAGTTTCCGCAGTGTTCATGGACCTTTCAAAGGCTTCTGATACAGTCTCACATAACAAAATGCTGACAATACTCTGATCTAAATTTAAGTACAAACACATTACCTTTGTTTCAAAGACCATCTTTCCAACCGTCAACAAGCCGTTCAGTGGAAGGACTCATTCTACCCCCTTCTACCAGTCTCTGTAGGTGTACCACAGGGATCCATACGAGGACCTTTACTTTTCACCATATTTACCAATAACCTGCACAAAGCCACGCCCCATGCCAACTTGGTCCAATATGCCGATGACTCTACACTCATCTGCTCTGATCCATCCCCTCCAACTGTTACAAATCAAAACACAAGACTCCTTTACAGCCATCGAGAACTCGTTATCTAAATCTCAATTATTACTCAATCCAAAATGACCCATCTAATACTTTTTCACCCCACCAAAGCAATAACACCTATTCCGCCTTTTACTATCTACACTGGAGACAAAACTCCCATCACACTCGTCACACAAACTAAATTGCTAGGGGTCATCATAGACCACAAAATGAAATTTGACAAACATATTGCTCTAACCATAAACAAGGTTCACAAAATACACAAAAGCAATAATAAAGCAACTCAAGGTTCACAAAAACCTTGGCACACACTAGAGATGTAAAATCTACTTAAACAATGAAAGTAAAATCACCCTGACTAGACCCCATTTACTCTCAACCTTGCTCTATGCCTCTTCTGTCCTAGTCAATCTAAATAAAAATGACTAAAATTATCTGCGTCCTACAACAAAATAGCAAAGTTTGACACCAACTCCTACCAGTCACATCACTGTCAAGTACTCTGTGAAGGCTGCCAGCCCAGCTAGCTGGAATTTTGTAAATAATTCTGTTATTTGTGAACAGTAATATGGTTTGTATGCTTGTCTTACAAATGTAAGAAAACTATATGCTATGTTAAACTATATGTTACGTGCTGAGCTTCAAGAATATAACCACAGTGTACCCCTGCTGGAAAAGAGGAAAAATGTATATAAACTGTATACCTATGCAAATGTATGTTTTGACAGTAAGAAGCTGGAACATACAGAGTTAACTTGCAAACCTCTAAGAAAATAAGTTGAAATTGTTTACGACTGCGGTATCTCTAAGTTTCAGTTAGGAGACAGAATGTCTACAGCTAGAGTTTCTTTCTATTGTCTTAAGACAGAAATAATTACTAGGTTTAAAATGTAAAAGTGTTATTTGTTGTGTTATTTGTTTTATGACTTCCAGTTTCAGGCAAGCTTCTAAGAGATAAGGGTCCTCTTCTAGGAGATAAGTATTTTTATAGAGACGTGTTAAATTTTGTTGGTATCTGTTTAGCCTGGGAACTAGAGGCAGGTGTCACATAGTGATGTCATCTAGCTAACCCAGCAGTAATGCGTATTATTAATTTAAGAACTATGTCCGAAAGAAAGACTATGCATTTTCTATTTGTCTCTGGACCTAGAAACATCCACTCAGCACTTGTATTTGCCTTGTTAATAATAAGTACTAGATTACAGTATCTCTCTTAAAGACAGATTGGAATATAGTAAGATCAGGCTAGATGTTTTCTGTATTTATGTGAGACTGTCCAGCAATGATGTTTTGATGCATTTCCTGTGATTCTGAACTCTGTTGTCACTGTGTTGAGTTACTGAGTATTGTCTTGTGCTTTTATTACTTATTATTAAATATATGCAAACCTTTTAATTGTGGCTGGTTTTGTTTAGAGATATTTAAGCTCTTAGAGTGAGTAGTTGCATATGTATTTGGTGACACTGTATAGGCCACTCCTAAATAGCCTTAAAGTCTTGGACACACTTACCATTTGGATAATAGTAACATTACACAGTAGAATTGGTCACCCTTAGGGAAGGGCGTTTAAGTAGCTGATAAGTAGAGCTGGTTGGTGACAGTGATTTCTACCCTACAGTCTCGGCAGAAGGGGGCATAGTTAGCGAACCTGTGCCAGCCTTCCCCAGGAATGTGTGTGTGTGTGTGTGTGTGTGTGTGTGTGTGTGTGTGTGTGTGTGTGTCAGCTACTTGGGCAGGGACACAAAGCACTGGTTGGACAGGGTGCTGGCAGTTTTGGCTTGACCACTTGGCTGAGATCTTAACCATATAGGTGTGCCAGTGGGGAGTCTTACTGAGGATTTGGATAGACAGAGAGAGAAACCAGCCCCAGACGTACTGTGATCTTAGTGTGCTATTAAGGGAAACTGTACTTTACTGTGTGTACTTGTCATCCTCCCAATGTGCACATCCCTCACTGGTATTAGTGGTGAGGAGTGGGCTCCTTGATTACTGGGCTAGTGCAGGGTCATCACATATTAATTGGTGGCAGTGGTGGATAGCCACATCACATTTTAATTGGCTGACAGTGGTGAGATAGCCACATCACATTAATTGGCTTGTAGTGGTGTGGATATTGAATTTCTGTAGCTTGTGTACAGTGATCACTGATGGTGTTTTTGTACTCTAAGTCAGCCACACAGTGAACATTCAGAGCTCATGTAACAACTGTTTTATTTCTTTTGTTAGTTTAGTCAAGGACAGCAGGCAAGCATGTCAGCAGAGGAGTATGGCATGCTGACAAAGAGCCAGTTGGCTGAGATGTGCCAGGCTAAAGGAATGGTGCATGCCAACCTGACTAAAGCAGACATGATTGCAGCTTTAGTCACAGCTGAATCAGAGAACAGCAATCAGGAGGACAATCAGACTGGCTGTGGAGATGTACAACACTCAGAAAATGGACAGCTCAGCCTTTCCACAGAGGACTTAAAAATCCATCTAGAGTTAGAAACTTGCGTTATAGAGGGCAAGAGTTTGGAAATAGAAGCAGCAGAGAGACTGGGGCGTCTAGAGACTGAGGAAAATGAGAAAAGTACAGTTGTGTACACTTACCATAAATGTAGATGTTCGAGTGTATTCACTGTTGCAGTCATCACATTTGGGTTATCTGCTTGCAGTAGCCCTCAGTCTGCCGGATTATCAAAGTCTTGGGTCCTATGTCGGTTGCTGTCTCTTTATGTCTGTAAGGTAAACACCTTAACCATTATGCCATCCTTTGGCAGTGCCCAGAGCCTACCGTCTTAGCACTTCTAGCCATAGCCCATGATATTCCCTTTGCAGGTCATATGGGCATAACACGTACAAAGAGACGTATTATGCAGAACTTCTACTGGTCTGGAATTTCCAGAGATGTAACAGGGTACTGCAGGGCCTGTGAGCAGTGCCAAAAGGTAGGCAAGGCAAGAGACACGGTGACAGCTCCTTTTATGCCTTTGCCTGTGATGGAGGAGCCATTTCAGAGGGGTAGCTATGGACATTGTGGGGTCTCTGAGTAACCCAAGTTCCATAGGGAAAAAGTATATCCTAGTGGTATAGTAGATTATGCTACAAGATACTCTGAGACAGTGGCGATGTCCTACATTGAGGCAGAAAAGATGGCAAACGCTTTGTTAGGGATTTTCAGCAGGGTAGGTTTCCCAAAAGAAATACTGACTAGCAGAGGTGCCATCTTCATGTCAGACCTGCTGACTTGTCTGTGGAAGTATTGTGGGGTGAAGCACCTAAAGACCACCCCTACCATCCTCAGACTAATAGACTTGTTGAGAGGTCAAACTCTACATTCAAGACGATGCTACGGGCATTCTAGACCAGTTTAAGAGAGGAGTGGGGCAAATATTTACCCCATCTGTTTGCTTACAGAAATGTTCCCCAGGAATCCATAGATTTTTTACCCTTTGAGTTGTTGTATGGGCATAGAGTGAGGGGGACCTCTGGATTTTATTTGAGATGAGTGGGAGGGTAAGTGTGAATCCCACAAGGGAATCTGTTGTGGCATATGTCCTAAACCTCAGGACAAGGCTCAGGGAACTCAATGGCTTGGCCCAAGGGAACATGGCAGAAGCCCAACAGCAGGAAAAAGGTCTGGTATGACAGGAATGCTCGAGCTACAGAGTATGCTGCAGGGAAGCAGGTAATGGTTCTCGTTCCTGTCAGACACAACAAGCTGCAGGCAGCTTGGGAGGGACCCTACAAGGTGATAAGAAAGGTCAATGATGTTACTACATGGGAGAACTGCTAGACTGGAGGCAGGGGCACAAATTGCATCATGTTAACATGATGAAACCTCTCCAGTTCAGCTGGTTAATCTGGGTATCTTGAGACAATGCTACAATTGTCTCATGTACACAGACAACCCTCTCCTCCTCCCAACAAACACAAATACATGTGAGAGACGCAACTATATAGCCAAACTGGAGGCTGAACTCTCTCAACTCAGGGCTGGCATGACCAGACAGGAGGAGATGGTAACCACACACACAGCAAACCCAGTCCCACATAGACCTACCACAACTGCAAACCAAACACATAAAAACACAAAGACATACTCGGAGGCTCTAATAAAAAACTTACCAAAACAACAGAGGCTCCCAAAGCAGACATCCAAAAATCCACCACCTCAAAACAAAACACATGCAACACACACTTCAATAAATCAGTGTGTCAATCAATCACAGCCCTTAAGGCCAAACACTATGCCTAATACACTAGTAATAGGTGACTCTATAGTCAGACACACTGATGCCCCACTTACCAGGCTGAACAAGGAGAGGGTGACTGTGAGCTGCCTATCGGGAGCTAGGATCCGCCACATAACACACGACTCAGGTCACTCCAAAGCAAGTACAAATATGACTCCGTCATTGTCCATGCTGGCGTGAATGACCTGAGACGTACCTCCCTGGACTACATGAAAAGCGACAGAGGAGCTCTCTGATTATGTAGCTCAGGCTGGTATGACCCTGACCCTGAGCAGCATCTTGCCCTCACCAAGAATGATGCCACAATACAAAGACAAGATGATCAGCTTTAATAATTGGCTCAAGTACTGGTGTCATTCTAAGGGGATCCAATGTCTGTCTGCCTGGGATGACATGTTGGACAAGCCACGCTGCTTCGCAAGGGATGGCTTGCACCTGTCACCACTGGGCTTCCGGATATTGGCTAAGGCTCTTGCCACCCCCATAGTGCCTTTTAGGCAAGGCTCAAAAGACAAACCCACCTCCTTAGATAACAAAATGGAAAAAACTAAGGGTAATGCTGCTCAACGCCAGAAGTCTAAATCTCAAGATGCAGGCACTCGATGCACTCTTCAGTATGGAGAACATCGACGTCTGTGCAGTAACTGAAACCTGGTTCAAGGCTCCTGAGAGCACCCCAGCACTACCAGGCTATACCTCGTATCATGCTTTTCGGCCCCAAAACCCGGGCTGAACCACAAAGGGAGGGGGAGTGTCCATATTCATCAAGGACACCCACACCTCCAGGTTAGTAGCAACACATGAACCATCGGAGACCATACAGGTGCAACTAACCATAGGCAAAACTGCTATACAACTGGTAGCATGTTACAGACCACCCTCCCAATCTCAGGAAACCCACTCAGCCTTCCTGAAGACATTGGAGGATATGAATGTATCACAAAATACCATCATACTGGGAGACTTCAACTACCCTAACATAGATTGGGTACATTATTCTAGCCCTAACACCCTAGCCCAAAGGTTCCTGGAATTCATAAATTCAAATGCACTGGAACAACTAGTCACCTCTCCCACTAGGGGAGATAATATACTAGACCTGATCATCACAAACATGGGGACAAAATGCTCCACACTGGAGGTATACCCCTTACTAGTGAGATCTGACCACAAACTAATCACCCTGGATATACATATCCCACCTCCACCCCCAGCACAAAAGACCACAGTGAAAAACTTCTCAAAAGCAGACTTCACTCTTCTTAAGACTGAGATGGTATCCTTTAAGCCCACTGGGCCAGTGGATACCACATCCCACAATGCTGAATCCTTCACAAATGCTTTCTATAGACATCTCCAAGAATGCATGGATCATGCAATCCCAAATAAATCCAAGTCCCTCTCCACCAAAGGCAAGCGTCGTGTCTGGTGGACCTCAGCCATAAACAAATTGTATAACAAAAGAAGGAAGCTGCACACGACAGAGCAAAATCCCATAAAGGGAAGACATCTCTGATCAACACTAGCAGAAAACTTCTCTCAAAACATCCAAGGCCAATTTTGAGAGAAAAATCGCTAAGGACACTAAAGATAACCACAAAGCCTTCTTCAGCTATGTTAGAAACCTGGGTGAAAACCCTCAGATATGCTCAGAGTTAGTTCACAACAACAAAATACACTGAACCCACAGATATTGCCACCATTCTGGCTGACAGGTTCAGTGCAAATTCCCTCCCTCACCCCCAAAAGAAGAAATACTTATCCCAGCTGAATGTAATCTCCTGTCATCTCAGATCTCCAAGTGAGAGCCCTCAGCAAAGCTAAAACACAGCATCAATGGGACCTGACGGTATCCCGGGTTGCGTGCTACGTGAACTCCAAGAGGAGCTAATCCCGCACATAAAAATGCTATTTAACCTTAGCCTTACTACAGGATATGTACCTGAACACTGGCGTACAGCAACAGTGGTCCCACTCCACAAGGTACCTCTACAGACCCTGGGAACTACGCCCCAAGCTTAACCAGCCTGGTCTGCAAAGCTATGGAAAGAATCATTATGGAACTCATAAACAGAGACATTGGAGACCTACAGACACTTGACCCCACCCAGTTCGGCTTTGTAAAGGGCAAATACTGCCTTTTGAACCTGGTTGACTTTTTCGAAACAGTCACTAGAGCCATTGATGAGGGCAAAGCAGTCCATACAGCCTACCTGGACTTGGCTAAGGCCTTCAACACAATACCCCACTCAGGCATCATAGATAACCTCAACAGCTTAAATGTAAACCCTTATGTCACTAGATGGGTTGCAAACTGGCTAAAGGACAGAACCCATAAAGTTAAAATCGCTGGAGCAATGTCAGACTCAAAGCCAGTCACAAGTGGTGTCCCACAGGGATCTGTCCTGGGACCCCTCTTGTTCGGCATTTATTTCTCAGATGTTAAAGCAAACATGGGAGGGTTGTGGCTGACAAAGTTCGCAGATGACTGCAAATTAGGCGCCATAGTCGATACACCACCGGACACATACATCCTACAAAAAGGCCTCACAGAAATGGACAACTGGTGCCGGAGTCATGGCCTTAAACTAAATGCCAAAAAATGTATGGTCATCCCCTTTGGGAAAAACAAAGTACCCACAAATTATCACATAGACAGCAACCCACTGAGTACGGAAAAAGTAATCAGAGACCTAGGGACCCAAGTCGACAGCCACCTCTCATTCGACACCCACGTTGCCAAAGTGGTCAGAAAAACATTCTACCTTGCACACCTTATCATGAAGGGATTCACATCCAGATCCAAGGATGTCATTGTACCCCTATACTCCTCCCTCATCAGACCCATGATTGAGTACAGTGCCCCATTTGGTATGTACCTCACCCGGCATTTGCAACAGCTGGAGAGACCACAAAAGTACCTCACCAAGAGGATCAAGGGTCTCCAACATATGTCTTATTCTGCCAGACTAAAGAAACTCCAGCTCTATTCAGTAGCATACCGCCTGCTCAGAGGTGATCTCTGCCTGACGTACAAGGCCATGTCCAATCAGGAACTGATGGACATGCTCCACCTCAAAAAATCCAAATCTATCAGAACCACGAGAGCTAAAGACTTAAACCTTGGCACAAGTATGAATAGGACATGCTGGAGGGATAGATTCATAACCCAGAGGCTTCCCATGCTCTGGAACAAGATCCCAGTTCATGTTAGGCAGAGCCCCTCACTGACTCTCTTCAAGAGAAATCTTGATGAGTGGATGCGAGATCGTAAGTTTACCCCAGGGGTCACATCTGTGTCATTACTAGACAGGGGCACAGTAAACTAATTCTATTATATAAGGGGACCTTCACTGTGTCACTACTAGACAGAGGCACAGTATTCTAAATCTATTCTGTGCATTTTGTACCATTTTATGGGGTGGCGAAAGCCACATCACTATGGCTAGGCTTACAAATGCCCCAGGGCAGATAGCCTAGTACTAAACTATGAAACTATGATGGGGAGTCCCTTGTGTGAGTATTTGCAGTGGACTGCAGGAGGAGTCTGAGGGAGATCTGGTGACAGATCTCAGTGGGGCTCGGACTAACACCTCAGTGAAAGGGGTAGCAATGTCCCCAGCAGCTATCCCCTACCTAGGTTCGACAAATCCGAGCAGTGTTACAGGAGTTTGGGGACATGTTCACTGGGAAACCAGGGTGCACCCACCTGGCGTAGCACCATATGGATACAGGACCCCAAAGGCCTATTAAGCAGACCCCTTTATAGGGTGCCTAAGAGAGTCAAACAGACTCTGAGGGAGGAGATGCAAGAAATGTTGGAACTAGGGGTAATTCAGGAGTCCAGCAGTCCCTGGGTCTCCCAGTGGTGTTGGTACTAAAGACGGATGGCAGCACCAGGTTCTGTGTGGACTACAGGAAATTGAATAGTCCACACAGAGTCAGATCCTTACCCCATGCCTAGGACAGAATGAAGCCCTAGAGCAGCTGGGTGAGGCTAAGTATCTTACCACCACTGATCTTAACAAGGGTTACTGGCAGGTGCCTTGACTCCAAGTGCTAGAGAGAGAGGACAGCCTTTGTGACTCCTTTTGGCTTGTATGAGTTCACAAAGATGCCCTTTGGGATGAAAAATGCCCCAGTGACTTTCCAGAGGCTGGTACATCATATTCTAGCAGGAGAATTTGCCCTTGCTTACATAGATCATATTGCCATCTACAGCCATTCCTGGCAAGAGCACCTTCAGCATGTCAGGGAGGTGCTGGGCAGACTACAGAGGGCAGGGCTGACCATTAAGCCCAGCAAATGTCAGGTGGGTATGGCAGAGCTCTCCTACCTAGGACATAGAGTGGGCAGTGGTAAGACCAGGGCAGACCCTGCCAAAGTAGAAGCCATTCAGGCATGGCCTGCACCTGTTACCAAAAAGCAGGTGAGGGCATTTTTAGGGACAGCAGGGTACTGCAGAAAGTTTGTCCCCAGTTATAGTACCATAGCTGATACCCTCAGAGACTTGACAGGGAAAACAGGCCGGATAAGGTAGTGTGGACCGCAGCATGTGAACATGCATTCTAGAAGCTTAAAGAAGCTTTGCGATGACCACCTGTGTTAGCCAGTCCAGATTACAATACAGAATTTGTTGTGCAGGTGGATGCTTCAAACCATGGGGTAGGGGGCTGTACTTAGCCAGATTTCTTCAGAGAGAGAATAGTACCCGGTGGTTTATCTCAGTTGTAGGCTCCAACCCAGGGAGGAATGCTATGCAGCTGTAGAAAAGGAATGTCTAGCCATACTGTGGGTACTGCAGAAACTTCAGACTTATCTGTATAAAAGGAAATTCACTGTAGTTACACAGACCACAATCACTTGACATGGCTACATCTAGCCAGCCAGCCAGCAAAATGCCAAGTTACTAAGGTGGAGCCTAGGGTTGCAAGCATATGATATGACAGTGCAACACCGCAGTGGGGTTAGGAATGCCAATGCAGATGGGCTCTCAAGACAGTGAATAGTGTAAGGTATTCCCAGATAGGCTTAACCCTCTCAAGCAATGTTTCTCAAGGGTCACATGAAAAAAAAATAGCTCGAGTTCTCATGGTGGTGGTGGGGAATTGTGAAGGCTACCAGCCCAGCTAGCTGGAATTTTGTAAATAATTCTATATTATTTGTGAATAGTAATATGGTTTTGTATGCTTGTCTCACAAATGTAAGAAAACTATAAGCTATGTTAAACTGTATGTTATGTGCTGAGCTTCAGGAACTTAACCACACTGTACCCTGCTGGAAAACAGCAGAAATGTGATTTTGATAGTAAGAAGCTGGAACATGCAGAGTTAACTTGCAAAACTCTAAGAAAATAAGTTGAAATTGTTTACGACTGTGGTATCTCTCAGTTTCAGCTAGGAGACCATGTCTACAGCTAATGTTTCTTTCTAATGTCTTAAGACAGAAATAATTACTAGGTTTAAAACGTAAAAGTGTTAATTGTTTTACGACTTCCAGTTTCAGGCAAGCTTCTAAGAGATAAGTGTCAGCTTCTTTGAGGTAAGTATTTTTCATAGAGACATGTTAAATTCTGTTGGTATCTGTTTAGCCTGGGAACTAGAGGGAGGTGTCAAATAGTGATGCAATCAAGCTAACCCAGCAGTAATGTGTATTATTAATTTAAGAACTCTGAGAGAGAAAGTTTATGCATTTTGTACTTGTCTCTGGACCTAGAAACATCCATTCAGCACTTGTATTTGCCTTGCTAATAATAAGTACTACAGTCCAGTCTTTCTCTTAGAGATAGATAAGAATAAAGAAAGATCAGTCTAGATGATTTCTGTATTTATGAGAGACTGTCTTGCAATGTTGTTTTGAAGTATTTCCTGTGATTCTGAACTCTTTTGTCACAGTGCTGAGTTATTCAGTACTGTCTTGTGCTTTTATTTATTATTATTAAATATATTTAAATATTTTAATTGTGGCTGGTGTTGTTTACAGATATTTAAGCTCTTAGAGTAATTGCATATGTATTTGGTGTACAGACCACTCCTAAACAGCCTTAAACTCTTGGACACACTTACAATTTGGATAATAGTAACATTACAGAGTAGAATTTGTCACCTGTTGGGAAGGGTCTTAAAGTAGCTGATAAGTACAGCTGGTTGGTGGCAGTGATTTCTACCCTATAGTCTGGTCAGAATGGGGTACAGCCAGTGAACCTGTGCCAGCCTCCCCCAGGAGTGTCTGTGTTTGTATATAAATCAAATCTCAAAGTGTGTGTGTGTGTGTGTGTGTGTGTGTGTGTGTGTGTGTGTGTGTGTGTGTGCTACTTGAGCAGGAACACAAAGCACTGGTTGGACAGAGGAGGGTGCTGGAAGTTTTGACTTGACCACTCGGCTGAGATCTTAACCCTATAGCTGTGCCTGTGGGGAGTCTTACTGAGGATCTGGATAAAGAGAGAGAAACCAGCCCCAGACTGAATGTGATCTCTGTGTGCTTTAAAGGGAAATTGTAATTTACTATGTGTGTACTTGCCATTCTCCCAATGTGCACATCCTTTACTGGTGTTAGTGGCGAGGATTGAAGTTCCTTGACTACTGGGCCAGTGCAAGGGCATCACACTCCAAAAGTTATCTTGGCTTGAATTACCCAATACTTTATCCCTAAGCCAACTAACTCTAGCTCACCAAATACTTCACTATCCCAACAAGACTCCAGCCCTCCAAGACCTACTCTCAGAATATTCTAATAACCACCAACTTAGATCCTCCAATAAAGCTCTAGTTGAGGTCTCCAAAAGTAAACATAGCTCTGGAGTCTCCCTTTACTCCAATGCAATCACAAAAATCTGGAACTCCCTCCCACTAGAAATCAGGGAGCAAGCCAATAAGCCCACCTTCAAGCATCAACTAAAATCTTACCTAAGAAACTCATGGATATGCACCTGCTTGACACCAGGCTAACCTATATGCAGCTGCTGAACACTAGACAACCTCCTTTTGGTCACCACCCCTACCATTTCCTTTACAACTATAATTAAACCCCTTTGATTAAGTATTAACTCTTAAGTTTACTTATCCAACACTTACCCCTAATGTCCTCCTTACCTGCTAACCCCCCCAACCCCTGCCTCTTCCACCTCCCCCCCTGTTTTGCACCCTACAAACTGCACAGAGATAACAACAGGCTTACTTATTTAGTAAAATCCTACTAAAAGAGAACCCTACCTTGTTTGCAATCACAAATAATCCCCCTACTGCCCTATTACTATATATCCTTTGGTTGTGTTATAGAATAATACATGTTTTCACCTACTGTCTCTATAACTTCACCCTTAATTGCATAGTAATTAAGTTTACATTGTTCTCCTATTACTGTCAAACACGGTGGTATAATGTGTTTATATTGTTCTCAAACTACTATAAAATGCTTCTGAATGATGTACTGAATTTACTGATCACTGTAATTTCCTTATTTTATGTGATGTTTCTCATGATTATATTGCTTATGTATTAACATTCATAATGTGGAGCTTTTCTCCCCGGGCCTCCGCTGAAAATGAGCAACCATGCTCAGTCGGACTTTTCTCAGTAAACAAATGTAAAATAAAATAAGTAAATTAAAAACTAAGAAAAGGATTCCCCTAAGTTTCTTCGGCGGTCAGACCGTACATATGGGAAGAACATTCTGTCTGATGGCAAATAAGTTCTGAGGATGGTGCTTGCATATATCACTTTTATAGCCTACATCTGATAGCAGACTCCATGCGACATACCACGCACCCTAAGCACTAAAGACTTTTGTATACTAGTCAAAGTCTGGTCGCTTGGCAGACAATCTCCCCTCATGTACAGAATACTGCAACAGCAGAATAGAAGGACATCTGACATTATTCCTGTGGAAGTTTGGAAGGAAGAAAATGATAAATATCTAGAAGGTTTTATTTAACAACAGTTTTAAAGTGGTGGAGCACCAGCATCTTGGCAGAAAGCTGTGGTGGTTGTATTACCCAAAGAGGGCAAAGACCCTTCAGACCCTGCTTCATATAGACTAATTTCAATTTTAAACTATGATTATAAAGTTTTACATCTCTACTACCCAAGAGAATTCCAAAGGTGTTGCCAAAGCCGATAGCTATCGATCAAAGTGTTTTTTATGGAAGTGAAGCAAACATGCAACAACATTAATATAATGATGATCCAAAGTGTTATGAAGACACCGTTACTGGTGGGTCTCAATTCAGAGAAAGCATTTGAAGGAATGAGTTGGGATTTTATTAATAGGGCAATGGAAGCATTTGTGTTCACCAACAGAATAATACGGTGAATGAGGAGGATATATGAAGGCTCTGAGGCAAAAATTAAGGTGAACGAGTTCTTCTCCAACAAGCTGAGTTTGAAAAGAGAAATCATGTCCTCTTTCCCCTTTGTTACTTGCTTTATATTTAGAGCCAATGGCAAAGAAAGTAAGAGACACACAAATTCAGGGCCACAAATGGTATGTTACTCAAGAAAATTTAGCCTTATTTGCAGACGATAGTACTATGTATTTAATATACCTAGAAAAGGACATTTTCATGTTGTGCAACATTCCAAGACAATTTCAGGTCTTTTTTGGGTGTAAAATTAATGAAGATTAATTGGTTCCATAGTGTATGGTTATCACGTCTGAAAGTCCTGAGTTCGAGCCCCAGTGGAACCACCTCTTATTGGACAGCACAGTGGTCCAGCGGGAGCATTGTCACCTCACAGCAACAGGCTCTCCAGTTCGATTCTTGACTGGGGTGCCTTCTCTGTGGAGTCTGCATGTCCTCCCTGCATTCGTGTGAGTTTCCTCCAGGTGTTCTGGTTTTCTCCCACGTTACAAAGACATGCATCTGGAGCATTTCTCCCTAGGCCTCTGCTGAAAACTGGCTTTGTTCCAAGTTGGATTTTACCAGTTAACAAATGTTAAATAAATAAGATAAAAACAAAGGCTATAGTGATAAAACTACGTACACACATATGAATTGGTTCAGCAATACCCATATATATGGGTATATAACAAGATGAAGTGTTTAGGTGTATGGATTAAAAAGGATTCTGTTGTGGCAGCTAAGGATATATGGGAAGAGACCAAACAAAATATAATACAAAAAAACTGAAAAAAAATGAAAGCTCTTCATGATGGATATAGATAGTATGACACAAGCAGTGACAATGTTTTAATCCCTTTAGTTTTATATGCAGATCATATTTTTATTAACGAAAGGAGAAGCTGTGGATGGCAATTAATAAATAGTTGAAGTAAATCACTTGGGAGGGGAAGAAGGCAAGAATTAATTGGGATATGTTCATTCTACTCATATAAAAAGGTGGTTCAGGATTATGCACTTTGTACGAATAATTTAGAGCTCTGAGTTAAGGCTCATAACACAAGTGGAATGTTATACATCACAGCAGAAAGGGATGATTATGATGATTAAATGGGGGGGGGACTCAAGAAATAAGGAGAGCAAAAATTTGGATACAATTTCTTAAGGAAAAAATAACTGCACAAAACATTATATTTATACCTAGTGCCAGAAAGTATTATTCTGAGAACCAAACAAACACAGGAATGAAGAAAGGAGATTTTACCAATAGGGATGACTCAAAGTAAAGCTACAGAAAATAGGCATGGGGGAGCTGAAATCTACCGGTGAAAATTAGCAAGGCAACTAAGGTACTGGGAGCAAAATAAATAGGGAGAGAAATTTAACTGAATGGGATGCGACCAAGCAGAAGTTTGGGCTGCAGGTTAGAGACAGTCTTCCATATCAGGGACTGATAAATGAAAATAAGCAAAAAGTAAGGGATATGGGAGTGCTAAGTGGATATTTTAGTTGGGCCTAGAACAGACGCAACTGTTATAGTGTTAATCACAAAGGTATATAAAACATTACATGAGGACTAAAATAATCAATCAAAAGAGGTTAGAAAATAATGGGAAGAGATATTGGAAAGGTAACTTACCAAAGAAGATTAGAAAGCATCTGTGTGGCTCCAAAGTATGCAAAGTCCAAAAGATCTGGAATTTTTTTGCATGGAAGTGTTTGCCTAAGTATTTTGTATACCAAACACACTTCAGAGAATTTATCTTTAGATAGATGGAAAATGCTGCAGACAGAACTGGAAAGAGTGACATAATTGGGAAGTGTTTGGGGAATGTAACAAGTTGGTAGATTTATTAATTTATTTATTTTATTTGACATTTGTTGACCGGGATAGTCTGACTGGGCATGTGCACTTTTTCAACGGAAGCCTGGGGAGAAAATATCCAGAAAAAATATGTAGAATACTCACAGTACAAAATATGCAAGAAAATGTACATATTAGAGAATGAACTAGAAAATAGAAAGCAACATACATGTATATAATATATAATTCAGATTTAGCTAGAAAATATATAAAAATCACAAAAAGCTAATATAACAATAAGGAAAATAAGGAAGATATTTTACAAATTTCCTACACAGTATTTTTTCAGAAATGTTCACAGACTTATACTAGGTAAAAGACCACCTCCAAGAGTTCCCTGGATGCCTATATGGCAGGGTATGTAAGTAAAGAAGGAACTAAGAGTTATGTGGGGGGTATGTTAGTTGGGGATTAATTTACCTAATGTTGAGCCAAACTGGAGGTGAATCTGTATTTTCCTACTTAATGATCAAGGTTTCTTTTGAATAGGGCCAGGGATAAACTTTGCTTCATGTAGATGAGGAGCTTATTCAGCAACATGGGGATCCTTTAAGTCACATACAAGTCTCTCCACCATGCACTGTTTATGTCGCATGCAAAGTTCAGGTCCTTGGATGTAGTGTTTCTGGTGAAGTTTGTTTTGCAGATACGCAATAGATCCATCAGAGCTGGATCTGAGGATGCTTTACATGCCAGACATAGATTGCCTCCTCAGTAACCAGTAGGAGGCTGATTACAGAGATAGGGCCTTAAGGCGACCTGTGCAGGACAGATTCTCCTTGTAAGGAGGCTTTGAGGGCATTTTAAATACTGCAAGTGCCAGGTCAGGTACATGCCAAAGGGGGCACTGTACTCAATGATGGGTCTGACAAGGGCAGAGTTCAGTGATACTATAATTTCCTTAGACCTGAATGCCATACCCTTGCTTATAGGTTGTGCGATATAGAATGATTTTCTTACTGTTTTGGCTATGTGTTCGTCTAAGGCCAGATTACTGCCTACATATGCTCCCAAATTCCTAACTATCGGGGTCAACACTTAGGGGTGTTTTATAAAATGGCTTAGCTTGGGCGGACGATTTCCCAAAAAGCACTATAAAGAATTTCTTTGCATTGAAGTTTAATCGGCGGCTTTGGCACCAGCCATTTGTTTGTGTCAGGCCCTCTTGTAGGATGCTGCTGTCATGGGGTGGAATCTATGATACCTCCCAATTTACAATCATCTGTGAACCTGGTGAGCCAGAGGTCTTTGACATTAGCCAAGAAGTTGATGTCAACCATGAATGGACCCAACACAAAGCTCTGGGGTCTCCTGGTGGAGGTGGTTTCATCAATCCTGACTTCTTGGGTCCTATCTGTGAGTCAGCCAGCAATCCAATGAGTTATGTAGGGATTTACACACAGTTCTGAGAGTTCTTCAACAATACTTGAGTGGGATACTGTACTGAACACATTGGCTGGGTAAAGGTAGGTGTTATGCACCATTTTCCTCTCATACATAGCCTTGGTGACTCTTTCAAAGAAGTCTACCAGACTGAGTAGGGGAAGACCATCCCATAACAAAGCCAAACTGGGATGCGTCCAGTATCTGTAGGTTGCCAATGTCCTTGTTGATCATTTTCACGGTAATTTGTTCCATGATTTGGCATATCAGATTTGTCACACTGATGCATCTGTAGTTCCTGGGGTCAGCTGATGGTCCACACTTACGAAAACGTCTACCATTGTGGCCCCCCACTCACCTGGCACATAACCTGTTTTGAGGCTTCACTGAAAAATGCCTCAAGTGGTCCTGTTAGGTCATGTTTTAGACTATTTAGGAGGCAATCGGGAATACTGTTGGGGCCCACTGAAGCAGTGTTTTTCACCTTAACAAGTAGCACCAGGACCTGCTCCCTGTTGACAGTTGAGGGACATGCTAGAAAGAATTTAACAGGGGGTAGTGGGGGGTTTCTTTTAAGTGACTCAGCATAAGATCATCTATGGGAGTGGTGAGCAGTATGTGTTAAGGATGTAGTCTGCAAGTTCTCGACAACCTTGTTCGTAAGCGATATTTTTGCCTCCAAGGAAGTTATTATGCATGTATGTCCTTCTCTTGCATACCGTGTTAGTTTCTTTAAGGATTAAAAGGTTGTCAGAGTACATGAGAAAATTGCAACATTGTCTCAAGATGTCCATATCTACCAAGATAATATAAGAAGATGAGAGGACGTACCACCACAGACTTGGATAAAATCAAGGCTTTAATAAAACGTTATAATCCTTCGTAAAGCATGGAAAACAAACAAGAAAAAACTCCTTCCAAAGAAAAGGTAAGTAGTTGGATAAGCGCTTTTGGACTAGGCCAAGTCCTAAAGTGCTTATCCAAATACTTACCTTTTCTTTGGAAGGAGTTTTTTCTTGTTTGTTATTCCACATTTTACGAAGGATTTTAATGTTGTTTTATTAAAGCCTTGATTTTATCCAAGTCCGTGGTGGTATGTCCTCTCGTCTTCTTATTGAATTCTTTTGTATGGAGTACCTTTAGTAGCGTTTTATTCTTTTTCCCAACATATCTACCAAGATGGCCATTGAGACATTAGGAAATTGCATAAACATGTGACCAGAGCCTGTATTAGGATTGGGCTATTATGGTTTAGGGACTTGGTTTTACCAGGGTCACCTGAGTGGTGTCAAGGATTAAGGCTAGACATTAGACAGTACTATGATCTGATATTACTGCTGTCTGATGCACTAAACAGCAGCCCTAAGCTTAGCTCCATGCAAGTCTTTCTGTGTTACAGGTTAAAAGTACAAGCTTTATAGGTTGACTACTATACAGTGTAATAACTGCCACTGTGCCTAATTTACAGAAGACACAAAAAGGCTGAAAACGGACACCTGTGTCCTCCGACCAACAAACAATCCCATCCCAAGCTCCCTGGAATGCCTCCCAATCCAGACAGACCAGGCAGGCACCCTCGGCAAGAAGACGCATGATCCTGGAACCTCTCAATGCAAAAGGAGCTCTCAAGTGCAGACTAACACCAAACAACTAAGTCTGTAAAAAGCCCTCTTGGTTGATGAAACAATCTCAGTTTAAGTCTCTGTGTGTTTCCAAACTCAGACTGGCCAGACTTCTTTACTACTGCACTAGAACAGCAGTCCCAGACTTTTTAATATAAAAACACACTTCGGTTAGCCAAAAGTGAAAAGGTACCAACTAGCTACAAGTAATAGACCCTTTAAGCTCCCTTGTGTTTCTCAACTCTGACAGACCGGGCTACGTTTCCATTCCCAAAACGACAAGCAAACAAATACTAACTATTAAATACGACTGCCAAAGATGAAAAGCTCCACGAACAAGTAGAAAATACACAAAATTTACTGTCTCTAGTGCTTTAGCAAGAATGCCTTCAAGGAGTAAAAAAAAAAACCACTGTGTTGCCTCCAAATATATACACACAAACAAATATCCAAATTAATTAAATTAATTGTTAAATTACATATTTCCAATTGCACTCTTATTCAAACAATTAGGTGTTAATGTATCATATTTAAGTACATATAAAGTTTATACAACTATTTATCTTTCTATTCCCACTAGAATTGCAGTCTCAGTCATCTTAATATAAAAACACACGCATCAGTTAACCAAACGTGAAAGGTATCAGAAACAACTAGCTCCAACAAGTAATTCTCACTTAAACCTATCTTTGTGTAACCCAACTCAGACAAACCAGACTACCTTTCGTCTGTCACTAGAACTGGTTCCAGCCTTCTTAATGTAAACACACACTTGAGTTAATCACAAGTGAAAAGGTACTAGAAACAAGTCTAACAACTAGCTACAAGTAATTACAAGATGATTCAAAGGCAGGCAAGCCAGCAATGAGGAGCACACACACAGTATAATGCAATCTCAAAGTACACTAACAGTCTAAGGAAGGGCCTTTTTCACTTTCTTTTGTCAGTAAGATAAGCAGAGGAGATAAAAGTGGAAGGAACTTCTAGGACCAGGCATACGTAAAATGAAACTCGGAGAAGCTTCCAAGGTCAGATATACAGTAGGGGCAGGAATCTTAAAAATCTTCCAAGTATTCAGAAGCCAAATTGTAAAACTACAAATAAAATGAGGACCCAGTCAGAACACCAAGGCCCACCACAGAAACCAAAAAGCACTGCAGACTGTAAAAATAACCTAAAATAATAGCTTTAACTTCAGATAAAGGGTGACCACAACATAAAAACTGATGTAAAATGTAAGAAAAGTGCAATATTGTAAATATACTTCATTGGGTGCAAAATATCGTCCAAATGCTTTGTTTCCACTCTTCCAGCAGTCAGCAAACTGTTTTAACTAAGGAAATGATTATTTTGAGCTGGGACACAGACAATGAATTACCTAGACATAGTAAGGCTTTATTCAAGTTTAATGTTACTGGCTTTGGAAAAAATTACTAAAAAAGGGAAACTGAAATCTAAACCAGCTGTAATTGAAGTACTAAACATTATAAAGGAGATAAAACAACTGGAGGTAGGATCCATAGAGAAAAGACAGAGCAAACTAGGTAGAAGTAAATGAAATATATGGGATCGATACATATGGAATGATGTTAAGAAGTAGGAATGAAGTTTGAAGGAAGGAAATGAACAATTTATGTAATATCAAGGTGACTGACTGTTAAAAGGCAATGTGTAGTGCATAAAAATGTTACCATAGTTTATTTTCTTTTATATTAATGTATGCATATCTGTCATTGTTTTACTTGTGATTTAATAATGATGTTTACAAAAAATATGGACTGGAGAACTATTAGAAAACAGAGACAGAACTCCGGAGTAAACAAAATTGCCTGTGTGGAATTCTGTAATAGAAAATGGGTTAGAAGAGGACACTCACACGAAACAGAACATCTAAGATGTATATCTATTTAATAAAGAAGTTTATAATACAAGACGCAAAATCATTAATCAAATTGTTAAGATGTACAATACAGTGAAAATAAAACAATACAGTCACTAGTAAATTCTGGATCTCAAATTATACCGTAAACAGTTAATTTGTTATTTGACTGTTTCTTGTTTAAGAAGCAATGTTACATCAAACCTGAAATTAGATAAAATAGTTAAGTGCTATATTTGGACTTAAATCCTCAACATTTAAGTCACTAGTGAAATCCTCCAAAGCAAAGTTAGAGTCCAAACTGGCCGCATCTACTAAAGACAATCATAAGGCCTTTTTCACATATGTCCGCAGTCTCAAAGGAAGCACTCATCTGCTCAGAACTGGTGGTCAAGGAAACCACATACACAAACACCATACATATAAGCCAACCTGCTGATAGACAGGTTCAGTGAGAACTTCACCCCTCTGTCCCCTCATCAGTAAATCAGGACAACCCCATCACCTGCACCCCTCCACTAATCTCTAGGGAGCAAGTCATCACTGTCCTCTCAAAGGCAAAAAATACAGCCTCCATGGGACCTGACAACATCCCAGGCTGCATCCTACATGAACTCAAGAAGAATCTTGCAGCACCATTAGGCACCTCATTCAACCAAAGCCTGAGTACCGGCTTGGTCCCAGCCAAGTGGAGGACAGCCACTGTCACCCCTTTGCACAAAGGTGGAGTGTCCACCAATCCAGGAAATTATAGACCCATCAGCCTAACTATTCTGATCAGCAAAGGCCATGGAATGGATTATCATGGACTTCATTAACAAGAGCATTGGCAACCTCCAAACACTCGATCTCACACAGTTTGGTTTCATCAAAGTGAAGTCATACCTGTTAAATCTGGTCAACTTCTTTGTAACAGTCACCAAAGACATGGACGATGGGAAGACTGTGCACACCACCTACCTTGACCTGGCCAAAGTCTTTTATACTACTCCCCACTCGGGTATAATAGAGCAACTCTCCCAACTAGACATCAATCCATATATTACCAGATGGGTAGCAAACTGGCACACCGATACAACCCACCTAGTCAAAATAGGGGAAGCTACCTCAAGCAAGACCTGTAACAAGTGGCATAAGATCGGTCTTGAGGACTCTTGCTGTTTGGGATGTACTTTTCTGAGATGCAGGCCAAAACCAGTGGGCTATGGATGACCAAGTGTGCAGATGACTGCAGCTGGGTGCCGTCATCAACTCCCCTAGAGATGTGGACATCCTTCAAGAGGGTCTCACCCAAATAAATGACTGGTGCCAGAAACATGGCCTCAAACTGAATATCAAAAAATGCATTGTGTCATCATCCCCTTTGAGGAGAGTGATGTCCTCACAAATTACCACATTAATAACAAAGTCCTAAGCACACAATTAGTCGTGAGGGACTTGGGCACCCAGGTTGACAGCAACCTGACTTTTGACCACCATATTGCCTCCTCTTTTGTACGGAAAATTTTCTACATGGCCCACCTCATTAGTAAGGGTATCTCATCCAGGGACAAGGTGGTCATAACATGCCTGTATTCTTCCCTTATAAGACTCATAGAGTACAGTGCCCCTTTCGGCATGTACCTCACAAAGCACATGCAGCAGCTGGAGAGACCACTGAAGCTCCTCACCAGGAAAGTACCCAAATTACTGCCTGCTAAATGAAAAAGGTCAAGAAATGCTTCTGAAATTAAGTTGCTTAGTAAATTCACAACCCAAGAACACTGCTAAAACATTCACCAAGGCAGGGAACTTTAACTAAAAGGAAAATGTCAGAAATGACATTCTTCCTTTACTCTACTCTCTTGAAGCATAGAATCATGCACTCTAACAGTTATTACACGAACATACAATTGATGCAGTGCAGTTTTAAAGAACAGCATCCAATCAGGTTACTCAAAGTTAAAACCTGCTAAGTGAAGATGTCTGTAAATGTCAACCTTTGTAACCAATTCAAAGGTTACCACACATAGTTGAAAAAGGACTCTTCCTACCCAAACCTTGCACTGCGCAGACTAGCTTGGAGGAAGAATCTCTGCATAGTAGTAGAATGATCATACGCAGTGGCTATTGCTCACATCAAAATGTCTCACATACTTCTTTATCAGATGGACATAATTCCGGGGATTAATTTCCCTGTACATCCTTCTGCAATAATATGCAAACAGCTGTAAAGCACTACAGAACCCAAAAAATTATGAACTGGAGTGCACCAATTGTTCTTTCTATTCCTTTAATATGGTCTATTGCTTACCTGTAACGTGAATGTTTTTTGTGGGGTTGGTGTGGGTAGTTTTAATGCTACAGTTGGTGCTGAAGTACCCGATGTGTCTTTCTCTATTGTAGTAGCCTGCAGGATAGAAAAAGAAAAAAATTACAGATGCTTTTCTTTGACTCTATCATTTCTCTCACCACTCCAAAAATGTTAGCTGTACCAAAGTACTCACCACATCTGTAGGCCTTTGAGAAGTACTCGGGCTGGCGTCATTTCTCTCTCATTTCTCCTCCAGTGGGAGTACATAAGCATCAAGCCCGATGCCATTTTCTTCAGTGTTTTCTGCCCCAGGTGCCTGCAGGGAAGGCTGTAATCAAATTGGAAGACAAAAAGACAGGATTCCAAACAAATAAAAGAGCAATAAAACAAATACACCATAACAGATATCCTCAGCTAAGAGTAACAGGGACCTGTCCTTTCAAGAATGCAGCTGCTAACATACATGGTAGGGTAGAATAGCTTAGCTGGGGGGGGAGGAGGAATGCTCTAGGAAAAGATGGTGTGGCAATCAAACCTGGCCTGCTCTGATCTGAGGTATAGAGAGATTTGTAGTGTTTGGAGAATAACATTGGCTGGAACAGTCTTTTCATGAAAGGAATAACAGAATCTGATGCAATGTCCAATCCATTTAGAAATAGTCTGTTTTGAAATTGCTTTTCCTTGTTGTCTGAATGTCCAAGGTATGCAACAGTCTTTCCCCTTATTCTCAGGATTGGGGAAAAAAGCAGCAGCATGATTTGCTTGATTTAAAGAAACCCAGTAGTGGGTAGTGTTGTGTTGTCTTAGCCAAGGTTATTCTGCTATGATCCTTAGTCTCTGTCTTCTGATTTAGTAATACTGAGGAGGTCATCAGGCAGCAGAGGTGGGAATGCATAGATTGTTAACAGTTTCAGTTGAATGAGAGGGCATCTACTTTCCAAATTTGGATGATATGTGTTTGTGCAGAATTTTTTAGAAGATGGTTGAGAGGTGAGGAGGCAAGGTCCACTTCTGGCTTGCCCATGTCAAAGTGAGTTGTCTGAAGAACTTCGGATGTAACCTCCATTTCGTGGATCTGTGAAATTCTGCTTAGGCTGTGTCACCAACACATTGTCTTTCCCTGGAACAAACTGGGATTGTAACTGGATGTTTAGGCTCAGTGATTTCTCCCAAAGATGCATTGTCAGTCTGCAATTATGTACCATCACAGTGGTGTTGTTGTCTTCAGTAAGTAAATGGCCTGGTTGGAGAGTTGTTGAAAGGCCTCGATGGCATGCATTACTGCCAGCATTTCCTTTTGGTTTATATGCAGATGAGTTTTCCTTGGAGTCCATTGTCCTTGATCTCTTGGTGGTGGTAGGTTTGCCTTGTTTTCTTGGTAAGGTATGAAAAAAATGAAAACTAAACCCGAACCTGTCGTCTCAAAATCCATTTGTCCTTTGTCAGTCTGTGCAATTTTCTGCAAGAAATAATAAGTTCCTTAGGGGAGCTTCTATTCTCTCCCTCTCCCCTGGCAGTAGTAGAGGAAATTGGGAAAGAGTTTTTAAGAAGGATTTTGAAAGGGCCTTTAGCCCCTTAGGCCCCTGTTCAAATCAGCAGTATGGGCCCTGAATGAATGGAATAAATGATGGGATTCCCCCCTAACCCTGTGTCTGGCTTGGGCTTGGCAGGAGGAGGAAGAAGAGAATCAGTACTAGAATAGAATACAAATCAAAAAATCATCAACATTAGTACCAGATAGCTAAAGCCTGCCTGTGCTGAGGCTTAGGAAGTCCCTAAAAAAAGCTCCTAGAAGAAGAATATTCTGACCTTGCCACTTTGAAATGTTCCTCATGGTGTGCAGCACTTCCCCCAAAAGAAATATCCTCAGGAGGAGGAGCCGAGGATGGAATCATCTGCATCATCAGAAGGGCTGGGATCCTCTCTCAGATGTGCCTGTGAACCCTAATCATGGAAATTAAATCAGCAGCCATGGACATAATTTGTGTGAAATCCTTATGAGGTATTTGTTTTACCAAAAGAAAATTGTTAACTTTTCCAGTAATTTCTGACATCGGCTGCTGAGCAAGAAAAGGTCCCCCAGTGAGTGCCAGCTTTTGATAACTTCGTATCAAGCAGGACAACCCACATGTTATGACTGCAGTTGCATTCTTGAAGGACATCTGAATCAAGTTGGAACCAGCAGCATCACCTGCTAAAACTTTCAATATCCATGTATGTAAGAAATTACTTCCTGTTACCCACTCCAGAATCCCCTGTACCTCTGTTAAAGGGCATAATCACCTTGGTTAAAGGGCATAATCACTATAACTAGAATGTAGCTCCATCCTCTCAGATGGACCAAGAAATCATCCTGAAATAAAAAAAAAAAAATCCTTTTAAGTTCCACCCTCCCAGGACCTAACCCGATGGCTCCTCTACCCATGTCCAACCAGACCTACTTGGTTCAAGAAAGTATGGGAATCAGGTATTCCGGGGCTAGATGAGAATATTATGGCCCATATGTCCCTGCTGGCAAACTCCCTTAGGCCCTCCACTCCTCAATGAGATACAAGTGGTAGGGTGAGGGCCAGCTTGCTGGTTCAAGGGAGGCCTACCTTCTCAAATTGACATTTTCCCTGCTATTGTAGGAAATACATTAGGAACCAAACAGAATTTTATCTTCTTCTTTACTACTTAACACCCTGCAATAAATGCAAAAAACATCGAAGTCTCATCCTAAGACCTTAAACAATTAAAAATTTATAAGAAATTGCATAAATGAAACAAGCCAGAATTTGAAATTTTTATTTATTTTCTTAATTAAGTGAACTGGTCATCGAGACCATTTTGGGTCACAACATGGATCTCAATAGCTACGGTAAACACAAAATGCATGCACAGTTTATAATAGCTAATCAAACATATTTCTGGAAGTGGGAGAACACAATACCAAGAGAAAGCCCATAAGACATGGGAGAAAATGCATGCTCAACACAGATAGTTTGCTTCTTCAACCTCAAACAATGTAATCCATTCAGTGGCCATACACTGTAAATAACACTGACTAAAATTTTAGTCTACTTCTTACTATTAAGGACTTAAAATAAAATGTTTTTGTTCTACAGTCAACACTTCTCTGGGATTTAGAAAGAACCCCACCACACATGGTAAGAGCTACAGTAAAAAGGTCCTGATTCTGCGATGCATACTTTGTGATTCAGAGGCACATTAGCCACAGTGTGGAAAGACAGCTTTACTAGCTGATGTGCATGTTTCTGAATCACTGATAATTATCTCCTGCGGTAGTCAACACTGGCAGTCCAGGGACCCTTTCATTCATTCTCCCACACAAATACACACAGACTACATACCCTATATACATGTACTTGGGTTGCCAGAATATCCAGGATGTCTCCTTTTTTGTCCTAACCTTAGAAATCATGGATGATTACAATCAGTCAATAATGTCACCATTTTCATACTTTTAATTGTGCAGAAACTGCTCTGCGATTCTAGACCTGTTGCTTTATTAATTTTTTAAGTGACTCCAAGTCACATATCTAAAATTCTCCCTAATGTCATCTAGGACTCCTCCTCTTTCTTGAACCCCCCCCAATCAGACATATTCCCATGCTGCAGTTCCAAATAACAAGTGTGTAGGGCTCAAAGCCCCCCCATTCCTACCTGCTACTGTTTTTTGTACTTTTATTTTTTTAGGGAATGCTACCCCTGGAATGTAGTAGTGGCGCAGGAATGACATTCTCTGTGGGAGGTGGCAGTGTGCCCAACTTGAACCTATTTTATTGCCTTTAAGCACACTATTGCTAGTATCCCTGGTGCCTAGTATTCCTCACCTCCAACACATGTTTTCCTTTTTCCCTTTCTAAGTGCCTTTCAGGACAATATGCAGAGCATCTCTGGTGTTTACTGTTCTCCTATCCCATGACTAAGTGCCGGTAATGGATAATGTTAATGACTTATCCCTGGTGTCCAGAGCTCTCTCCAGATCCACTCAATTATCTCTGGTGGTTAACGTTCTTCCCGACCCAGGTAGAGTTATGCCTGGTGGGTAGCATCTCCTCCCAAAACCAAAGTTGCAGGCTCTGCTCATTAGTACAGAGGTATGTGTGAAATTATGACAGCCACTCCAACACACAAAGTCACACATTCTTCACTCCCTACCCAATCACAGTGAGACAGTCATCCATGTATGCATGCTCATACAGACCCACCCCACCTAACTTACACCCTCATTTATCGTCACCCCTCACTGCTATTTTCCAGGTGGACAAACAAACACATGTGCAACCTCTCACATACATAAACACACGCACACACACTAACACTATCTGACCACGAAAGTTCCCTGAACTTAATTCAACCACAATGAATGAAAATGGCTTTTTGGTCATGTTCATTACCACTAGCAGCCAGGAGTGACCGTGCTAATTTATGCAGGCAGTTACAAAGGAGAGTGCATGGCTAATTAGCCTATGTCTCTCTCCTGGAATGCCTCATTATCATCAAGCACAGGCATGCAGACAGCCCACTGTAGTGCTGCACATCTTCGTTCAAAGGCACTGTGGCAGGATGTCTCTGAATGTGGAAAGGTTAGAGCAAGATGCACATGGTATACATCTTGTTGTAAACTTCCTGAATTTTGCCCTTAATACTGTGCTTGTTTTAATTTAATTCATGTCGGTATGCCATTTTGCCTGGGTCATACTTGAGAAATGCCTTCATAATCAGTTCACTTACATGGTTAAGAAAGAAAAAAAACTTAAATGTCAGCACACAGGATCTGTATAAACAGAATTTGCCTTTCTTGTGCTATACTCAGTTAACTATTCAGGGAAGGAACCAGTGTGTAAAGGCTAGTCAAATTATGTTTGCACCTTTACACATACTTCTGAATATACAGACTTGTGAAAGTGAGGGAGAAACCAGTCCAGCAGCACAAAAAAGTAACGACACCAGCTTCCATGTTTCCAACATTTTATAGCACTATAACAGTTTAGGAGGAAAAAGTTGACTTTAAACATTCCTCTCTGTTCTCAGCAGCCATTTTGACCCAGTAGTCTGTGCTGTTAGTGTCTTTCCCATACTATTAAAAACAATGAAAATGTCAAAGGCTATACAAATAATACATTGGGCAGTTAAAGGTATGCACAGAGACTGCCATTCAAGTGGCAGCAATAACAGAACAGACTATTAATAAAACAGATGACCATGCATTGTTTACCTGAACATTTACAGCCACTGGCACAGGTACAGGAGCGGCTTTGTTGTCTTTCCGAGGCCTTCCCTTTTTCCTCTTCTCTGTCACCTCTCCTTCAATCTCAAGTTTTCTTTTGGATAGTAAATGTGA
Source organism: Protopterus annectens (assembly GCF_019279795.1). NCBI lineage: Eukaryota > Metazoa > Chordata > Ceratodontiformes > Protopteridae > Protopterus > Protopterus annectens. The sequence continues at coordinate 829,976,815 of NC_056733.1, forward strand.
CTTTACAGTTGGGATTTTTTCCTCACTGTCACTACTGCTTTCTAGGCTTTCCTTAGGCTTCACATCCTTGGAGACACTTGGATCTTTTAACCTTACAGGTGAACAGGGAACAGCTACCTGTTGCTGTAAGTTCCTACAAAATATTAAGATAAGGATGCTTAGTCTATCCATTTCAAACAGGGTAGCATAACAGCAAATGGCAGGAACACAATACATTGAATGTAAACTCACAGTAGTACAAAGTACTCATGAAATGTAATGAAGGCACCACTAAGTGTCACCAGTGATGTTATAAATGCACATATTTCTCTCCACTGCTAGATGACCTAATGTTTACTGCAATTCATTCCACTTTTTTCTTACCAGCACACTGCAAATGCTCACTGAAGTCTTTTTCCATCATCTACACTTTTTTTTTTTAACCTTGAACTGCCTCTGAAACAGGGTATGTGCCTTAGGAGTTTACCTTGTAACTGAAATGTAAAGGGTAGCTCTGCTAAAGTAATCTGCAAAGTGCATGTTCAAAAGCTTAATCTCTATTTAATGTGACAGTTTTATCAGCTCTATTAGTACTATTGGCTTCTACATTTATACACAGCTATGTAATCACAACTTATGGTTCATAGGTAGGTACTAGGCTATCGGCCCTGGGGCCTATACAAGCCCAGCCAAAAAGGTACCCTGGCTTTTGCCACCCAAGAAAATTATTTTCCTGTGCCACTGTCGAGCAGAGCCACAGAAGTGATCCCCAGGGTGAATTTCCCATTTCCCAACCAATCATCAAGATTCTTCTTGAAAAGTGCTAATGAGGAGCTTTGTTTGATATAGACAAGTAGTTTATTCCAGAGTATGGGAAGTCTCTGGGACAGGAATCTATCCCTCCAGCATGTTCTGTTTATTGTGATGACAAGGTTTAGGTCCCTAGAGCGTGTAGCTCAGAGGGATTGGGATTAACAGCTCTGGATTTGACATAGCTTTGTATGTTAGGCAGAGATCATCTCTGAGTAGGGGATATGCAACGGAGTAAAGCTGGAGTTTTTTGAGACGGTCAGCATAGGGCATCTGTTTGAGGCCAGTAATCCTCTTTATGAGGTATTTCTGCGGCCTTTCCAGTTGTTGGAGATGTCTTGTGAGGTACATACCAAAAGGGGCGTTGTACTCTATAATGGGTCTAATGAGTGATGAGTAGAGGGGAACAATGACCTCTTTTTTTCTGGATGAGAAACCTTTTGTGATGAGGTATGTCACGTAGAAGGAATTCCTGACTACTGTGGTGATGTGATTATCAAAGGAGAGACTACTGTCCACCTGTGTCCCAAGGTCTCTTATCACACTTTCGGTGTTAAGTATACTACTGCCTATGTTGTAGTTCATGGGTACAGAGTTTTTACCAAAGGGGATGACAATGCACTTTTAGGCATTGAGCTTGAGGCCATGGCTTTGACACCAGGCATCTGTCTCAGTGAGGCCCTTTTGTAGGATGTCCACATCGTTAGGAGTTTCGATTATGGCTCCTAGTTTGCAGTCATCTGCGAACTTCGTTAGCCGAAGACCTTCTGTGTTAGCCTGTACTTCAGAGAAGTAGATACCAAAACAGGAGAGGACCCAGGACTGAACCCTATGGTACTCCATTTGTCACTGGTCTGAAGTCGGATTTGGAGTCTGCTACTTTCACAGTGTGGGTTCGGTCAGTGAGCCAGTTGGCAACCCATCTTGTGACATAGGGATTTACACCTAGTTTAGCAAGTTTATCTATAATTCCAGAGTGGGGGATGGTGTCAAAAGCCTTGACGAGATCTACATAGGCTGTGTGAACCACCTTACCCTTGTCTACGGCTTTGGTGACTGCTTCAAAGAAGTCTATCAGATTTAGGAGACATGATCTGCCTTTTACAAACCCAAACTGGGTGGGATCCAGAGTTTGGAGATTAGCAATGTCTTTGTTTATAAGTTCCATAATGATACGTTCCATGGCCTTGCAGACCAGGCTCGTCAGGCTAATGGGGCGGTAGTTCCCGTGGTCCGTGGTGGCTCCCCCCTTGTGGCGTGGGATAACCGTTGCTGTGCGCCATTCAGCAGGCACAAAGCCTGAGGTGAGGCTATGATTGAACATGGTACTTAGGTGGGGTGCCATTTCATTCTGTAGTTCGTGTAGAACGCAGCCTGGGATGTTGTCTGGTCCCATTGATGCTGTGTTCTTGGCTTTGGAGAGTGTGGTTTTTACCTGTGCAGTCGTGATTACAGGAACTTTGCATTCTTCCGGTATAGAGATGAGCTCTTTAGGGGGTGAGAGGGGGGTAAAGTTAGCACTGAACCTATCTGCCAGGATGTTGGCAATATCAGTTGGGTCTGTATATTTAGTGCCATTGTGCTGTAACTCAGAGCAGATCTGAGTGTTGCCATTCAGATTCTTGACATAGCTATAGAATGCTTTGTGGCTGCCTTTAGAATCAGTGGTGAGTTTGTTTTCATAACTAGCTTTAGAGGATTTTATCAGGGATCACAGCTTCTTACTGAGGCTGACCAGGGAGCTCCTCCACTCCTGGGATTTTACTCTCTTTTGCAAGAGTTTCTTCCTTCTGTTGTACAGTTTGTTTATGGCAGGGGACCACCACATTGGCTTCCTTTTTTTGGAGGATAGTGTCTTGGTTCTGTTTGGGATAGCACGATCCATGCACTCATGTAAGTGCTTATAAAGTGCAATTGTGTAGGATTCAGTAGTCGTAACTGTATTGTCCATCTGCATGGGTGTCATAAAGTTCACCACTTCTGTCTTAAGAAGCATGAAGTTGGCTTTGGAGAAATTTTTTATTATGGTTTCCTTAACGGGGGGGGGGGGTATCTAGGGTAATTAGCTTATGGTCGGATCGGACCAATGAGGCATTGACTTCAGGTGTGGAACACCGGTCACTCATATTGGTAATGACTAGATCTAGGATATTGTTGCCCCTGGTGGGGGTGTGGATAAGCTGATCCAGGGCATTGGAGTTTATGAATTCCAGAAAGCGTTGAGTGAAGGAGTTGGTACACGAGTAGTTTTCCCAGTTAATGGTGGGGTAGTTGAAATCGCCCATTATTAGGGTGCTTGTTTGAAACCTAATATTTTCCAGTACATCAAGAAAAGAGGAGTGGGAATCCTGGGGCATGGTGGGTGATCTGTAGCAAGCTGCAATTTGGATTGCAGTTTTGCCCAGAGCTAGTTGCACTTGAATAACCTCGGCTGCATTATGCTGAGCAACTAGCCTGGAGGTGTGGATATCCTTAATGAATATGGATACACCTCTGCCTTTGGTGTTCCGGTCCAGGTTACATGGCCGAAAAGTGTGGTATGAGTTATAGCCTGGTAGTGCTGGGGTGCTCTCTTGAGCCTTGAACCAGGTCTCAGTCACTACACGGATATCGATGTCACGACACTACAACCTGTGAGAGATGCATACTGATGTTATTAATCTCTCTTATTATAACATGGACCATAAAGTGCTCTGCATACAATTCGCAACAACATGGTGTTTAAACACAAGTATACTCTTGCTTTCATTTATGTAATTTAGCCGTCATGAATTAACAGAAACAATAGTAAGGAAGCGATCATTGAGATCATAAGATGCCTAGCCATATACACGTTTAAAGAAACAAACTTAAAAGTTCTTGCTATCCTCTGCAAGCACTTAATAGTGCTCACCTTCCAAATCAAGCATGGCTGAACATGACAACCTTGGTTTAAATCTGTCTCTAATAGTCAAGACTAGCCTTAAAAGTAGCCAAAATAACATTTTGTTTGACGTGTAGAGGTTGGTAATTTATTCATAGTCTGGAAATGCATAGAGTTTGGAAACAATCCCTCTGTTGAATTTTGTTTATTTGATGGTATATATTTAGCACCCTAGTGCAGGTATTTGTAGAACCACTGGTTTTGTGAAGAAATAAGAGGTCAAACAGGGCTGGGTCTTTTAAGACTCAAAAAATGGGACACAGGTCACCTCAGAGTATGGAGAAGGTTACAGAGCATATGAAGAATTGTGTCATTCTCTTGACATCTGAAGGATTTAAGGCCTTTAATTTTCTTGTTCAGAATTCTTTGGGACCTTTCCATTTGAGCCTAGATTTGTACATAGCACACAAGCAATGTATTCAATGAAGGCTCTAAAAAGGGAAAAAGATAGTGGTAGGATGACTTCTTTTGATTTTTAATTCCCTTAAAATTAAGTGGGCCAGAGAGAGAGGGATTTCCTAACTATAATGGAAACATGATGACTGAATGAGAGAGAGAGAGTTGAACTCAGGTCTCTTATGGCCATAGTTGTCGTACACAATGTAGCATATAAGGTGGGGGCAGCTTTTTTTTTTTTGCCAAATAATACTACACTGTACTTTTCTGCATTTAGCTTGAGACCATTTTTTATTTCTGTGGGATGTGTGTATTCCAAAGACCACAGACCAGTTCACTTATCTAGTTACATGAAAAAGAAAAAGAAAATAGCAGAGAGTCGACTTCTTGCTTGATAAGACCAACACAGTATAGGGGTGCTCTCCACTATATAGTAATTAACTGTAATTATACTTATTTTGTGATGTAACACATTTCCAAACTTCTAACAAAATGAGAGACTACAGGATAAGAAAATTATTAAAACAAACCTGAAAGATTACTTATGCCTTCCCTCAACACACATGCATACCAAGCACATTTAAACGTAATTATGAAAAAAAGCTAACCAGGATAATGAGCGTTTATCTTCCCAAATTTGCCTTTTTAGCGGTCTTTACACTTTGCAGCTGCTCACTTCTAAACATGACTTTGTTAGCTCATGAATCAGATGAAATTATTCACTTTGGATTAGGCATGACTTTAAAACAGAGAGGTATAAATTTATTAGGGTTTTCTGAACACTTTCCTCACAAAGGAGAAAAAATGTTTTCTACGTTCCCATTTTCATATATTCAGCATATGATTACTGTAACTATAGTACCTTGTAAAGAAGCTGAATAAACACAGTTTTAACTCTAGTAACAAACTGGACATAACGTATCTGTTATGTTGCTAGTGCATCAAACTGAATGAAGAGAGGCAGGCACTTAAACAGCTTGTTAAATAAATTCTTGATGTCTCTCTCTCTCTCTTTTAATTCTTTTTAGAGGACATGGGACTTGGTACACAAGTTTGTTTTCAAGGACAACAGAGAACTGAGAAAGCATTGAACATTAACCGACTCGTTTAATGTCACAATTAAGCACTGTAGAAGTAAAACCAAACCTGATGGATGCAAGATGGACTGCCATCCAGTGCCAAATGCCATACTCCTAAAACTACATTCAAATCCAAATATTAATGTCCCTCCTCCATTTTACAGTCAGTCTTGACTACCAAACTGTTTGGGGATGTCCACCCAAACACTGGTCCTTCTCATAGCACATTAACCTCCATGGTTTCCACTTCACAATCTTGCTCCTCTCAACCTACTAAATTAACCAGCCATCTTTTAATATAAATTTTAGTAGTATTAAAAATAAACTAGCAGACTTCCATGCAAGGACAGCATACCTCAAATGAGATGTTAACATAGCTAATGAAATTTGGCTAAAGCAAGACATAAAAGATGAGGACATTCAAGCGCCAAGACACATTATTCTAAGAATAGACAGAACCAAAAATGGCAGGTGGAGGTGATACATTTTATAACTCCTCCTTTAACTTAATAGTTTATCCCTCAAACACCCAGACATAAATTCACGGAATAATAACACAGTGGAGGAATTCTTCTCCCAAGTTTCCTTAAACATTTCACAGGAAGTTAACATAAAGGGAGACCATAAGCAATGGTACCTTTAATGATGCAAAACACCTCTATGGGCTAACCGAGCTTATTATATCCAAAGGTGGATACGATGCACATTCCGAAAGGAAATTCACCTTAGATCCTCACTAAACCCCCCCCCCCCCAAAAAAAATTATCTCCTCAGCTGCTCTCCCTGACAGCCTATGCGTCCTCCCAAGTTTTGCTGTACGGGACCACCACAATATCCATAAACTCCCCTGCTTCTACCACACTTGTAATCTGTCCTTCTCCTAAAATGACACATTCATCTCAATTTTAAAATGAATAAACCAGAATCAACTACTAACCCTTCAACTAGATGATCCTGTCTCTGTATTTAAACACCACTTTCCTCAACATTTTAAATGTACATGCCCCTAAAAAAAAACAAAAAAACAAAAGAACCAAAGCAAATCCACAACCCTGGCTCTCCACACAAGCCAATCAACTTATGCACATAAAAAACAAAGTATGAGAAACCTGGAGAAAAAAAAGATGACAGTCTGGCCTACAAAAATATAAATACTTCAGAAATAGCACCATGGAAAGGATTACATTTGATAAGAAATCATATTACATCACTCTCCAAATTTTAAATCAGAATAACCCAAAACTTTTCTGGTCTTCAGTCAGTCAACCACTAAATCCTAATCAAGTCATCCAACCTAGTCCATCTGCTGTCCTTAAGTCAAACTGCTTGGCCTCCCAATTCAATACATACTTCATAAGCTCTAAGTTCTCCTAAATTTCTCAACCTCAACTACCTCACAGCCTTACTCTAAACAATACTCCGAAACATTTTCTCCACAAAACCATCTGCTTCTCTATCAAATCAAAATACGATTATCATGCCAGATAACCTACCAGGAAAATACAATAAAATGGCAGCAGATGGTCTGGCCTACTTGAGACATACCTCCTTGGACTATATGAAGAGAGACATGACTGAGCTCGCTGCATGTGTCCCAAGCAGGTATGTCCGTAGCCATAAGCAGCATTCTACCGTCACCCAGAATTATGCCTCAATACAAACAGAAAATTATTGACTTTAACAATTGGATTAGTTTCTGGGGTCATTCTAGGGGGTCCAGTACCTGACATCCTGAGAAGATATGATCGACAGACCACAATGCTTTCCTAGAGATGGCCTACATCAGTCTCACTTGGGCTTCTGGCAAAGGCCCTTGTTTCCCCATAGTGCCTTATTTTAGGAAAAATCATGAGGTCAAAACTACCAACATAAACATTTCAACAAAACACAAATTAAAGGTTATGCTGCTAAATGCTAGGAGTCTATACATGAAACTGCACTCACTGCAACCATTCTTAACCCTGGAAGATGCTGAAATTTGTGCAGTCACAGAAACCTGGTTCAAAACTGCAGAGAGCACCCCAGCCTTACCTGGTTTCTCTTCCTATCGAAAAGACTCCAAACAGTGGGCAGCAAAGCCAAAAGAGGTAGAGTTTCAATATATATTAAAGACACACACACCTCCAGGCTGGTCAAACAGTATAACACACAAGAGACACTCTAGGTGCAGTTAACCATTCACAAGATCCTTATTCAAATCACAGCTAGCTACAGGCCCCCAAATTTGACTCAAGATGCCCACTTCACCTATCTGGACCTCTTCGAATCTATCAAGATTCAACTCTTTACCCTGATCCTGGGTGACTAACTACCCAACCATAGACTGATAAAACTACTCATGCCAGAACACAAATGCCCAGCGATTACTTAATTTTATCAATGCAAATGCCTTGGAACAGCTAGTTGATACCTTCACAAGAGGTGATAATATCTTGGACTTGGTGTTAACCAACATGAGTAACCAGTGCAGCACCCTTACATTATCATCCTCCATGGTAAGATATGACCATAAAGCGGTCACTTTCAAAGTCACCATCTCCCCTGACCCCCTTCTAGCTACGGTCAAACAAAAACATTTATCCAAAGCCAAATACAACCTCCTGAGGGATGGTATAAACAGCTTCACAGGCCTCTCCCCCTCTGTAGGAACTGGCACCATTGTCTAAATCTACAACAAAGTACTATACAAGCATTTATATACATGCATGGAATCAGGAATACCAGACGGGAAAAAATCATCCACCGCAAGGTAGAGTAAACCTGTCTGGTGAACATCTGCAATAAACTATATAACAAAAGGAAAAAAACTGCTGTCCAGTGTGAAGACTGGTAGAGATGGGTGAAGGCTGCCAGCCTAGCCAGATAAAATTGTGCAGATAATTCTATCATTTGTAAATATGAATGTTGAACTTAAAACAATGTGGCAACACTGCCATCTGCTGTAAAGAAAGCTAGAGTCAAGCATTTCTTGTTGGTCCTTTGAAATTAAAATAATTTCATCACTGCCTTTGATGTTTTACAAGTCGGCTCCAGTCTGGCTAGATGAAGGCTTCCTTCCTATTGTTTTAAGGCTAAAGTTAATGACCAGAATTTACACGTGGAATGTCCTTTATTGCTCTAAGTGTAAAAGAATGTAAATGCAGTTTCTGTCAGCCTGGGAACACCAGGAAAGTGTAAAAGATGATGTAATGTTTAGCATGACTGCAGTTTCAATTTAAACAGTTGAAAACCAGAGATTATTAAGCATTTTTATCTGACTATCCAACTCAGCAATCTGCCTCTCGTCTTATGTAAGTTATCTTAGACTTGTGTTTTCTTTTACAGATATAAACTATAGAAAGATTAGACTAAGTGTTTTTCTGTGATGTCAGAACTGTACTACTGATTTATTTTAAGTATTTCTGTGTGATCTCTGAACTTTTGACTATCACTGTATAGTAGAAAGTATTGTCTTGTGGTTTTATTATTTATTATTAAATATTTTAAAACCTTTCACCTGTGGCTGGCTTTGCGTAGAGATAATTTAAGCTCTTTAGAGTACTTGTATGCCTTTAGTAAAATTGTACAAAGCCACTCCTATAGCTTTAGCCCTGGGCTATACTACCAATTGGATATTAATATTACACAGTAATAATTGGACACCCTTTTAAGGGCCTTTGAGTAGCTGATAGTTGGGTGGTGGCAGTAATTACTACGGTATAGTCTGGGAGAAAGGGGCACAGCTGGAGAACCTGTGCCAGCCTTCCCCAGGAGTGTCTGTGTGGTTGTATAACCTCTTCTCAAAATGTGTGTGTGTGTGTGTGTGTGTGTGTGTGTGTGTGTGTGTGTGTGTGTGTGTGTGTCAGCTGCTTGGGCAGGGACACGAAGCACTGGTTGGACAAAGAGGGTGCTGGAGATTTTAGCTTGCCCAGCTAGGCTGAGATCTGGACTCTATAGCTGTGCCAGTGGGGAGTTTTACTGGGGGCCTGGCGAGCAAGGGAGCGACCAGCCCTGGACTGACTGTGATCTTTGTGTGCTCTTAAGGGAAATTGCACTTTAATTTGTATATTTGTTATCCTTTCCTCATATATGAGACGTCCTCTCTAGTTTTAGTGGTGAGGATTGAGGTTCCTTTATTACTGGGCCAGGGCACAGGCGTCACATATTAATTGGTGGCAGTGGGTGGGATATCCACCTCACATATTAATTGGTGGCAGTGGTTGGGATATCCTAACATTTGAGTTTGGCAGTGGCGGGATATCCACACCACATATTAATTAGTTGGCAAATACTAATTGGCTTGTAGTGGTGTGGGTAGAATGAATCCTGTAGCTTGTGTACAGTGAGCTTTGAATGTGTTTTTGTACTCTAAAACAGCCATGCAGTGACTATTCAGAGTTCAGATCACAATTGTTTTATTTCTTTTGTTAGCTTAGTCAGGGTGAGCAGGCAGCATGTTAGCGGAGGAGTACGGAAAGCTGACAAGGAACCAGCTGGCAGAGATGTGCCAGGTTAGGGGAGTGGTGCATGGAAACCTGACTAAGCCAGACCTGATTGCAGCCTTGGTTACAGCTGCATCAGAAAACAGCAACCAGGAGGACAATCAGACTGGAAGTGGAGATATAATTCCCTTGGAGAATGGACAGCTCAACCTTTCTGCAGTGGACTTAAAAATCCAGCTGGAGCTAAAGAGACTTGAGTTGGCCAGGCATGTGGAATTAGAAGCAAATAAGAGATTGCGACATTTGCAGGCTGAGGAAAATGAGAAACTTATGTTTGCAAGCTGAGGAACAAGACAGACAGAGGCAGCATGAGAAGGAGATGCTGACTCTTCGCCAGAGTCATGGAGGTAATGGGAAAGGGAGTAATTGGACCCCAGAAGCACAAAAGGCCAGTAAATTTATTCCGCAGTTTAAAGAGGGGAATAATTTTGATAGTTTCATTCACATGTTTGAGAGGGTATGTAAACAGTATGAAGTTGGCCAAGGGCTCTGGGTACGGTTCCTGACCCCCTTACTCCATGGTAAAGCTTTAACTGCATTAACTAAAATGCCTGATGTTGCATGTTTTGATTATACTGCTGTAAAGAAATATCTTATAGAACTGTTTAAGCTAACACCTGAAATATATAGGAAAAAGTTTTGTGAGCAAAGGCGCAAGGCAGATGAAAGTGTGTGTGAATATGTTGCTGAATTGAGCACTTATTTCCATAGGTGGGTGAGTGGATGTCAGGTCACCACTTTTTAAGGGCTGGCAGACCTTTTGGTGAGGAAAGATGCCCTTAGCACTTTGCCTGAGGACATGAGGATCTGGTTATCTGATAGACAATGTGCTACTTAAGATGAGTTGGGGAAGGAGGGAGTCCTATACCTGGCAAGCAGGACAGCCCTGCACAGGAAGGAGACCCCCAGTACTGCTCATGGGTCTAAAGGAACCGGTGATGGCCAGCACAGACTGCCACAACAGACTCTGCCAGTAGCAGGGGAAGCCACTAGTCCAGGTACACATTCGGGAGCTATGGTTAAAATGTTTTGAATGCAACCAGTGGGGCCATGTGGCATACAGGTGTCCACAGAGGCAAGGTAGGGAACCAAAGGTGAGGGAGCCAGTAAGTGGGAAAGACAAAATGCCAATAGTAGGTTATCTTGAGACAACAGAGGTACTAAACTACCATCCTGCAGATGTCCTGAGAGGGAAGAATTTGGATGAGGCTGTACCATGGTGCTTATGCAGTTACATGTAGTCAGGCTTGGAGACAAGCAGGTAAGTCTGGTAGCCTGGGGAAGACCCAGACAGACTGCATACCTGCAGCCAGAACTGGTGAGGTGGATACTTCAAGGAGGGAGCTACTCTGTAGCAGTAAGACTGAATGTCAGCCACAGCTGCTTGTGGGTACTGATGTTTCCTTGGACAGAATGACTGCAAATGCAGAGGTGAGTAGGAGAACCCAGGCTGACAGTGAGGCACAAATGTCAGAGGATGCCAGACTTCCTGTGGAAGGGGAGCTGGGAAGGGTTACAAGGAGAGAGAGTTGAGACAGGCTCAGCTCTCAGACCCTATATTGCAAGGCCTGACACAGGTAGCTAGGGAAGCACCTGATTTTCAAGGAAAGGGGGAATCTCTATACTGGGACAAAGAGTTACTATACAGACAGTGGACCCCTGAGGGAGGGCTAGAAGGTGAGAGAGTACAGCAGTTGGTAGTGCCTAGAGCATACCATCTGTCCCTTCTAGCCATAATCCATGATATTCCCTTTGCAGGTCATATGGGCATAAAACATACAAAGAGGCGCATTATGCAGAACTTCTATTGGCCTGGAATTTCCAGAGATGTAAACAGGGTACTGCAGGACCTGTGAGCAGTGCCAAAAGATAGGCAAGGCAGGAGACAAGGTAAGAGCTCCTTTGATGCCTTTACCTGTGATTGACGAGCCATTTCAGAGGGTAGCTTTGGATATTGTGGGTCCTCTGAGTACCCAAAGTTCCACAGGGAAAAAGTATACCCTAGTGGTAGTGGATTATGCTACATGATACCTTGAGGCAGTGGCTTTGTCCTCCATTGAGGCAGAGAAGGTGGCAAATGCTATGTTAGAGATTTTCAGCAGGGTAGGGTTCCCAAAAGAAATACTGACCGACAGAGATGACAGTTTCATGTCAGACCTGATGGGTTGTCTGTGGAAGTCCTGTGGGGTGAAGCACATGAAGACCATCCCCAGACTAATGGTCTTGTTGGGAGGTTAAACTCTACAATCAAGTCCATGGTACTGGCATTTGCAGATCAGTTTAAGAGGGAGTAGGACAAATATTTGCCCCATCTGTTTGCTTACAGAGAAGTTCCCCAGGAATCCACAGGTTTTTCACCCTTTGAGTTGCTGTATAGGCATAGGGTGAGGGGACCTCTAATTTAGTTTGCGATGAGTGGAAAGGTGAGTGCGAGTCTCACAAGCAGTCTGTTGTGGCATACGTCCTAAACCTCAGAACAAGGCTCGGGGAACTCATGGGCTTGGCCCAGGAGAACCTGGCAGAAGCCCAACAGAAAAAAGGTGTGGTATGAAAGGAATGCTCAAGCTAGAGAGTATGCTGTAGGGCAGCAGGTAATGGTTCTCATTCCTGTCAGACACAACAAGGTGCAAGCAGCTTGGGAGGGTCCCTACAAGGTGGTAAGAAAGGTAAGTGATGTTAACTACATGGTGGAACTGCTAGGCAGATGGCAGGGGCACAAACTGTACCACATAAACATGATGAAACCTTACCATGATAGGGAGGCCCTTGTGCTGAGCATCTGCAGTGGATTGCAGGAGGAGACTGAGGGAGATCTGGGGACTGATCTTGAGCTGACACCTCAGTGGAAGGGGTAGCAATGTCCCAGCAGCTATCTCCTACCCAGGTTTGAGAAATCCGAGCAGTGTTGCAGGAGTTTGGGGACATGTTAACTGGGAAACCAGGGTGCACCCACCTGGTGCAGCACCAGGTGGCTACAGGACCCCAAAGGCCTATTAGGCAGGCCCCTTATAGGGTGACTGAGAGGGTCGGATATACTTTGGGACAGGAGGTACAGGAGGTGTTGGAACTTGGGGTGATTCAAGAGTCCAACAGTCCCTGGGCCTCCCCAGTGGTGCTGGTGCCAAAGAAGGATGACAGCATCAGGTTATGTGTGGACTACAGGAAATTAAATAGTCACACAGAGTCAGATGCTTACCCCATGCCTAGGACAGATAAGGCCCTAGAGCAGCTGGGTGGGGCTAAGTACCTTACAGCCACTGATCTTACCAAGGGTTACTGGCAGGTGCCCTTGACTCCCAGTGCTAGAGAGAAATCAGCCTTTGTGACTCCTTTTGGCTTGTATGAGTTCACAAAGCTGCCCTTTGGGATGAAGAATGCCCCAGCGACTTTCCAGTGGCTGGTAGATCATATCCTAGCCGGAGCAGGAGGGTTTGTTCTTGCTTACCTGGGTAATATTGCCATCTACAGCCATTCTTGGCCAGAGCACCTTCAACATGTTAGGGAGGTGCTGGGCAGATTACAGAGGGCAGGGTTGACCATTAAGCCGAACAAATGTCAGGTGGGTATGCCAGAGGTCTCCTACCTAGGACGTAGATTGGGGAGTGGTAAGATAAGGCAAGAACCTGCCAAAGTGGAAGTCATTCAGGCATGGCCTGCACCTGTTACTAAAAAGCAGGTGAGGGCATTTTTAGGAACAACAGGGTACTACAAAAAGTTCATCCACAGTTATAGTATCATAGCTGCTCCTCTCACAGACTTGACAAGGAAGAAAGTACAGTTGTGTACACTTACCATAAATGTAGATGTTCGAGTGTATTCACTGTTGCAGTCATTACATTTGGGTAATCTGCTGGCAGGTTGCCCTCAGTCGGCCTGATTAACAAAGTCTTGAGTCCCGCGTTGGTTGCTGTCCCTTCTTCCATGACATCAGATCGTCAGGGGTATAAAACATGGTGCCGATGCCATTACATCACTTTTTCTTGCCCCAGATGTCAGGTGCCCCCCAAATGGGGAGTAAAATATATAAATAATTTTAAACACAAAAATATATACCTCCAAATAAAAGCAAATACACTAAAAGGCTTTCAAGTGTAAAAAAATAAAGAGGAGGCATAGTAAGAGAAACAACAGGGGGTTGGAGGGAGAGTAACCAGAACTGCAACAGTGAATACACTTCTAACATCTACATTTATGGTAAGTGTACACAACTGTACCATGTTCTTCATGTTTCACTGTTGCAGTCATTACATTTGGGTAGGTTCCCAAAGCTAAGGTAGGGAGGATGGATTTATACAGTATTAGGACTGGCTAAAAGGCCCTGCAAAACAGCTGTGGCAAAGCCAGCTCTGGATTTAGAGTAAATTGGTAAGTGATAGTGCTTAGTGAAAGTATGAACTGAACTCCAGGTAGCAGCTTCTAGAATATACCTGGTAGGAACACCTTTGAGAAAGGCTGTAGAAGTAGATGCAGTCCTGGTGGAATGGGATCTGATCCCCTGGGGGATAGGTTTTCCATGGTGTTTATAGCAGAAATTAATGCAATGGCTTATCCGTTTGGAAATGGTTTGCTTTGAAATAGCCTTTCCCTCTGCCCCTGCAGCAAATGCTACCCGCAGTGGTTCAGATTTTCTTCGAGATGTAGTCCTGTTCAAGTAAAATCTATGTTGTCTGTGTACATCCAATGAATGCAGAATCCGCTCCCCTTTGTTCTGTGGACTGGGAAAGAAAGCTGGCAAATGAATGGACTGATTAAGAGCCACACTGGATACCACCTTGGGCATGAAGGATGGGTTGGTCCTGAGTGACACCCTGTCCGCATGAAAGATGATGAAAGGCTCCACTGCCATAAGGGCCTGTAATTCAGAAATCCTCCTAGCCGAAGTGACTGCTAAAAGGAAGGCTGTTTTCCAGGAAAGGAATTTTACGTCTGCAGTAGCAGCTGGCTCGAAAGGAGGTAGAGTGAGTTTTTCCAATACAAAGTTAAGGTCCCAGGCAGGGATTGGAGCTCTCCTGGGTGGCCTTAAGTTTTTGGCCCCTCTGAGATACTGCTTTAACAGAGGATGAGAGAAGGGGGGGGGGTTTATGTTGTAATGAGCTGAAATGGCTGAGACATGGATTTTTATGGAAGAAAAAGATAGGTCCTTGTGAAGCATCTCAGATATGTATTGCAAAATCTGAGGTAAATTGGGCACTGCTATGGTCATCCCTTGAGACTGATTCCAGGCACAGAATCTTTTCCATTTGTCAGCATAAGATTTTCTGGTACTAGGTCTTCTCGCCTCCAAAATAGCATCCCTCAGCAAACCTGTGGTGGATGTCAAGTGGGAATTTAAGTGATCAGCCAAGCTGCAAGATTCAATGTTTGGAGCTGAGGGTGCAGAATTTGGTGGTTCTGCTGAGACAGTAAGGAAGGTGTCTGAGGCAGGTGCCATGGAGAAAGTTGTGACAGACTGCGTAGGAGTGGGTACCAGTGTTGGCAAGGCCAGTCTGGAGCAAGCAAAATCATTTTTTGTTTGTCCTGTTTGATTTTTAGTTGAACTTTGGAGAGCAAAGGCAGAGGGGGAAAAGCATAGACTGATAGGTTTTCCCAGCTGAAGGACAGAGCATCCACTTTCCAGGCTTCTGGGGAGTTCTTGTGCAAAATTTGTCCAACTGGTAGTTCTGGGGTGAGGCAAAGAGATCTATGTCTCGGCTCCCCCATTTGCATGTCAACATATTGAAAATCCATGGTTCCAGTTTCCATTCGTGTGGGTCCATGAGATTTCTGCTTAGATCGTCTGCCAAAATATTCAGCATTCCTGGCAGGAATTGGGCATGTAGTTGTACTTGATAGCTCAAGGCCATGTTCCACAATGCCATAGCTTGTCTGCAGTGGGGGTGGGAATGTGTAACCCCCCCTGCTTGTTTATGTACCACATAACTGTGGTGTTGTCCGTCTTTACCATTAGTTGCCCTGGATGAAGGTCCTTGAAGGCTGTCAGTGCTTTCTGTACAGCTAGCATTTCTTTTTGATTGATATGAAGGTGCATTTGATTCGAGCTCCATTTGCCCTGAATGCACTTCCCTACCAGATGAACCCCCCATGTACAGTCTGATGCATCTGTAGTTAGGGTTAGGGCGGTAGGGGGTGGTGTGAATGGCAGTCCCTTGTTTTGGTGTGAGGCCTCTGCCCACCATAGGAACTCTAGTTGCAGGCAAGGTATGACAGAATTCATTGTTTCCAGGCTGCGAGAATGTTGACTCCATAAACTTTTTAAGTACCACTGAAGTTTCCTCATATGCAGTCTTGCATATGGAATTAGAAAAATGCAGAAGGCCATGAAACCCAAGGCTTGCAATATTTGTCTTGCTGATAGCAGGGTTTTTGTGGTCACCTGTTTGAAGTAAGTCACCAACTGAATTTGCTTTTCTGTCATAAGGTAAGCCATCTGGGCAATTGTATTCAAGCTTGCACCCAGGAATGTTATTTTTTGATAGGGTACTAGTTGTGATTTCTTTTCGTTTATGGTGTACCCTAGACAAGTTAGAACCCTTTTTACAAACGCCAGATGTTTTAGAAGAATAGCTTTGTTTTCTGCCTGCATTAAACAATCGTCCAGGTATGGATATATTTGAATATTTCTTTGCCTGCAAAATGCAATTACTGGAGCCAAGCACTTTGTAAAGACCCTGGGTGCAGTAGATAAGCCAAAAGGCAGTGCAGAGAACTGATAATGCAAAAAGCCTGCTATGAAGCGGAGGCATCTTCTGCAAGATTCCCTGATTGGGATATGCAGGTATGCCTATTTTAGATCTAGAGTCGTCAACCAGGCATCTTTGCCTAGCATAGGAAGTAACTGGTGAAGAATCAGCATCTTGAATTTTGGAATGTCCAGGAAAGTGTTCAGAGTAGACAAGTCCAGAATTGGACACCATGATTTGTCTTTTCTAGGTACCAGGAAAAGCCAGGAATAGAAATCTTGTCCCTTTTCCTCTTCTGGTACCGGTTGAATAGCCCCCATATGTTTAGGAGGGAAAGTACTTGTTTCTGAGCCTCTGCCCACTGATTTGGGGGCAGGTCTGGCCATCCGCTTGGAGTTGGCAACGTGTGGAAATGAAATCTGTATCCCTGGGACACTATAATTAAAACCCATTTATCCTGGGTTATAAGTTGCCAGTTTTTTGCATGAAGTGCCAGTTTTCCCCCCAACGGGGCTGCTAAGAGGTAAGTGCTTGGTAATTCTAAAGGAAAGTCATTGAGACTGTTTACCACAGGGAGGTGTCTTGTTGTTTCCAGATTTGGAAGAGGAGGCACCCCATTGTTTAGTTCTGAAAGTCCCTTGGGAATGAAACTTGGTGCTTTTGGCATGTCTGGGTCTGGCTTGAGTGGCTCTGGAAGGAACTGGAAAGGACTAGTTCTTAGTAGGCCAGTGCCTACTAAATCTTGGAGGTTGTACTTGTAAGAAATCTTTCACAGTCTGCATAGATTTAGCCTTATCTTCATCTTTTTTAGAACTTCTTCAGCCTTATTGCCAAACAGACGGTCCTGCTGCAAAGGAGCATCCAACAATTTTGCTTTAACATGATCAGGCAGAGATTGCTCCTTAAACCAAGCATGCCTTCTAAGCACAGACAGAGTAACAGCAACCCTGCAAGAGGACTCCAAAGAATCAAAACCACATTGCAAAGTATGTTTTCCAACTTGTTCAGCTGAATGCAATAAATCCTGTAAATCCCTAAGCTTCTTTTTGGATTCAGAAAAATCCTGACTTTCCCAGTGGAAATGTTCCCTTAAGGTATGCAAAGTTTCCCCAAAAGAAAAATCCTCAGGGGGAGAAGCAGAAGGAATGGAATCCTCTGCATCAGAGTCCTCATAAGTAGGTATAGACAAATCCTGTTCATTAGAAGAGTCAGAAGAAATATAATCCTGTTCAGAAGATTCATTATCAAGTTCAGCCCTAGGCCTCTTTGAAGGTGGGGGTTGGCTACCTATGATTAGAGTAATTAATTCTTCAGCCATTTTGATCATTTGTTTTTTAGGCATAGGGGCCTGCACATGTGGCCTAGGCATCGTTTTTTTAGACATAGATCGAGATTTTGGCCTTAATATTGAAGATTATGTCGGTTTAATATACAAATCTGTAGGCCTGAATACACCCTCAGAAGCCGGTGCCTGCACAGCGGCTCCGGACCCATCCAAGGTAGAGACATCTGCGGGTTCCATAATTGAAGCATCTCGCGGCATACCTGACTCTGAATGGGTCTCAGTAGAGGCCTGCGAATTAGAAGTAGCGGGTATCAGGGGCTGCGAAAGTGCCTCACTGAGTACCGGCAAACTGGCGACTGGCTTAGGAGAAGCATCATTGGCAGTTTTGGACCTCAACGGCTTGTCTCTGTCTTTTTCTTTGCGTTTTTTAGGTATTCCGGTAGTCGGATTGCTAACCGTCATTTCTGGATAATTAAACCATGATCCAAAATATTTATAAGCAAAAATGTACCAACGACGGATAGTGTGTTGATTAAAGCACAGAACCGACAGCAAGGAACATCATGGTCAGGGCCTAGGCAAGGAATACAGTACACGTGAAAATCCTTATGAGGTATTTGCTTCCCACAAGTAATACAATTATTAACTTTTACTGACATCGGTAAGGAGCAAGAAAAAGTTTCCCCAAAGGGGTACTTAGCTTTTTAGTTGAAGACTTTGGTTCTGAAACTCGAAAATGAAAATTTCAGGAGTCGGCCGACCGGCACTTGCGAACTGCTTATGCTTCGGGCACCGCATGGCAAGAAAGACTGATGTAATGGCGTCGGCTGCATGTTTTATACCCCTGACAACCTGAAGTCATGGAAGAAGAGACAGCAACGGACGCAGGACCAGAGACTTTGTTGATCAGGCCGACTGAGGGCAACCTGCCAGCAGATTACCCAAATGTAATGACTGCAACAGTGAAACACGAAGAACATCAGGCCAGATAAGGTAGTGTGAACCCCAGCATGTGAGCAGGCATTCCAAAAGCTTAAAGAAGCTTTGGGAGGACCACCTGTGTTAGCTAGTCCAGATTACAGCAAAGAATTTGTTGTGCTGGTGGATGCTTCAAACCATGGGGTGGGGGCTGCACTTAGCCAGATTTCTTCAGAGGGGGAAGAAAACCCAGTGGATTATCTCAGTCGTAGGCTCCAACCCAGGGAGGAATGCTATGCAGCTGTAGAAAAGGAATGTCTAGCCATAGTGTGGAAACTGCAGAAACTTCAGCCTTATCTGTATGGAAGGAAATTCATTGTTATGACAGATCACAACCCCCTAACATGGGTAAACAGCACCAGTCAGCAAAATGCTATGTTGCTAAGATGGAGCCTGGGGTTGCAAGCATATATGTCAGTGCAGCACCGCAGTGGGAATGGTAATGCCAATGCAGATGGGCTCTCAAGACAGGGAATGGGGTAGGTATACTCAGATAGAGCTGACCCTCTCAAGCAGCGTTTCTCAAGGGTCACTTGAAAAACTAGCTTGAGATCTCTGGGGGGGGGTGTGTGAAGACTGGTAGAAATGGGTGAAGGCTGCCAGCCTAGCCAGACAGAATTGTGCAGATAATTCTATCATCTGTAAATATGAATGTTGAACTTAAAACAATGTGGCAACACTGCCATCTGCTGTAAAGAAAGCTAGAGTCAAGCATTTCTTGTTGGTCCTTTGAAATTAAAATTATTTCATCACTGCCTTTGATGTTTTACAAGTCAGCTCCAGTCTGGCTAGATGAAGGCTTCCTGCCTACTGTTTTAAGGCTAAAGTTAATGAACAGAATTTACATGTGGAATTGCTCTAAGTGTAAAAGAATGTAAATGCAGTTTCTGTCAGTCTGGGAACACCAGGAAAGTGTAAAAGATGATGTAATGTTTAGCCAGACTGCAGTTTCAATTTAAACAGTGAGAACCAGAGATTATTAACCATTTTTGTCTGGCTATCCAACTCCGCACTCTTCCTGTTGTCTTATGTAAGTTATCTTAAACTTGTGTTTTCTTTTAGAGACAGCTAGAAACTATAGAAAGATTAGACTAAGTGTTTTACTGTGATGTCAGAACTGTACTACTGATTTAAGTATTTCTGTGTGATCTCTGAACTTCTGACTAGCACTGTATAGTAGAAAGTATTGTAATTATTTAGGTTCATAGGTAGGTACTAGGCTATCGGCCCAAGGGCCTACATAAGCCTAGCCAACAAGGTTCCCTGGCTTACGCCACCCAAGAAAGTTATTTTCCTGTGCCTCGGTCGAGCAGTGACACAGAAGTGATCCCCGGGGTGTATTTCCTATTTCCCATCCACTCATCAAGATTTTTCTTGAAGAGTGTTAATAGGTTCATAGGGTCATAGACTAGTACTAGGCTAACTGCCTTGTAGGACATTTTAAGCCTAGCAAATTACCCCATGTGAGAATCAAGCCCTGCACCTTGTGTTTGTAATGCAAATACTTTTAACCATTATGCCAATCTCCCACCCCTAATGAAGAACTTTGCTCGACATAGATGGGTAGCCTGTCCCAGAGTATGGGAAGTCTCTGGGACAGGAATCTATCCCTCCAGCATGTTCTGTTTATTGTGGTGACAAGGTTTAGGTCCCTAGAGCGTGTAGCTCGGAGGGATTGGGATTTCTTTAGGTGTAGCATGTCCAACAGCTCTGGGTTTGACATAGCTTTATATGTTAGGCAGAGATCACCTCGGAGTAGGTGATATGCTATGGAGTAAAGCTGGAGTTTTTTGAGGCGGTCAGTGTAGGGCATTTGTTTGAGGCCAGTAATCCTCTTTGTGAGGTACTTCTATGGCCCTTCCAGCTACTGCAGATGTCTTGTGAGGTACCTTCCAAAAGGGGCAATGTACTCTATAATGGGTCTAATGAGTGTTGAGTACAGGGGAACAATGAACTCTTTTTTCCTGGATGAGAACCCTTTTATGATGAGGTGTGCCACGTAGAAGGACTTCCTGACTACTGTGGCGATGTGTCTAACAAAGGAGAAACTACTGTCCACCTGGGTCCCAAGGTCTCTTATCACACATTCGGTATTAAGTAGATTGCTACCTATGTGGTAGTTCATGGGTACAAAGTTTTTACCAAAGGGGATGACACTGCACTTTTTGGCACTGAGCTTGAGGCCATGGCTCTGACACCAGGCATCTGTCTTAGCGAGGCCCTTCTGTAGGATGTCCTCATCATTTGGGGACTTGACTATGGCTCCTAGTGTGCAGTCATCTGCGAACTTGATTAGCTAGAGGCCTTCTGTGTTAGCCTGTACTTCAGAGAAGTAGATACCAAACAGGAGAGGTCCCAGGACGGAACCATGTGGTACTCCAATTGTCACTGCTTTGAGGTCAGATTTAAAGTCTGCAACTTTTACAATGTGGGTTCTGTCAGTGAGCCAGTTGGCAACCCATCTTGTGTCATAGGGATTTATACCTAGTTTAGTGAGTTTAGCTATAATTCCAGAATGGGGGATGGTGTCGAAAGCCTTGGCGAGGTTAAGATAGGCTGTGTGAACCACTTTACCCTCATCTACGACTTTGGTGACTGCCTCAAAGAAATCAATCAGGTTCAGGAGGCATGATCTGCCTTTCACAAACCTGAACTGGGTGGGATCCAGAGTTTGGAGGTAACCAATGTCTTTGTTTATGAGTTCCATGATGATACGTTCCATGGCCTTGCAGACCAGGCTCGTCAGGCTAATAGGTTGACAGTTCCTGGGAGAAGTGGTGGCTCCCCCTTTGTGGAGTGGGATAACTGTTGCTGTGCGCCATTCAGTGGGCACAAGGCCTGATGCGAGGCTATTATTGAACATGGTGCTTAAGAGGGGAGCCAGTTTGTTCTGAAGATCGTGTAAAACGCAGCCTGGGATGTTGTCCGGTCCCATGGATGCTATGTTTTTGGCTTTAGAGAGTGCAGCTTTTACCTGAGTAGTTGTGATTACAGGGACTCTGCATTCTTCCTGTATAGATAATAGGTCCATTAGGGGGTGGGGGGTAAAGGTAGCACTGAACCTATCTGCTAGGATGTTGGCAATATCAGTTGGTTCTGTAATATTCGTGCCTTTGTGCTGTAACTCAGAGCAGATCTGGGTGTTGCCATTGAGATTCTTGACATAGCTATAGAATGCTTTGTGGTTGTCCTTAGAATTAGTGGTGATTTTGTGTTCATAGCTAGCATTGGAGGATCTTATAAGGGATCTCATCTTCTTACTGAGGCTGACCAGGGAGCTCCTCCACTCATGGGATTTTACTCTATTTTGCAACAGTTTCTTCCTTCTGTTGTACAGTTTGTTTATGGCAGGGGATCACCAGATTGGCTTCCTTTTTTGGGGGGATAGTGTCTTGGTTCTGTTTAGGATAGCACGATCCATGCTCTCGTGTAAGTGCTTATAGAGTGCATTTGTGTAGGATTCAGCAGTTGTAACTGTATTGTCCATCTGCATGGGTGTCATGAAGTTCACTTCTGTCTTAAGAATCATGAAGTTGGCTTTGGAGAAATTTTTTTACCATGGTTTCCTTAATGGGGGGTGGGGGCGGGATGTGGATATCAAAGGTGATTAACTTATGGTCGGATCTGACCAACGAGGAGTTGACTTCAGGTGTGGAAAACCGGTCACTCATGTTGGTAATGACAGGATATTGTTACCCCTGGGTGGGGGTGTGGATACGTTGATCCAGGGCATTGGAGTTTATGAATTCCAGAAAGTGTTGAGCTAAGGAGTTGGTACAGGAGTAGTTTTCCCAGTTAATGGTGGGGTAGTTGAAGTCACCCATTATTAGGGTGTTTGGTTGAACCCTAATATTTTCCAGTACATCAAGAAAAGAGGAGTGGGAATTCTGGGGCATGGTGGGGGATCTGTGCATGCTACAATTTGGATTGATGTTTTGCCCAGTCAGTTGCACTTGAATAACCTAGGCTGCATTATGCTGAGCAACTAGCCTGGAGGTGTGGATATCCTTAATGAATATGGACACACCTCCACCTTTGGCGTTTCTGTCCAGGTTACATGGCCGAAAAGTGTGGCATGAGTTATGGCCTGGTAGTGCAGGAGTGCTCTCTGGAGCCTTGAACCAGGTCTCAGTCACTGCACAGATATCAATGTTCTCCATTTTAGGGAGTGCCTTGAGTGAGTGCGTTTTGAGATTTAGACTTCTAGCATTGAGTAGCATTACCCTCAGTTTTTGCTTGCTTGTTCCTGTTACGGTGGTGAAGTTGTTATTTGAACCTTGCCTAAAAAAGGCACTATAGGGGAAGCAAGAGCCTTTGCCAGTATCCGGAATCCCAGGGGCGACAGGTGCAGGCCATCTGTGGCAAAGCATCATGGTCGGTCGACAATGTCATCCCAAGAACAGATACTGGATCCCCTTAGAATGACACCAGAAGCTTAGCCAATTGTTGAAGTCAATCATTTTGTCCTTGTACTGCGGTATCAATCGGGGCAATGGCAGAATGCTACTCAGGGCTAGGGTCATACCTGCCTGGGCTACAAGATCAGAGAGCTTTTCTATGTCTCTTTTCATGTAGTCCAGGGAGGTATGTCTTAGGTGATTCACACCAACATGGACAATGACAGAGTCATATTTGTACTTGTGGAGTGACATGAGTGCGTGGGTTATGTGGCGGATTTATTATTAAATATTTTAAAACCTTTCAACTGTGGCTGGTTTTGTGTTGAGATAATTTAAGCTCTTTAGAGTACTTGTATGCCTTTGGTAAAATTGTACAAAGCCACTCCTATAGCTTTAGCCCTGGGCTATACTACCAATTGGATATTAATATTGCACAGTAATAATTGGACACCCTTTTAAGGGCCTTTGAGTAGCTGATAAATATTATCTGGGTGGTGGCAGTAATTACTACCGTATAGTCTGGGAGAAAGGGGCACAGCTGGAGAACCTGTGCCAACCTTCCCCAGGAGTGTCTGTGTGGTTGTATAACCTCTTCTCAAAGTGCGTGTGTGTGTGTCAGCTTACTTGGGCAGGGACACGAAGCACTGGTTGGACAGACAGGATGCTGGAGATTTTAGCTTGCCCAGCTAGGCTGAGATCTGGACCCTACAGCTGTGCCAGTGTGGAGTCTTATTGGGGACCAAGGGAGCGACCAGCCCTGGACTGACTGTGATCTCTGTGTGCTCTTAAGGGAAATTGCACTTTACTGTGTATTTGTTATCTTGCTCTTAAGGTAAATTGCACTTTACTGTGTGTATTTGTTATCTTTTCCTCCTATATGAGACGCTCTCTCTGATGTTAGTGGTGAGGATTGAGGCTCCTTGATTGATGGGCCAGGGCACGGGCGTCACATCCAGGACCAAGAAGGAGCAGGTGCCTAAATGGAAGCAATCTCTCCTTAGCCTGAAAAAGCAAATGAGAGCACTAGTGAAATCCTCTAAAGCCAATTTCGAGTCCAAATTGGCCACATCTACTAGAGACAATCATAAGGCTTTGTTCACATATGTCCGCAATATCAATGAAAGCACCCAGATCTGTTCAGAACTGGTGGTCAAGGATACCACATACACAAATGCTGTAGATATAGCCAACCTACTGGTTGACCGATTCAGCGTAAATTTCACCCCCCTGCCCCCCATCAATAAATCAGTACATCCCCAGTACCCCCCCCCCATCTTTAGGAAACAGGTCATCACTGCCCTCTCAAAGGCAAAAAAAACCCAGCTTCCATGGGACAAAATAACATCCCAGGCTACATCTTACATGAACTCAGGCAGGAACTTACAGCACGATTAGGCACCCTATCAGCTTTGTCCTAGCTGTGTGGAGGACAGCCACTGTCATTTCCTTTACACAAAAGTGGAGCGCCCACCAATCCAGGAAATTATACACTCAGCAGCCTAACTAGCCTGATCTGCATGGCCATGGAACAGATTATCATGGACCTCATTAACAGGGACATTGGCAACCTCCAAACACTCAACCCCACACAGTTTGCCTTTGTCAAGGTGGAGGTCATGTCTGTTAAATCTGATCGACTTCTTTGAGGCAGTCACCAAAGCCATGGACGAGGGGTAAACGGTGCACAGGCCTACCTTGACCTGGCCAAAGCCTTTGACAATATTCCCCACTCGGGCATAATAGATAAACTCTCTCAACTAGGCATCAATCCATATGTTACCAGATGGGTAGCAAACTGGCTCAATGATAGAACCCACCCAATCCAAACACGGGAAACCACCTCAAGCAGTAGACCTGTAACGAGCGGCATACGGCAGGGATCGGTCATGGGGCCTCTATTATTCGAGATATATGTCTCTGAGGTGCAGACCAAAACCAGTGGGTTATGGCTGACCAAGTTTGCAGATGACTGCAAGCTAGGTGTGGTCATCAATTCCCCAAGTGATGTGGACGTCCTCCAAAAGGGTCTCACCCAAACAAATGACTGGTGCAAGAAACATGGCCTCAAGCTGAATGCCAAAACATCCATCATCATCCCCTTTGGGGAGAGTGACGTCCCCATATATCACATAAATAACAATGTCCTAAGCACGCAATCAATCGTGAGGATTTGGGCACCCAGGTTGATACCAACCTGATTTTTGACCAGCATGTTGCTTCCATTGCAGGGAAAGCTTTCTTCATGGCCCACCTCATAAATAAGGGTATCTCTTCCAGGAACAAGGAGGTCATAACATCCCTGTATTATTCTTTTATAAGGCCAATTATTGAGTATAACTCTCCCTTCGGCATGTACCTCACAAAACACATGCAGCAGCTGGAGAGACCACAGAGGTTCCCCACCAGGAGAATCCAGGGCCTCAAACATCTACCCTGCACAGATGGGCCAAAATCCCAGTCTCTCTACTCAGTTTCATTCAGATTCCTCACAGGTGAACTATGAATGGCATTCAAAGCAATCTCAAACCCTGCCTTGATGGAACTGCTGCATATCTGTAAGTCAAGCTCCACTCAAGTAACCTGCAAGTGTAACCTCAACCTTGTCTGTGACATCAATAAGACTTGTTGGCAGAACAGATTTGTGTCCCAGAGACTCCCCCCATTTTTTGAACAGACTCCCTCTCCACGTCAAGCAGAGTACCTCATTATCCATTTTTAAGCGCAACCTGGATAAATGGATGGGAAACAAAAAATACACCCCCTGGGATTCCACCTGTGTACCTGCTGGACAGGGGCTTTGGGTGCTGACTTGTCTAAACATGGGCTAAACTCTTGGCTAGGCTTATAAGGGCCACAGGGCCAATAGCCTACTAACTTCCTATGATCCTATATTAATTAACTAATCCATTAAAGAAATCTTACCAACTATGGACCAGCAGCCATTCTATCTCCACTCTCAAAAGTCCTTGAGAAATATAAACACATACACCTAGTCTCCTCCATTTTAGACAATAATCTATCACCAACACAGCATGGCTTCACCCTAACTACAGTAACTTCATAACCATTATAAATCTAAAAGAAATGAGGGATACCTAGTCTCTGCAGCCTTCCTTTATCTACTAAAGACTTCTGACATGATTTTAGATACATACATATAAAAAATTGTCTTCCCGTGGCCTAGATATACCCATGCCCACTTGGTTTGACAGCTACCTGTTCTGCAGACAGCTGTTAAACTGTAAAATAACATTTCCCCTTTTCTTCCCATAGCCGTGAGAGTCCATGAAGGGCTCTAATCTGTCCCTCTCTAACTCAACATATTTGTAAATGACTTCACTCAGCATGCAAATATACAATCATCATCCAGTTTGTGGACAACTCCCCTCTGTTCTCTGCTGCTAAAAATATGGATACACTGCAATACCTAACATACGATTTCCTTACCTCATTCAAACACATTTGTTTCCAAATTAGTCTAAACTCCCCAAAAAATCCCAAATCATCTTATTTACCCCAAAACACTAAAGCAGTTATGCTGACTAGTACTACCTCACCAAGCATTATCATTTGCCAATTTTCTCTAAATCCAGAGCTTTATCTTTCCTCTGTCACAACTACTTACTTCACAATCTTATTCCCTAGCCTAACTCCTGTCCTTCAATCCTACTCAGTAAACAGGCCTCTTTACTCAGTAAATAAAAATACTCCTCCTAACAACTAAATCAAACAACTCTGCTAGCAACTCTCTCTACTCCTCCATCACCCTTGCTCTTAAACACATACCTCAGGTGAAATCTTTAAAGTCTCAATTAAACCACCTAATGAACACATTGACTTGTGTTCCAGCTCAGACCTTGGCTAAAAAATTCCAATCCATCCAGTGTATTATAAGCCATGCTATCCCTCACCTTATCCAAAGAGTTCATACTGACGTACAATATCTATCAGACTCCCTCTGCAACATCCTTTCTCCCAAACCACTTAATTTCTTTAGCACTTCATATTCTCTTCACATCCCCCCTTATTTTATTACACTCTCGTATTCCTCTTCAATACCACCTGGCTTCCTACCTTGCTTTTTCTCTCCCCTTCGCTTTCATCCCCTCTCTCTTTACATCCCTTTTGGATCTCCCTCAACTCAGCCTCATTGCATTGGAGTCAAAGGAAGGAAAAGCCCACCTACTTTTTTTTTATTTATTTTTTTTAAACTCATCTTCTCACACACTTTGCAGAGAAATTCGTCTCCACCTGCATGACACATCACAGACACAATTAACAGGCATTCTTCATGACAATAATCATACATCTTCTTAATCAACCTTCCTCTCACTCACAAGGAAAAACCTCGTACAGCCAAAATCAGCAAGATGGAACAACAACACTGTACTAGCTTCCACTCAGTTAATTAGTGGTTTTCATCAGAAAAGACTTCATCAGAATACAAAATCTAAAAATTTCACTGTTTAAATAATCAAATCCCAATGACATTAAAACATTCCAATTAAGCATTTAAGGAATTCACCCATCAATTAAAGCTAAAATGGGAAAAGCCTGGAACCAGCTTCCAAGTGAACTTTGTACTCTCTCTTCCACATATCTTTTTTAAAAAAACATCTCAATGAACATCTTAAAACTCACTGGCTTTGTCCCTGCACAAACCCGGACTGATTTTTCACTTTACCCATTCCTGCTCTCCCTTTTACTTCACTTCTCTACTGTACTATATTGCTCAAACCACTCTGTGTCCTTCTCTACTGTACTAGGTTTCCTACCTGTACTAACAATTAAACTAACCTTAAACCATCCTCTGTCCTAAAAAAAAAATTTTACGTTTTTACTCTGTTTTTTTTCCTCTCAAATATTGTTTATTTTTCTGTATTTGATCTTAGTTCATTCCCCACTAAATAACTCTGCACAATATTTTTTCTCTCAAATATTCAAATAATGTTATTATCTGTATTTGATCACAGCTTAATATTTTATATTAATATTGTATAATAAGTTTCTGTCTATGCTTGGAGCTTTTCTACCCGGGCCTCTACTGAAAATGGACATGTATCCAGTTAGACTAGCCCGGTCAACAAATGCAAATAAATAAAAAATAAATAAAACCTAAAGGAGCATACTATCTTTTAGTTTTATCAATATATACTCTTCTGTTTTTTTAAAAAAACATTTAATATTCACATATCATTTGTCTGAAAAGCTTTAAAAGAAAACTCCACTCTCTCATACAGTTTAACTCAATCAGTAGGTTTCTTTGCTCCCTATAATATGGTTCCAGCGTTGTGTAGGTACCAGAAACCTGCTTGTACTTTTTAAAACTGTTATTTCCTTGCACTGGAGTCAAAAGAAGGGAAAGCCCACCTACTTTTTTTTTTTTTTTAACTCAACTTCTCACATACTTTGCAGAGAAATTTGTCTCCACCTGCATGACATATCACACACACAGTTAAATCTGTAGTTTACCCTGTCAGGTACTGCTGTCAATCTTAGATGGGCAATTAATCCTAATGATTTCAGGAACACAGCAGCTAATATAAAAAAGACAGAAAGCTGTGAAACTGTTTTCGACTGTTTTTATTGCAGAGGGGAGAACTTAACACCCCCCCTTTCACAGCAAAAAAAAAAAAAAGGAATTAGATCAGTCGGGGTTTAAAGGCAATTGTCAGCTCTTCTAACAAATTTACATAAGCAGCAACACAGTATTGAAATGCTAAGCTTTAAATGTTATTTATAATAGTTTATATGTTAAGACAACTTAAATGTAGTATTAAAGATTTCTGTGACATTTAGAGAAAAAGTCAGGAAATAATTTTTTTCTTGTAAAACATTAATGCATTTACCATTTTCAAGCCCCCCCCCCCCCTCCGAGGCCAGAACTGCCGAAAGCGAGAGAGAGAGTGAGGGAGTCAGGTGGCAACCCTATCAACTAGGTGCACTGACACTGCTCATCAAAAGGTCTTTTATGCTTTTCTGTAACATCATTCCAGTGGGGGTTGCATATCTGTTACATGCAGATCCATTGTAAGAGATTACATTGTTACAGTGCAACCATAATATACTGCTGAATTTACTTTAACATACATTTACTATGTGCCCTTGCATTAAAAACACTGAGAAAAGAAAATCTGTAGTACTTAACTGTGTTTAAATGCATACATACAAACACACACTCGTATGCTTTTGTACACATGTACTTTGCACACATACACACATATAGAAACACATAAATACAACACACACATACTGTGTGTGTGTGTGTGTATATATATATATATATATATATATATATATATATATATATATATATATATATATATAGGTTCATAGGTTCATAGGTTCATACTAGGCTATCTGCCCGAGGGCATTTATAAGCCTAGCCCATTGTTTTGTGGCTTACGCCACCCCTTTAGTATGGGGAACTATACCCATTATTTTGCTGTGCCTCTGTCGAGCAGTGACACTGAGGTAATTCCTGGGGTATATCATTGGTCAAGATTTCTCTTGAACAAGGCCAGTGCTCTGCCTCACATGTATTTTGTTCCACAGCATAGGGAGTCTTTGGGTGATGAATCTATCTCTCCAGCACGTCCTATTAATAGCAGGTTTAAGTCTCTTGTGGCTCTGATGGATCTAGATTTTTGAGGTGAAGCATATTCATCAAATCTGGGTTTGACATGGCCTTGTATGTTAGGCAAAGGTCACCTCTGAGCAGTGTAAGCGACTGAATAGAGCTGGAGTTCTTTCAGTCGGGCAGCATAGGACAGATTTTGAGACCCTTTATCCTTTTGGTGAGGAACTTTGTGGCCTCTCCAGCTGCTGCAAGTGTCGGGTCAGATACATTCGAATGGGGCATTGTACTCAATCATTGGTCTGATGAGTGATGAGTAAAGGGAGACTATGACCTCCCTTGATCTAGATGAGAATCCCTTCATGATAAGGTGGGCAATGTAGAAGGACTTCCTAACTACTTTAGCTACATGGGTGTCGAATGACAGACTACTATCAACCTGGGTCCCCAGGTCCCTGATAACTTCTTCTGTGCTCAGTGGATTGCCACCTATTTGGTAGCTAGGGTAACCTTGTTTTTATGACTATGCATTTTTGGCATTTAACTTGTGGCTCTGGCACCAGTTATCCGTTTCTGTGAGACCCTTCTGAAGGATATCTGTGTCAGATGTGTTTTCTACTATGAGTTTGCAGTCATCTGCAAACTTTGTCAGCCATAACCCTCCTGTGTTTGCTTGTACTTCAGAAAAGTAGATGCCAAACAAGAGTGGGCCCAGGACTGAGCCCTGTGGGACACCACTTGTGACAGGCTTTGAGTCTGACATGGCGCCAGCAACTCTGACCCTGTGGGTTCTGTCACTCAGCCAGTTTGCAACCCATCTTGTGATGTATGGGTTAACATTTAAGCTGATGAGTTTTTCAATGATACCCGAGTGGGGTATTGTATCGAAGGCCTTAGCCAGATCGAGGTAGGCTGTATGGACTGCCTTTCCCTCATCAATGGCTTTGGTGACTGTTAAAAAGTCAACCAAGTTTAAAAGGCATGATCTGCCTTTGACAAAGCCAAACTGGGTTGGATCCAAAGTCTGCAAATTCCCTATGTCTTTATTTATGAGGTCCATTATGATCCTCTCCATGGCTTTGCAGATAAGGCTTGTCAAGCTAATAGGCTGGTAATTTCCAGGGTCTGTGGAGGCACCGCCTTTGTGAAGTGGGACCACAGTTGCAGTGCGCCACTCCTGGAGATCGTATCAGAGGTAAGACTTTGATTAAACAGCTGTCCTAGCTGTGGGTTTAATTCCTCATTGAGTTCGTGGAGCACACAGCCGGGGACACCATCGGGTCCCATGGATGCTGTGGTTTGCTTTGGAGAGAGCAGTTCTCACTTGGGCTGGAGATGTTTGGGGGCTGCACTCATTTGGTATAGATATCTCCTTTTGGGGAAGTATGCACTGAACCTGTCAGCCAGTATATTGGCAATGTCTGTAGGATCAGTAATCTTCACATCATTTTGAACTAGTTCTGAGCATATCTGGGAGTTTCCTCCTAGGTTTCTAACATAGCTAAAGAAGGCCTTATGATTGTCTTTTGAGTCTTTAGCTATTTTTCTCTCAAATTTGCTTTGGATGATTTTATGAGA
This sequence comes from Protopterus annectens, assembly GCF_019279795.1. NCBI lineage: Eukaryota > Metazoa > Chordata > Ceratodontiformes > Protopteridae > Protopterus > Protopterus annectens. Next base: position 830,007,981 of record NC_056733.1, read on the forward strand.
GCTCTTAGTTTTTACTTATAGTGATCAAGGGTGTCTTACCTTTTAAGGATTTTGCTCTATCTTGTAGTAGCTTCCTCCTTTTGTTGTAGAGTTTGTTTATGGCTGGGGTCCACCAGACTGGACGCTTGCCTTTGGTACAAAGAGTCTTTGTTTTGCTTGGGATTGCCTTATCCATGCAGTCCTGCAGGTGCTGGTAGAAGGCGTTTGTAAGTGATTCAGCGGCTTGAGTATTGTTTTCCTCGGGGCCTGAAAGGAGACCACACTAGTCTTTAGAAGTGTGAAGTCGGCTTTTGAGAAGTTCTTTACTGTGGTCTTTTTTATTTCAGGTGGGGTGGGATGAGGACCTCCAGCGAGATTAGTTTGTGATCTGATCTCACCAGTGAGGGGTATACTTCCGGTGTTGAACATTGTGCTCCCATGTTCGTGATGATGAGATCAAGTATGTTATCTCCTCTTGTGGGGATGGTGACTAGTTGTTCCATGGCATTTGAGTTTATGAATTCCAGGAACTTTTGGGCTAGGGTGTTTGGGCTTGAGTAGTGTTCCCAGTCTATATTAGGGTAATTGAAGTCACCTAGTATGATGGTGTTTGGTGATACATTTATCCCCTCTAGTGTTTTCAGGAAGGCCATGTGAGTTTCCTGAGTTTGTGAGGGTGGCCTGTAACATGCTACAATTTGCAGAGCAGTCTTGCTTATGGTTAATTGCACCTGGATGGTCTCCGATGCATCGTTGCCACCAGTCTTGAGGTGTGGATGTCCTTGATGAATATGGATACCCCCCCTCCTTTCTTGGTATTGTCCGGATTTTGGGGCCGGAACGCATGATATGAGGTAAAACTTGATATATATATATATATATATATATATATATATATATATATATATAGTATGCATGTATGTGTAACATGTGCATACAATGAATTATTTATAATAAACAATATAGTATATTTAAGCATTAATGTATACATTCTAGTAAATGTTGCTCAATGACTTACTTGGTCACTGTCGCACACTGGCTATGTGTTGCACATGCAATCTAAGTCAATGTTTTTATGTCAGTATTTTTTTCTTTGTATTGCTAAGTGCATTTAATAACTGTTATCATACTTGCCAATGTAGCCTAAGTTGTGGCTGAAAAGGGTCCTGGGACCAGATCACTTTCCTGGTTACCAAAGTATAAATAAATATGAAATAGAAAAAAAGGAGGGTGAAATGACAGAAATAACTGAGGAACTAGTAAAGCGCATTTTAAGTCTGCATCATTCATGAGAGAGACAAATACTCCCACTGAAGGCATTGGGAAGTTCACAGGTTGGTACTAGACTATGTGCCCTAGGGCCTTATACAAGTCTAGCCATAACAATTCCCTGGATATTTCTTCCCATAATATTTACTTCACTGGACCCCTGTTTAACAGGGCTACTGACATGATCCCCGGGGTGAATTTCCTATCTCCCATCCAATCGTCAAGGTTCCTTTTGAAGAGCGCCAAGGAGGTGCTCTGCTTGAAATGTATGGGCAGTCTATTCCAGAGTATGGGGAGTCTCTGGGTCAGGAACCTATCCCTCCAGCATGTTTTGTTCATTGTGATGACAAGATTTGGATCCCTGGAGCGTGTGATTCTGAGGGATTGGGATTTCTTTAAGTGGAGCATGTCCAACAGCTCTGGGTTTGACATGGCCTTGTATGTTAAGTAGAGATCGCACGAGTAGACAATATGCCACAGAATATATCTGAAGATTTTTTAGACGGTCAGCAAAGGGCACCTGCTTTAGGCCTGTGATTCTTTTAGTGAGGTATTTCTGTGGCCTTTCCAGCAGTTGCAGATGTCTTGAGAGGCACATACCAAAACGGGGCATTGTACTCTATAATGGGTCTAATGAGGGATGAGTACAGTGGGACAATGACCTCCTTTTTTCTTGATGAAAAGCCCTTAGTGATGAGGTGTGCCACAGAGAAGGATTTCCTGACTGTTGTGGCAATGTGGTTATTGAAGGTGAGACCACTGTCCACCTGTGTCCCTAAGTCTCTCATCACAATTTCGATGTTTAGTGCCTCACAGGAAGACACTGTCCAGTTCGACTCTCAGCTACAGCGTCTTCTGCATGGAGACATGCGTGAATGGGCATACCTTCGTTGAAGGTTGTGTGTCAGGGCTGGTAACTCGGCACGTAAAAATCAACTACCAATCATTAGCGGACTGGAGTTCCGCTGTGACGACCCCTAACCGGGAAAAGCCGAAAGACACAAACAAGTGTACTGCCACCTATGTGGTAATTCATGGGTTGCAGAGAGCTAGTAGCAGACAGACTAAGTTTAGAGTCCTACTACTTGTCACTTGCAAATGTACAGCAACCATCATTTACTGCACTGAGAGTTTTCACACCTCAGCATGAGAGTGTGGGGGAGGGTTTGTCAAATCTATTATGACTACAAAATACTCCTCTTACAAAAAGCTGTTTTTATCTAATTTCTTTTGCTGCAAGTAGCTAACAGCTATTTATAGCATAGAACAAGTGCTGACAAACATGTAAATGAGGCTCAGTCAGGTAAACATACAAGCAGCTCTGTTACAGAAGGTGTGTTTAGATGACAGTGCTTCACAGTTCTGCCATTCAATCTTAATGGCATAATAAAACAGCACCACTTCTTTATGTCTAGCATGAGTCATATAAAGAAGACTTGAAATGTATTCTGGGAAGAAGGAATGAAAGCAAGAAAACAAGATCACATTACTAAGGCAGGCCCCATCATCCGCCATTTTGAGAGAAACACATTAAAATTGTAAAAGAAGCACTTGAGAGTGATTTTAAGGCATTATAATAGCTCAAACACAAAGATACAATGACAAATATTTTTTTTGAGTTCTAAGGTGGAGTTTTCCTTTACAATCCCCTCCTATTAAATCCATATGTCTCTGCTCTGTGACTGAAAAAAGAAATTTCTTATAATTGGAACACTTTAAGGTGTATTTAAACAGTGTGGTTTTTGTGTCCCTCTTTTTAATACTTATGTTCCCTAATATGCTGGAATAACCCCCTAGTGATCATCCCAACATAAAAAGCCAGACATCTTGAACAAACACAAATGTATACTACACTCCTGGTCTGACAATTATATCTCCCTTTTAAATTAATAGTATATGAAGGTTCAACTAACATAATAAAAGGGCCTTCCATAATGTAACGATAAACGTTACAATGTCTGCATTTATACATTCCAAAAGGACAAATGATATTTAAATCAGGCGTAAATCTGATAGCTGGGTATATAGAAAGGCTACCTTTACTAATAGCTATTTGCACTACAATAGTAATCACCCATTTTATATGAAAAGGAACTTGCCCAGAGGACACTATTATATCAGGGTAAGTAGAATAACAACCAATGACCCAGTTTTAAAGGAGGAATTCAACTTTATTACTAACTTATTTTTAAATAGGGGGTATTGAAAAAGGTTTCTTAGAGAAGTTAGAAAAGGTAATTATGGAAAAAAAGAGATTCTTCATTCCACCTATTTTAAGACATTCTTTTAATAAAGATAAGGGTTTTGGAAATGGAGAAGACAGAGGTGAAGAAAAAAGGTTGACTTGTGTCTTAGATATGACAGTGGACAGCAACTGTATACGTTCAATTATTAGTAATCACTGGAAAGTGTTACAAAGGAACAAATAATTATTTCATGTTTTGAGGAGTATTCTTAGGTTTGTTTAAAGAAATAATTTTAATTTTAAGACTCTTTTATAAAAGGATGACACTAAGATTGTGGGCGGTAATAACTGCTCCAATAAACCTATTCTTTTCTTTTAGGTTTTAGCTTTAATTGATGGGTGAATTGCTTAAATGCTTAATTGGAATGTTTTAATGCGATTGGAATGTGATTATTTAAACTGAGTGAAATTTTAAGATTTTGTATTCTGATTAAGTTTTTTTTGACGAGAGACAGAGAGTAAACTAAGTGGACGTTAGTACAGTGTTATTTCATCTTGCTGACTTTGGCTATACGAGGTTTTTGCTTGTTGTTTTTTTTTCCTCGAGTGGGTGAATTTGATTTACTTTCTCACACTCAGCTTATCTAATAATCCTCTATTTCAACACTGACCACACTCAGTGTGTGACCTAACCACTTTCTGTGCTGGCACCTCCACCTATTTTCATAGTGCTGCATATCAGACTTGTCTTTTCACATTTATCCTCCAGCACACTGCTGTATAACCCTCACTTCCACCACCATGTTACTTAAACACTTTTTTCTCAAGCCACATTTCTTAAAAGCATGTTCTCCCAAAACAGTCTCTTTACTTTCCTTCCTTACACTTTCTTTGTTTTGAACCACTGCTGCATTCCTCTATGTATAATATTCAAGACCTTTACAAAAATTTTATCTACTGATATGTATTACTGTCTTTTCTAAACCTCTGCTTATGTTTTACAGTGTGTCCTAATTGGATTCATTCTGCTAAACTCCTTAAAATCATTGTAATTTTGCTTATCTGCTTTTTGAAAGTTTTATACATGTATCATAGTTGGAGTTTTTCTCCCTGAACCTCCACTGAAAAGGAGCAACTTATGCCCACATGGACAATCCTGGTACACAAATGTCAATAAATAAATAAAATAAAATAAATATATATATATATGCATACAACACACTGACAACTTACTAACCTAGGTTTCAGACTAAATTATTAATGCTAATAAAGATTATAATGAATAAAGGAGTACTAGTAACCTGCAGAATAGAAGGGCAAATTCAGCAAAAGATAAGACACTATATTATTGAAGTGTGTGTTGGGATTACTAGAATACAGTCATACATGTAGGGCTACACACAAATTGTGCTGAGGTTGACCCACTCTAGGCTGTAAACCATAATTAAACAGGATATCTGAAGTAGGTTAAAGATTTCCCCACTGCAACTACTCTTCTGAGCTGGACAGAATGATGGTACATGGGACCAGCCACCATAAAAATGTGATGTTTTGGTGACGTGGGGTGTGTAAAGTCCAGACAAGTGTGTGACTTATTACAAAGGCAGACTTTTTTAAAAAAATTAACATAAAGGCAAAAAAATAACACATTTGTGAGAGCACAGTGTTAACAGCACAAGTTTGAGAAGATCACTGCACAAGTATGATTCCTTATCCATGGAAACTGGCTGCAGGTGGACATTCACCCTTCTGATCTGACCTCCACAGCTTCTGGACATCTCTAGAGTGGAAATGAACTGCTCCCCATAGCTGGTATATCTGCCCAATGTACAGCTAAAAGGAAAGCAGCTCACTCCATTTACACTGTCCCCCCAAAAAAGGTTACTTGCACGTGTGCTCAGACTAGGGGCAAGGACTGACCATAGTCTTTAGTCTGCAAAACCCTGGAAAATTTCAGGTGTTCACTCCTGAGTTTAGTATGCAGAAAACTACAGACACTGAGATACCCTGTAAACCCACAGGATTTCCAGGCCACTACTCTCAAATACTAGTACCAGAAAGAAAAAAATGGGAGAACATACGCTATGAGTCTAGGGCCTTACATACCCTTTACACTACTAACAAATTCTGATTCATTTCCATCCTCCACCTCCAGAACATGCAAGGTAATAGTGGACTGGCCATTCACTAAGGGGAAGGTGGGTTGGAAAGTACAGTTGTGTACACTTACCATAAATGTAGATGTTCGAGTGTATTCACTGTTGCAGTCATAACACTTGAGTTATCTGCCTGCAGGTAGCCCTCAGTCGGCCCGAATACCAGAGACTTAGTATTTCTGCATTGGTTGCTGTCGGTACAGTACTAACATCAGGTCATCAGGGGTATAAAAACAGGCAGCCAACGCCATTACATCAGTTTTTCTTGCCCCAAATGTCGAGCCCCCCAAATAGGGAGCAAAGGTATGGTGGGAAAAACACCACCAGTAAAAAGTAAATACCAATAACCTAGTAAGGGGTGAGTAATAGACATAGAGAGGAGAGAGAGAGACAAGGGGGCTGGAGGGTGGGAAAAGTACAGTTGTGTACACTTACCATAAATGTAGATGTTCCGAGTGTATTTACTGCTGCAGTCATTACATTTGGGTTATCTGCTTGCAGTAGCCCTCAGTCAGCCTGATTAACAAATTCTTGGGTCCTGCGTCGGTTGCTGTCCCTTCTTCCATGACTTCAGGTTGTCAGGGGTATAAAACATGCAGGCTATGCCATTACATCAGTTTTTCTTGGTGCCCCCCTAATGGGGAGCAATTAAATCTATAAATACAAGGATATACCTCCAACAAAAAAGCAAATGCACCAAAAAGCTTTTTGAGCATAGTAAGTGAGAGTAGAGGTATAGCCAAAAGAAGAAAGGGGGATGGAAGGAGGGTAACCAGGACTGCAACAGTGAATACACTCGAACATCTACATTTATGGTAAGTGTACACAACTGTATTATGTTCTTCATGTTTCACTATCGCAGTCATTACATTTGGCTAGATTCCCAAAGCTAAGGTTGGTAGGAGGAATTTAAATAGAATTAGGACCAGCTATAAGGCCCTGCAAGACTGCAGTGGCAAAACCAGCTCTGGATTTAGAGAAAATTGGCAAATGATAATGCTTGGTGAAAGTATGTACAGAACTCCAGGTAGCAGCTTCTAGTATGTGCCTAGTAGGGATGCCCCTGAGAAAGGCTGTAGAGGTAGATGCAGCCCTGGTTGAATGGGGTCTGATGCCCTGTGGGATAGGTTTTCCATGGTGCTTATAGCAGAAATGAATGCAGTGGCCTATCCATTTTGAAATGGTTTGTTTTGAAATAGCTTTCCCCTCTGTCCCTGCAGCAAATGTCACCAGCAGTTTTTCAGATTTCCTTTGAGGTTTAGTCCTGACCAAGTAGAATCTAAGTTGTCTGGGCACATCTAAAGAGTGCAGTATCCGTTCCCCTTTGTTCTGTGGGTTAGGAAAGAAGGTAGGAAAATGTATGGACTGATTAAGAGCCACAGTGGATACTACCTTGGGCATGAAGGAGGGATTGGTTCCGAGGGACACCTTGTCCACATGAAAGATGATGAAAGGTTCCACTGCCATAAGGGCCTGTAATTCAGATACCCTTCTTGCAGAAGTGATTGCTAAAAGGAAAGCTGTTTTCCAGGAAAGCAATTTTAAATTTGCAGTAGCAGCTGGCTCAAAAGGAGGAAGAGTGAGTTTCTCCAAGACAAAGTTAAGATACCAGGCTAGAGTTGGAGCTCTCCTGGGTGGCCTTAAATTTTTGGCCCCTCTGAGGAACTGCTTGAGCAGTGGGTGAGAGAAGAGGAGAGGCTCTGTGCTATAATGAGCTGAAATGGCTGAGGGATGAATTTTGATGGAGAAAAAGGACAAGCCCTTATGAAGCATCCCAGTCAAGTATTGTAGAATCTGAGGTAAATTGGGCACTGCTGCGTTCATTCCTTGAGACTGGTTCCACGCACAAAATCTCTTCCATTTTGCAGCATAAGATTTTATAATACTAGGCCTCCTTACCTCTAACATGATATCCATCACTGACTGACTGAGGGATGGTAAAGGAGACTTTCCAAGCTAGCTTGTGGGGAATCCTTGTGCAAAATTTGTCCAGTTGATGGTTCTGGGGGGAGGCAAACAGGTCTATATCTCAGCTCCCCCATTTGCTTGTCAACATGTTGAAAATCCTTGGTTCCAGTTTCCACTCGTGTGGGTCCATGAGGTTTCTGCTTAGTCCGTCTGCCAGTGTATTTAGTTTCCCTGGCAGGAATTGAACTTGTAGATTCACTTGGTAGCTCAAGGCTGTGTTCCACAATGCCATGGCTAGTCTGCAGAGGGTGTAAGAATGTGTACCCCCCTGGTTGTTTATATACCACATGACAGTGGTGTTGTCTGTCTTTACCAGTAGTTGTCCTGTAAGAATGTGGTCCTTGAAAGCTGTCAGAGAATTCTGTACAGCTAACATTTCCTTTTGATTTATGTGCAGGTGCATTTGACTTGGGTTCCATTTGCCCTGAATGCACTTCATTGCCAGGTGAGGCCCCCATGCATAGTCTGATGCGTCTGTTGGGCAGCAGGGGGTAATGTGAATGGTAGTCCCCTGTTTTGGTGGCAGGCCTCTGCCCGCCAAAAGAACTCGAGGCGTAGGCAAGGTATGATAGGAATCCTTGCTTACAGATCCTGTGAATGCTGACACCATGGGCTTTTGAGATACCATTGTAGTTTCCTCATATGCAGCCTTGCATATGGAATTAGAAGAATGCAGGAGGCCATGAACCCCAAAGTTTGCAGTATTTGCCTTGCAGATTGCTGGGTTTTTGTGGCCACTTGCTTGAAGTAGGTTGTCAAATGAATCCGTTTCTCTGGCGTGAGTAAAGCCATCTGGGAAGTTGTATTCAAGCTTGCTCCCAGGAATACAATTTGTTGACAGGGTACCAAGTGCGACTTCTTTTTGTTTGTGGTGAACCCCAGACAAGTCAGTACCCTTTGAACAAAGGCCAGATGATTCAAAAGAATGTCCCGGCTTTCTGCCTGAATTAGACAATCGTCCAGGTATAGGTATATTTGAATATTTCTTTGCCTGCAAAATGCAATAACTGGAGCTAGGCACTTTGTGAATACCCTGGACGCAGTAGATAAGCCAAAGGGCAGTGCAGAGAACTGATAGTGAATGCAGCCTGCTTTGAAACATAGGCACCTCCTGCAAGACTCCCTGATAGGGATGTGCAGGTATGCTTCTTTTAAGTCTAGTGTTGCCAACCATGCATCTTTGCCTAGCATAGGAAGCAGCTGGTGAAGAGTCAGCATTTTGAATTTTGGAATCAGCAGAAAGGTGTTTAGAGTAGAAAGGTCCAGGATAGGACGCCATGTATTGCTTTTTCTGGGTACCAGGAAAAGTCTCGAATAGAAACCGTGTCCCTTTTCCCCTTCTGGTACCAACTGAATAGCTCCCATGTTTAAGAGACAGAGTACTTGATTTTGGGCCTCTGCCCACTGATTTGGGGGGTAGATCTGGCCACCCGCTTGGTGTTGGTAACGTGTGGAAGTGAAATCTGTATCCTTGGGACACTATATTTAAAATCCATTTGTCCTGGGTAATGAGTTCCCAGTTTTTTGCCTGCAGACCAATCTTTCCGCCTAAATGAGCATTCAGTTGGGATGTGCTTGGAAGTTTTAAAAGGAAGTAATTGAGACAGTTTTCCATAGGGGGGAGTCTTACTACTCCCAGATTTGGGTGCGGAAACCCCCCACTGCTTAGTCTTGTGTGTCTCTTGGGACTGAAACCGGGGGTTTCTGCTGTGTCTGGGTTTGGCTTGAAAAGACCTGAAAGGGGCTGGAAAGGACCAATTTTTAGAGGGCCAGTGCCTACTAAATCTAGGAGGCTGAACTTGTAAGAAATCTTTAACACTTTGCACAGATTAAGCTTTATCTTCCATCTTTTTAAGAACTTCCTCAGCTTTGTTGCCAAACAGGCGGTCCTGATTTAAGGGAGCATCCAACAATTTAGCTTTAACATGATCAGGCAAAGATTGCTCCTTAAGCCAAGCATGCCTTATGAGCACAGACCCAGTAACAGCAGCCCTCCAAGAGACCTCTAATGAATCAAATGCACATTGCAAAGTATGTTTTCCAACCTGTTCAGCAGAATGCATTAAATCCTGTAATTCCTTATTTTCAGCACAGTCAGGAATCAACATCATTTTCTGTTTAAGCAATCCAGCTTTCTGGGAGCAGGAGGCAAAGAATCAGGGGCCAAACTAGATTTTGAAAAGGCATCATCAACTATGTCTAGTACAGGAGGTATAGCTAAAGGCCTATGCTGAGGCAGGAGTAAGAAATCCCCAAGCCTCTTTTTTGAATCAGAAAAATCTTGGCTTTCCCAGTGGAAATGCTCCCTTAGAGTATGTAAGGTTTCACCAAAAGAAAAATCCTCTGGAGGGGAAGCAGAGGGAATACAGTCCTCTGCATCAGAATCTTCATAAGTAGATAAGGGCAAATCCAGATCATCAGAAGAATCAGAAAAAATCAGAATCCTGGTCAGAAGATTCATAAACAACTTCAGTCCTAGGTCTCTTAGAAGGGGGAGGTTGACTTCCCCTGATAAAGGTTATAAGATCTTCATAGGTTCATAGGTTTCTATGAACCTAAGATCTTCAGCCATTCTTATCATTTGTTTTTTAGGCATATATGGCCTGAGCATGCGGCCCGGGCGTTGGTTTCTTAGGAATGGTTCGAGATTTTGGCCTAAATGAAGGAGGAGGCTTCAGTTTAATATGCAAGTCCGTAGGCCTGAATACACCCTCAGAAGCCAGTGCCTGCACAGCAGCTCAGAACCCATCCAAGAAGAGACATCCGCAGGTTTCACAGTTGAAGCATCTCACGGCATACCAGACTCCGAATGGGTCTCAGTAGAGGCCTGCGAGTCAGAAGTAGCGGGTATCAGGGGCTGCAAAAGCGCCTCACTGAGTACCAGTGAACTGGCGACTGGCTTAGGAGAAGCTTCGTCGGCAGCTTTGGACCTTGGCTGCCTGCCTGTCTTTATCTTTGCGTTTTTTCAGAATCCCGGTATTTGGATGGCTAACCGATGACATTTCTGGATAATTAAACCAAGAACCGAAATATTTAGAGGCAAAAATATACCGACGACAGATAGTGCGCTGATTAAATAAAGCACAAAACTGACAGCAAGGTACGTCGTGGTCAGGGCCTAGGCAAGGAACACAGTACGAATGAAAATCTTTGAGAGGTATTTGCTTTCCACAAGTAATGCAATTATTAACTTTTACTGACATTGGAAAGGAGCAAGAAAAAGTTTCCCCAATGGGGTACTTAGCTTTAGTTGAAGACTTCGGTTCTGAAACTCAAAAACAAAAATTTCAGGACTCGGACGACCGTTACTTGCGAACTGCTTCTGCTTCGGGCACCGCACAGCAAGAAAGACTTATGTAATGGCATTGGCTGCATGGAAGAAGGGACAGCAATGGACACAGGACCCAAGACTTTGTTAATCAGGCCGACTGTGGGCTACTGCAAGCAGATAACCCAAATGTAATGACTGCAACAGTGAAATACGAAGAACATTCAAGACTGCACTCGAACATCTACATTTATGGTAAGTGTACACAACTGTATTATGTACTTCGTGTTTCACTGTTGCAGTCATCACACTTGGGTTAATTCCCAAAGCTGAAGAAAGGGTGGAGGCAGTCAAGAAGAGTTGGGGCTGGCTAGTATGCCCTGCAGGACTTTGGTTGCAAAACCCACCATGGATTTGGAAAAAAATAGGTAGGTAGTAATGCTTGGTGAAGGTGTGTACAGAACTCCAGGCAGCAGCTTCCAGAATCTCCCTGGTAGGGACTCCAGGAATGCTGTAGAGGTAGAAGTTGCCCTAGTGGAAAGCATTCTGACCTCCTGATGGGTTGGTTTCCCATGGTGTTTGTAGCAGAAATGGATACAGTGCGCTATCCATTTGGAAATTGTTTGTTTTGAAATGGCCTTGCTCTCTGCCCCTGGTGCAAAACTGACTAGTAACTGGTCAGATTTCCTGAAGGCTTTAGTCCTATCCAGGTAGAATCTGAGCTGCCTGTGCACGTCCAAGGAGTGCAGGATTCTTTCTCCTTTATTTTGAGGATTAGGGAAGAAGGTTGACAAACAGATAGACTGGTTGAGAGCCACACTGGACAACACTTTTGGCATAAAGGAAAAGTTAGTCCTGAGGGAGACCCTTTCAGCATGACAAATAATGAAGGGTTCCACAGCCATAAGTGCTTGTAGCTCAGACACTTCTCTAGCTGAAGTGATGGCCAGAAGCAATGCTGTTTTCCAAGAGGGGAATTGTAACTCTGCTGACGCTGCAGGCTCAAAGGGGGGTAGCGTGAGCTTTTCCAGTACAAAGTTAAGGTCCCAAGCAGGGGTGGGTGCTCTCCTTGGTGGCCTTAGGTTATTTGCCCCTCGAAGGAACTACTTGATGAGAGGGTGAGAGGAGAGGTGGCTCAGTGTTGTAATGAGCCGAGATGGCAGAGGCATGGATCTTCATGGAGGACAAGGATAGGCCTCTGTGGAGTAGATCTGCTAGGTAATCCAGGATTAGAGGTAAGGAGGGCAGTGCTGTTCCCTCTCCTTTAGACTGAATCCATGTACAATACCTTTTCCACTTATCAGCATAGGATTTCCTTTTACTGGGTCTTCTGGCTTCAAGAATGACATCCAGCCAGACTGCAAAATTCAGGGTTTGCAGTTGCAGATGCAGGATCTGTCCCTCCTGCTGGGTGAGGAGGGTTGGGATCTGGGGTATGAGCCAGGGTGGCACCAGTGACAGGCTGCACAGTAGTGGGTATCAGTGCTGGCGTGGCCAGTCCGGGGCAATCAGGATTGCCCTTGGCTTGTCCTGTCTTATCTTGAGTATTATTCTTGTGAGAAATGCATAGATTGATAGAGACTTACCCACTGGAAGGATAGGGCATCCAATTTCCAGGCCTTGCTGTGGGGTGTCCTGGTGCAGAATTTGCTGAGCTGGTGATTGTAGGGAGAGGCAAAAAGGTCCACCTCTGGGGTCCCCGATTTCAGGGTTAGAAGGCTGAAGGTACTGGGTTCTAATTGCCACTCATGTGGGTCTAGTAGATATCTGCTTAAGTCATCTGCCACAGAGTTTTGTTTGCCTGACAGGAATTGAGCTTGCAGATGAATCTGCATGTCCAAGGCCATGTTCCACAGGGCCAAGGCTAGCCTGCAGAGTGGGTAAGAGAGGGTTCCCACCTGCTTGTTGATGTACCACATAACTGTGGTGTTGTCTGCTTTTATTAGCAGGGGCCTGGTGAGAGTAGGGATTTGAAAGTTGTCAGAGCGTGCTAAACAGCTAGCATTTCTTTCTGGTTTATGTGCAGATGAATTTGACTTGGGCTTCAGTGGCCCTGAATGAACTTGTCGTCCAGATGTAACCCCCAGGCATAGTCTGATGCGTCTGTGGTTAGGGTCTGGCCAGTGTGGGGTTAAGTAAAGGGAAGTCCCTTGTTGTGGTTGCATGCTGCTGCCCACCAAAGAAACTCTGTCCTTAGACAAGGTATGATAGGTATGACGGTTTCCAGATCCTGAGAATGTTGACACCAAAGACTTTAAGTACCACTGAAGTTTCCTCATATGCAGTCTGGCATATGGAATCAGTAGAATGCAAGAGGCCATGAACTTTAGGGCCTGCAGTATTTTCCTTGCAGATAGCTGGGTTTTGATGGCCATTTGAGTGAAGTAACCAGTCAGATAGGCTTGTTTTTCTGGAGTAAGGAATGTCATCTGGGATGCTGTATCTAAGCTTGCTCCCAGGAATACAATCTTTTGACTGGGGACTAGTTTGGATTTCTTTTCATTGATAATGTACCCAGAGAGGTTAGAAGGTCCTTTACAAATGTCAGGTGCTGCAACAGCCTTTCTGGTCTGCCTGAATTAGGCAATCATCCAAGTAGGGGTAAATTTGAATATTTCTCTGTCGGCAATGGCTGGAGCCAGGCATTTTGTGAAGACTCTGAGAGCAGTGGATAAGCCAAAGGGAACTGCAGAAATCTGATAATGCATAGATCCTGCCCTGAAGCGTAGGTATTTTCTGCAGGAGTCCCTGATAGGGATGTGCAGATAGGCTTCTTTTAGGTCTAGGGTGGCTAACCAGGCATCTTTGGACAGCATAGGAAGAAGCTGCTGAAGGGTTAGCATTTTGAATTTTGGTACCACCAGGAAAGTGTTTAGAATGGAAAGATCTAGGATTGGGTGCCAAGTGCGCTCTTTTCTGGGTACCAGAAAAAGTCTGGAATAAAACCCTTGACCTGTTTGTTCTGCAGGAACAGGATAAAATTGGCCTTATGGACACAGCAGGGATTGAATTTGGTTTTGTGCCTTATGCCCACTGGTTTGGAGGAAAGTCTGGAAACCCGTTTGGGGATGGTAGTGAGTGGAAGTAAAATTTTTACCCTGAGATACAATGTTGAGGACCCATCGGTCTTTGGTGGTGGAGGCCCAGTTTTTTGCATGATGGTCAAGTTTTCCTCCAAGGGGGCACTAGCAATTGGGCAGAGGTGAGGATTGGAGTTGAGCCGTCATTGTGAATTCTTTCCATAAAGGGGTGGCTTAGCACTCCCTGTTTTAGAAGTGGAGACACTCCATTGATTAGATCTCTGCATACCCTGAGACTGCAATCTGGGGGGGGGGTCTGTTTCCCCTGGATCTAAGTTTGAGATGGCCTTGAGGGGGCTGGAAAGGCCCAGTGTTTCAAGGGGCAATGCCTACTGAATCCTGGAGGCTGCCCTTGCAAAAATTATTTGACTGTTTGCATAGTCTTAGCTTTTCCTTCCATCTTTTTTTAGAACCTCTTCTGCTTTGATGCCAAACAGACTTGTTCAAAGCAGCTTCTAGTAATTTTGAATTGACATGGTCTGGCAAGGTCTGTTCCTTAAGCCAAGCATGTCTTATCACTACAGAACCAGTGACTGCTGTCCTACAGGAAGCTTCTAGGGCGTCAAAGCCACATTGCAAGGTATGCTTGCTGACTTGGCTTGCAGAATGCATAAGCTCTTGTAATTCTTAATTTTCTGAGCAGTCTGTAAAGATAGATCATTTTTGCTTAAAATGTTCCATAATATGCTGCTGGTATTTCAGCATGTGAAACTGGCAATTCAATGCCCTAATGGTGAGAGTTGCAGAGGTGTACACTTTTTTACCCCATCTGTCTAAAGCTCGGGAATCCCTGTCCAAAGGGGTAGAATTCTTAGCTGTAGTTGCTTTTATACCTTTAGGCCCCTGGGAAATGACCTCTGGGTCAGCAGTAGGATTTTTGAAAAGAAATTTGTGAGAGTCAGGGACTTTGTAGTACCTATCTAGTTTCCTTGGAGCCGGGGGTTATTTATCAGGAGTTAGACTGGATTCCATAAAGACATCATCCACAACATCCAGAACAGGAGGAAAGTACAGTTTTGTACCTACCATAAATGTAGATGTCCGAACTGGATAGCATCTGCAGTCATAACAACTGGGTTGTCCTGTCGTCAGGCAGATTCCAAAGTCGGGGTCCGGCGGGCTGGTGTCGCACTCCACCCGACGCCATCTCTGCTGGTCTATTTTCCTCAGTGTTTCTTGCCCCAGATGCCAGTTGCCCTCTTGGAAGGCTAAATTTTGGATAAATGCCAATGTTTCCAAAAGGATAGAAGGCAAACACAAAAATAAGCATGTATGTACATATATACAAACAAATACACCATAAGAGACTCCCCACCAGCTAGCTATTAGGAGGGTAAATACCCTAGGAGTACCACAGAGGGAAGGAGGTGACTGCAGATGCTATCCAGTTCGGACATCTACATTTATGGTAGGTACAAAACTGTACTATGTCCTTCATGGATGCATCTGCAGTCATAACAACTGGGTAGAATACCATAGCCAATTAGGGAGGAGGAAGAAAAATTGGTGGTTAGGATCCTACAAGCGCAAGGCAAACCCTGCTCGGGATCTGGAATACAGAGGTAAATTATAATGCTTGGCAAATGTATGCACGGAGGTCCAAGTAGCCGCCTCAATAATGTCCTAAGAAGGCTGTGGTAGTGGCTGTTGCCCTTGTAGAATGAGGCCTTATGTTCTGTGGAATTGGTTTTCCATGGAAAGAGTAACAGAATCGTATGCAATTTCCTATCCATTTAGAGATTGTCTGTTTGGAAATTGCTTTTCCTTCCCTTCCTGTTGCATAGGCTACAAAAAGCTGGTCAGTTTTTCTGTTACTTTTGGTTCTGTCCAGGTAGTGGCGTAGCTGTCTATGTACATCCAAGGTATGCAGCGTTCTTTCCCCTCTGTTTTGTGGATTGGGGAAAAAGGTAGGTAGGTGGATTGCCTGGTTTAAAGACACTCTGGATACCACCTTGGGCATAAATGTAGGATTAGTTCTCATGGACACCCTATCTTGGTGGAAGATTAGGAAGGGTTGTACTGCCATTAGGGCCTGAAGTTCAGAAACCCTCCTTGCTGAGGTAATTGCTAGTAGGAAAGCAGTTTTCCATGACAGGTGCTGTAGATCTGCTGTTGCTGCTGGTTCAAAAGGAGGGAGTGTCAACTTTTCTAGTACAAAGTTCAAGTCCCATGCTGGCAATGGTGGTTTCCTAGGAGGTTTTACATTCTTGATCCCTCTGAGGAACTGCCTGAGTAGAGGATGTGAAAAGACAGGTGGATCAAAGCTGTATTCTGCTGAAATAGCTGATGCATGTATCTTGATGGAGGAATAGGACAGGCCTGTATGTAGAAGCTCTGCCAAATACTCCAGAATGTTAGCAATATCTATATTCAACACATCTTTTCCTCTTTCAGCACTCCAAATGACAAACCTTTTCCATTTTCCTGCATAGTTCCTTCTTGTTGAAGGTCTGCGGGCTTCCAGGATAATGTCTTTAACCCTTTGGGAAAGATCTGGATTAGTTGCTGCTATGTGATGTTCCATGCAGTCAGTTGCAAAGTTTTGGCTTGGATGCATGATGCTGTAGTTGTTCTGAGTTAACATCAAAGGCATCAGGGTATTGACCACATTTTCTCCCGAGACATGCTCCTCAGCAATGGGTACCAGTGTTGTCTTGGCCAGTTCAGAGCTATCAGGATTATCCTCCTCCTTGATTTTTAGTAATACCCTGTGTATCAAGGGAAGAGGTGGAAATGCATATGCTGTCAGACCTTTCCAGCTGAAGGAGAGTTAATCCACCTTCCATGCAAGTGGGTGGAATGTCCTTGTGCAGAATTTTTGAGCTGGTGATTGAGAGGGCGAATAGATCTATCTGTGGCATTCCCCATTTCTTTGTGATGGTCTTGAAGATGTCCGGGTGTAGCATCCATTCGTGAGCATCCGAGGTGGTTCTGCTTAACATGTCTGCTAGAGTGTTCTCCTTTTCCGGTACAAATATTGCCTGTAACTGGATGTTGTAGCTGAGTGCCAGGTTCCAAAGGTCCAAAGTCATTCTGCATAGGGGGTATGAATGAGTGCCTCCCTGTATGTTGATGTACCACAGCACTGTGGTGTTGTTTGTCCTTATCATCAAATGCCCTTCTTTGAGAAATGGTCTGAATTTTGGATTGCCAGTTTTACTGCCAGCATTTCTTTTGGTTGATGTGCAGGTGTAGCTGGTCCTGAGTCCACAATCCTTGCACGCATTTGTCCAGTATGTGCTGTTGTGATGGTTTGGCTTGCTCGAAGTTGTGGAAGGGTAGGCCTGGGTTTGACTGGCATGCTTGAGCCCACCATAGGAACTCCTGTTTTAGGCATGGGATTAGTGGTATTTCTGCTTCTAGGCTGTGCCTGTGTTGGGACCATAAGTTCTTTAGGTACCACTGTAGTTTTCTCATATGCAGTCTGGCATGTGGGACCAAGATTATGCATGATGCCATGGCTCAAGGCCTGCAGAACTTTTCTTGCTGTTAGATTGTTCTGTTTTGTTAATGCCAAGAGTAAAAAGAGAGTTTTTTTTTTTTTTTGCAGTTAGGAATGCCATTTCTTTTACTGTGTCCACATTCAGCCTAAGAATGTCCTTGTTTGGGATGGTATCAGCCTTGACTTTTGTAAATTGACTGTGTATCCCAGGGCTTGTAGCAAGTAAATGACCCTTTGTAAATCTGTTGTCAGCTTGCTTTTGTTGTCCGAGGTATGGATAAATTTGGATTCATTACTGATGCCAGGCATTTTGTGAATACAATTGATAATGCTCTGATCCTGCAAGAAATCTGAGGTATCTTCTGCAATTTGAGATCTAGAGTTACCAGCCAACACTCCTTGCCCAGCATGGAAGAAGTTGCTGTAGGGTCAGCATTTTGAATTTTGGGACAATGATGTATGTGTTTAAGATGGACAGGTCGAGAATAGGTCTCCAACTTTTCTTTTCTTGAACTAGGAATAGTCTGAGAATCCTTTGCCCTGTTCTGTTATTGGTACTCTTTCCACAGCTCTCATCTTTGTTAATTGCATTATCTGCTGTAGAGCTTCTATTTTTGATTTGGAGGCAGGTTTGGCATTCCTCTTTGACTGGTAAAGTGTGGAAGTGGAACCGTATCCTTGGTCTATGGTTTGCAATCACTGTGATTGTCCGTTATTACCTTGCCACTGTCGCCCTCTGTAGGCACCTCCTCTGGATTGATTTCTGCCTCTGAAGAAATCTTAAACTGTTTGTACAGATTTTGCCTTCTTCCATTTTCTTCATTACCTGCTGGGCAGGAACCTGTTGTATGTTATTTACCATTTCTAATACATATTTCTTATCTATAGAGTCATCAGAGGATAGCTTTTAGTTAACTGATCAAGCATAAACTCTTGGTATTGTATCATGTGAAACTGACAGTTTAAAGCTCTAGCTGAGAGGGTAGCAGAAGTGTAAACTTTTGCCCCATCTGTCTAACGACCTGGATTCCCTTTCTGAAGGTATAGGGTTTTGGTCGTTTACTGCCTTAGGCCCTGGGGATAGTTTCGGGTCCGCCAGTGGGGCCTTGTATAGGTGGTGATGAGTGTCTGGCACCCTGTAAAATCTATCAGGTTTGGCAGGGGCTGGAGGTAAGGAATCAGGAGCAGTACAGACATCATTAAATGCATCATCCACAACAGGCAAAACAGGAGGAATAGCTAAGGGCCTATGTTGTGGCAAGTGCAGAAAAGTCCTAAGCCTTTTCTTGAATCTGAGAAATCTTGTCCCTGCCATTGGAATTGCCCTCACATGGCATGTAAGGTTTCCCCAAAGGAAAATTCCTCTGGTGGAGAGGCAGCTGGAATGGATTCTTCAGCATCAGAGTCTTCATAGTAAAAAAAAGGATCCTGTTCTGTTCTGCAAATGTCGGAGTCATCCAGAGAATCATCAGAGACACTGGCTCAGGGCTCTGGTCCTAGGTCTCTTTTCTGGTGGCTGAGAGGCCCTGTCTGGGTGAGATTGGGATCCCTAATTAAAGATATTAAATCTTCTGCCAGAGTAAGCATTTGTGAACTGGAAGGGGGCCTGTGTGAGGGAGGTTTAACAGGCACTGACTTAGCAGATTTGGCTGCTTTAGCCCCTGGCAAAGGCCTTGATAGACATGGCTGCAGGGGTCTTTGCAGCCACCGTGCTGGGGTAGATACATCCACGGGGTGGTGTCAGAAAACCCCCTAGAAGCCACAGTTGTAGGCAAAATTTCTGAGGCGATTCAGGTAAAGTAGCGGGGAGCCTCAGTAGTAGTCATGGATTAAAACTGTTCAGCAACTCCGACCGACGCCTTTAGGCGCTCTCCGGTTGAAGGAAGGAAATCTTTATGAGGTATTTGTTTCCCACAAGTTAAACAGTTATTGACTTTTTCTGACATCTGCTTCTGGCGC
The DNA here is from genome assembly GCF_019279795.1 of Protopterus annectens. Lineage (NCBI taxonomy): Eukaryota > Metazoa > Chordata > Ceratodontiformes > Protopteridae > Protopterus > Protopterus annectens. The sequence goes on from NC_056733.1 coordinate 830,027,287, forward strand.
CACGTGAGCAAGAAAAGACTGAGGAAAAATGGCCCGGCTGATGCCTTTATACCTGAAGACCAGCAGAGTTGTTATGACTGCAGATGCATCCATGAAGGACATCTGCTAAATGTCTATGTTGAGGTAAATCTAAAAATTCTTAGAGTCTCTTTTTGGACTGAGGATAATCCTGGCATTCTCAGTAGAAATGTTCTCAAAGTATGAAGGGTGTCACCAAAAGAAAAACCCTCTGGAGGGGAAGCAGAGGGGAATGGATTCCTGTGCATCTGAATCCTCATAAGCAGATAAAGGTATGTCTTCATAATCAGAAACCTCAGAGTCGTCAGACTCTTGGTCAGTTAAGGCTGCAGGGGACAGGTCTCCTTCTCTTAGCAGGGGAAGGCTGGCTTCGCCTATCAGCATAATCAGGTCTTCTGCCATTTTAAGCATTTGATTTTGTGGCAAGGAAGCAGGTGCTCGAGTTTGGGTCGTTGGATTTTTAGGCGTAGCTCGTACTTTTGGCCTTAGAAACTCGGTAGTTTTAGACAGAAAAGACACGAAAGAAGTTGTTGGTTTGTGTCGAATATCGGTAATGCAAAGAACTTCCTCGGAAGCCGGTGCCTGCACAGCAGCTCCGGAACCATCCAAGGTAGAGACATCCACAGGTTCCGTAGTCAAAGAAAATCTGCGCAGCATACCGGTCTCAGTAGTGGCCTGCGAATCCAAAGAAGCGAGCATCAGGGGCTGTGAAAGCGCCTCACTGAGTACCGGCGAACTGTCGACTAGCTTAATGAAAGCATCTTAAGCAGTTTTGGACCTGTGCGGTCTGTCTCTGTCTTTATCCTTAAGTTTTTTCAGAAGATCGGTAGTTGGATGGATTACTGAAGCCATTTTGGAATACGGAGATCAACAGCGAAAGTATTTAGCGACAATACGGACCCAACAAAGAATAGTTTGGGCATTGAACAAGGCACAAAACCAATAGGGAGGTACATCGTGGTCTGGGCCTAAACAGGTGACGCAGTAAGAATGGAAATCTGTGTGTGGTATTTGCTTTCTACAGGCGAGACAATTGTTAACTTTTTCTGACATCAGTTAGAGCAAGAAAAAAAAGAGTCCCCAATGGGGTACTTAGCTTAAGAAGACTTCAGGATGATTCAATTCGGAAATGAAAACTCAGGTAGAGGCCAACCGGCACTCATGCAAACTGCTTTTGCTTTGGGCTCCTCGGCAAGAAAGACTGATTTAATGGCGGCTGCCGGTTTTTATACCCCTGACGAGCTGACGTCAGTACTGTAGCGACAGTAACCGATGCAGAAATACTAAGTCTCTGGTATTCGGGCCGACTGAGGGCTACCTGCAGGCAGATAACCCAAGTGTGATGACCACAACAGTGAAACACGAAGAACATCCTACAGTGCAGCAATGCTCCTTCTACTCGGTCATGTGCTGTTATGGCGAGAACTCACACCACATGTATATTCATAAGCATCACTGCTGCTATACGATTCCTCATCCATGGGAGGATTACTAAACCAGTTAGCTACATAAATGGGGAGGTGGTGGTTATGGCATTTATTTACTATTTGTAACTGGGACTCCCCAACTCGACATAACCCATTTTTAGTGGGTAATGACCAGGGAGAAGTGCTCCAAACAAATTAGTATAAAAACTTCATTAAAGAAATAATAGTGAAACACAGCAAATTCACACAATTGTTATGGTACAATAATATTAAACATATCCAAAAGCTTCAACAAGAATACAGGGGATAACATAGTGAAATTCACACAGAGATGGTTTAAACAGAAAACAAAACAGACAAAAAAATAGATGGCAGTACAACAGAATTTAACATTCACTGGCGATATAGATGAACAGTTGATGGTTTTGGCAACCAATCAAATATGAGATACATCCCAGTGAAGCAAATAAACAGCACCACTGTGGTAAAACCTGTCCTTTCCTGGACAAAATATCTAGTTTGCAATGTTTAGAAAATGTCTGTAGAGAAATCCAGGTGGCTGCTTCACAGATTACCTGAGCGGAGACATTTCTAAATAATGCAGCCATGGTAGCTGATGTCATAGGGCCCTAAATATTTTCCCCATTGTTTTCTTATCAGAAGGTAATGCAACTAAGCCAGACACTTGGGCAGTGTTACTTTAGATACAGGCTTATCCTGCTTGCCTGGCGTGAAGGATACAAAAAGATGATCGGCCTGTCTAATATCATTTGTTTCTGCTGTATGACATTTGAACTGCTTCCAAATATACAGCCATTGCAATATCTTTTTTTTCTTGTTCTGATGGTACTGAAAGGGAGATAAAACAGTGTAAGGCTTGATTTAGTGCTGATTCTTATTACTTTAAAGTGCCTTGGTTATGTTTGCAAGTAGCATTGCTTTACAATAAATTTAATTTCCTGTTTTACTTCTTATGATAAAGTTGCAAGTGATTTTGCAAAAATTAAAGATCATAGTGCGCTATTTGATTTTTTAGCTTCACTGTTTACTCAATTTTTCTCTATAACCACACCTACAACATGATGTCATCTTATGTATTAAGCAATGATTTACCATACAACCGCAAAGCATTACTGGTAATCAAAAAGAACCTGACTCTACAGAGGAGCTGCTTCTTATTTACATTATGGTTTCACTACTACATCATGTGTTAATTTTCATTGTGAGGTGTTCCACCTGCAAGAACTAGTTGACTACTTAACTTTCTAAGACGCAAGGAATTATTTCTGATGCATTTAACACAGAAATGCAGTGGTCAACTGAGTCAGGTAGTGAGGCATTATGAGTTCATTCTTTCATAATGTCATGAGAGGTATTTTCAGCTCTGATTATGCAGAAGGCCATACTTATCAACAAAATAGAATGCAGAAACAAAATTTTTGCAACATGCAATTTGGTATTGCATATGCCAAGAAAGTTGTATACAATTCCAAAGATTTGTTACTTACACTTGCTGTAGAACATGACCATACACTAGGCATGACAAAGAATTAGTCCTATGGGCTCACTCTCTACCGACACAACACAGTATAGGGCTCTCTTCACGCGAGGGTTTAAAGCTCACTCATCTTCTGTGAAGAAATTAACAGCCACCAAAAATAAGGTCCTTTAAGACATGAACTTGAGTGCCACAGAAGCAAGGTGCTCAAAAGGGATGCAAGTTAGCTTCACCATGATAAAATCAGGATCCCAAAGAGGAGACAGCTTTCCAAGGAGGTAAGAAATGCAAGACCCCCTTTTTGAAACTTCTTCACAGTTAAATGGGCAAACAAAGGGGTGAAGATCCAAAGGGAAGCAAGTTGAAATGATAGAAGGGTCCACCCAGCCCTAAGGCAGTCCACTGTAGAAGAGTTCTACTAACTGCTAAACTACTGGTTTAGCATCCAGCATAGGTGGAAGACCCCCCCCCCTAAAACTGCATCACAAGAAGAAACTGCTCCATTTCGACAAGATTTTCAAGTCATAACACCTTCTGGCTTCTGTGGCACCTCCTCTGAGAAATGGTCTCCAAATGGTATCAGAGTTGATGCCAATCGTTAGCCTGAGGTTCATTAAGTTTTGTGGACCAATGACTGTTCTACTTGAGTAAGGAGGGTGCAAATTGCAAAAGCTTAAAAACACCTCTATGCTCTGGTAAACCAGGTGAGAGAACCTATGTTGCCTTGACAACAGAAGGTCCACTAATATCAGCTTGCCTTTGTATTTCCTTACCTTCCTTTAGACTCTTGGGCCTGAATGGAGTGGATGGAAAGGCATAGGGGGGCTCCCCTAGTCAGAGAACAGGGAAGTTAGTTAGTTATACTCTGGTAAAGTAACACTCATTCAACCTTGCCCATGTTCCCTATGTAGAGGAGTAAACTCTTTCACTTCTTTATCAGTTATTACATCCCAGAAACCAAACATATACTTAAGTATTTTTTTCTGATCTCCTCCACAGGAATTTTATATTGCCTTTCACTTCCTGATACCTCATCCTTATTGCCTATCTCTTGTCATCTCCATGATTCCCTGTCAAAAGCTAACACACTCTCTCCTATAAATTATCCTAACAGTTTCAATATCTGACTTTGGTGGTAGACATAATGAGCCCAAAGTTATTTTTCCACGTATCCATAACCTTTTAATCATAACATACCTCCTTTCTTTCGTCAACTTTTCTTTTTCTGCCTTCACCCTAATATTTTTTCTTGCCAATATCATCACATTTTCCTTTCTTCTTCTCCTGCAGAGTACTTCTACTACTCAGCTCAAAAACTTCACTACATTCCTTATCTGATAGGTGGGTGTCTTGAGGCATTACTTACTTCACTACTCTTAAATAAACTGCATTTTCTTAAGTCTCTCACTAAGCAATTAACATTCCACGTCAATAATAACTAAGCTGTTCATTTACTCTTCTATAGCTTGTTTTCACAATAGTTGCCTTTGTCTAGTAGATGATGTTTCACCTACTGGAGTTCTTTTGACCAACCTGGAAAATTCTAATCTGCTTAGTATTTGCCAAAGTACCAAATCTAGAAATGTAACTCTCAAGTGTATGTCGTTATGGGGAACATTCCTCATTTTGGGTATTAAAAAGTCCATGTTCCTTATTGTTCCACACTGAAAGGGTCTGCCACACACTCAATGCCAAGAAGTTTTTAACAGACAATCACACTAAACAACAATGAATATTAGTTTATCAAAACACATTTTTTACAAGCAGAAAGTAACACATTAACCTTCTTTCTAGTTGAAAGTGTTAGTAAGCAGGTAGTGTAAGTGTTACACTTTTCCCATTTGATCCCCATAATGAAATAAAGCATTCTGCATTATGGATATGGAAGGTTGAGAGTTATGTCTGTAATATGCATCTTTAAGGAGGTCTAGAAAAACAAAAATTCTATATTTCCATTGCCATCCCTTTCTAACAAGTAAAGTACAGTTGTGTACCTACCCTAAATGTAGATGAGCGAGTGTATTCACTGTTGCAGTCATTACACTTGGGTTATCCCGTTGGCAGGCTACCCGCAGTCGGCCTGAATTCCAAAGTCTAGGTCCAGAGTCGGTTGCTGTCGCCTCTTCCCTGACGTCAGTGCGCTAGGGGTATAAAAGATGCAGCCGACGCCATTTTCTTCAGTTTTTCTTGGCCCAGATTGTCAGGTGACGCCAAAAAGGTAGGCTAAAAATTTATGCCAATAAGTATGCATGCAAAAACATAAACATTTCCTTCATCTACAAGCAAATACACCACATAGGTTGTACAGGATAGAGAAGTACAGATAAGTCCCAGCAAAGAAAAGGGGGATGGCGGGTGGTAATTTGACTGCAACAGTGAATACACTCGAACATCTACATTTATGGTAGGTACACAACTGTACTATGTTCATCGTGTTTCACTGTTGCAGGCATTACAATTGGGTTGAATCCCAAAGCTGAGGTAGGGAGGCTGGGCCTAAATAGGATTATGGTTCCATATTGTAATGAGCTGAAATGGCAGAGGCATGGATTTTAATTGATGAGAAGGATAGGCCTTTGTCCAGCATCTCAGTTAGGTATTGTAAAATCTGAGGAATATTTGGTACCAGCGTGTCATTTCCTTGTGCCTGGTTCCAAGCACAGAATCGCTTCCATTTTTCTGCATAGGATTTTCTGGTAGTTGGCCTCTTGGCCTCCAAAATAACATCCATCACTGCTTTAGAGAGAGGTGTGTTCTGAATGGCTACATTATTCGCCATGCTGCCAGATTTAGGGTAATAAGTTGGCTGTGCAGGATCCGATTGTTTCTTTGGGTCAGTAAATGAGGAATCAGAGGCAATGTCCAGGCTGGGCCTTGAGACAAGCTCTTTAGGATTGGGTACCAGTGCTGGTGGGGCCAGTCTTGGGCAATCAGAATAATTTTTGTCTTCTTTTGTCTGACCTTTAGGAGTACCTTGGGAAGGAGAGGCAGAGGAGGAAAGGAGTATACTGTTATGGCTTTCCAACTGAATGAAAGAGCATCCACTTTCCATGCTTGCTTGTGATAAGTCCTTGTGCAGAATTTCTGTAGATGGCAGTTGTGAGGGGAGGCAAAAAGATCTATGTCTGGGGATCCCCATTTCTTTGTTATCATGCTGAAGACTTGTGGATCCAGTTTCCACTCATGGGGATCTGTAATGTTTCTGCTTAGTTCGTCTGCCAGAGTATTTTTCTTTCCTGGCAAGAATTGTGCTTGCAAATGTACTTGATAAGTCAATGCTGTGTCCCACAAAGTCAAGGCTTGTCTGCAGAGGGGGTAGGAATGTTTGCCTCCCTGCTTGTATATGTACCACATGACTAGTATTGTCCGTCCTTATCAGTAGTTGTCCTGGATGAAAAAAGTCATTGAAAGCTGTCAGGGCATTTTGAACAGCTAGCATCTCTTTTTGATTGATATGAAGATGCATGTAGCTTGAGGGCCATGTGCCCTGAATACATTTTCCTGCCATGTGGGCCCCCCAGTCATAATCTGAAGCATCTGTTGTTATTGACTGCCTGGCTGTGGGTAGGTTGAATGGCTGTCCCTTGTTGAGGTGACAGGACTGTGCCCACCATCGAAACTCCTGTTGAAGGCAAGGAATGAGAGTAATCAATGTTTCCAGGTTGTGGCAATGTTGAGTCCAAACACTTTGTAGATACCATTGTAGTTTCCTCATATGCAGTCTCGCATGTGGAATTAGCAGGATGCAGGACGCCATAAAGCCCAAGGCCTGCAGAACATTTCTTGCAGTTAACTGGGTCTTTGTTGCCAACATTGTGAAGTAAGAAGTCAGTTGCCTTTGTTTGTCTGGCATGAGATAATCCATCTGGGCAGCTGTATTTACGCTTGCACCCAGGAATATTATCTCTTGAGAGGGTACTAATTTTGATTTCTTTTTGTTTACTGTGTACCCTAGGCATATCAATAATCTTTTTACAAACGCCAGGTGTTCTAGTAGAATGTCCTTGTTCTCTGCTTGAATTAGGTAATCGTCTAAGTAAGGATATATTTGAATTCCTTTTTGTCTTCAATATGCAATTACTGGTGCCAGGCATTTTGTGAAGACCCTGGGCGCAGTAGATAAGCCAAAGGGCAGTGCAGAGAATTGGTAGTGCACTGAGCCAGCTATGAATCTGAGGTATCTTCTGCAAGATTGTCTGATTGGTACATGCAGGTATGCCTCTTTTAGGTCCAAAGTTACAAGCCAAGCCTTCTTGCCCAGCATGGGCAGAAGCTGCTGCAAAGTCAACATTTTGAATTTTGGAATGTCCAGAAATGTATTTAGAATAGACAGGTCCAGTATTGGTCTCCATGCTTTGTCCTTTCGGGGTACCAAGAAAAGTCTTGAGTAAAATCCTTGTCCCTGCTCTTGCTGTGGTACTGGTTGAATGGCCCTCATGTCCATGAGGGATGAAACTTGTTTTTGTGCCTCTGCCCATTGATTGTGTGGCAGGTCCTGCATACCTTTTGCCCTTGGCAGGATGTGAAAATGGAACCTGTAGCCCTGGGACACTATATTCAAGACACATTTGTCCTGGGTGATCATGTGCCAGTTTTAAGAAAAAAGCGCTAGTTTTCCCCCTAAGGGGGCTGCCAAAAGATAAGTGCTTGGTGCTGGCAGAGGGAAGTCATTGGGACTGTCTCTTGTATGGCTGTGATTTGTCTTCTCCGCTTTTGGAGGAAAAAGCACCTCACTGTTTAGGCTTGTATGAGCCCTGGGGATTGGATCTGCCTCTAGGATATCTGTATCTGCCTCTTTGTGGTCTGTCTGACGCTGGAAAAGACCAATTTTTAGAAGACTAGTTTCTGCTAAACCTGGGTGGCTGTACCTGTAAGAAATCCTTGACTGTCTGTATGGATTTTGCTTTATCCTCCATTTTTTTTCAACACTTCTTCTGCTTTTGTGCCAAACAAAGTATCATGCTGTTATGGTGCATCTAATAATTTTGCTTTAACATGATCAGGCAGATTTTGTCCCTTTAACCAAGCATGCCTTCTTATAACAGAACCTGTAACAGCGGCCCTGCAAGAGGCCTCCAGAGAATCACAACCACATTGCAAAGTATGTTTTCCCAATTGTTCAGCTGCATGCAATATTTTATTTTATTTATTTTCTCTGTTCTTTTTGTTTCTTTCTCCCTTCCTCTCTCCTTGTTTAATTTTAAGAAATGCAGGCACTGCAATGTAAAACAAAAAGGGAGATCTGACTAAAACAGCATGACAAAAGAAAAATGAGTGTGCTGCTTCTCATTCTTGCATAGGGGAATGACTGCATTAAGGCCTTTAGCTTTATATAGTAACACGTTTTTACAGAAAGCAAGTAAATAAAAAAGAATATTGAATATTATAAGGTCTTTTTTCTAATAAACAGTCCTGTATCTGGTTCTCATGTCACTAGTAGACGATCTGATAAAGAAAAATGGCTCATAGAAAATGTTTTCTGAAAGCATTCAAGTGTTTTCCCAGATGCGAGAGCTATAAAGATAAGGCAAGACCAGAGAGCACTTAACAGAATCACAGGCTCTATCCTGCGTCTTATCATTGATAAGCTGTCCTTCTGTTTAGCTTGAGTCTGCGTGTGTTGCTGTCAGTTTGGAACTTGTGTTCCTATTAAGGAGTAAGGCTTTAATATTTGAAGATGTAAAAAGTTTTGTGTGTTATTATTAAGTTAGTAGGTTCTAGGGGGGTATTGTGTGTGTGTGTGTGTGTGTGTGTGTGTGTGTGTGTGTGTGTGTGTGTGTGTGTGTGTGTGTGTGTGTGTGTGTATTTTTATTTGAAGGTTTTCAATAAAACAAAAAGTTCTGCAAGATATAACATAGGCTCAAACGGAGATGACAAGAAACAGCTGTATAAAAATTTAACCGGTCAAAGAGTGCATGCATGCAACACAAAAGCTGGAACTAGACACTTAACAAAAAAGCTGTTATATATAAAAGGTGGATATAATAATCCCTCAAGAATATGACTTTTTCTATAATGTCTTTAAATGTTAATGGTCTAACAGATGAATCCAAAAAAGAAAGAGTAGTGAACTATATTAAAAACGGCAGTGTGCAAATAGCTATGCTACAGGAGACACACTTGGAAAGAACTAAACATGTAAATTTGATAAAGAAAGGTTTTCAGGATGGTTATTCAGCGGAATACCTAGGGCAAAAGGAGAATAGTACTTATATTAATTGCAAGAGTAATAGAAGAGGAAAGAAACAGTAATGGTAGATTTATAGTACTAAGGGGCTACTGGCAAGGGAAAAGGTTTACAGTAGCATGTATTTACATTCCATCAAAAAATGCTATAATAGAGCTAAAGAAAAATCTGGGAGAAATTATCAACTTTCAGTAAGGAATATTACTTACAGGTGGGGAATAGAATTTGATTTGCAACAGTGAAGATGTGTCTGGAGGGGGCAGAAAAGGAAATATAACAAAGCAGGGTAGATTTTTAAAGAAATGTATGAAAAATATTTGCCATGGAAGATGTGAATTCAGTACTAGGAATCTGAAGTGAATTTACATATTATTCCCCAAGATACAAAAACTAGGCTAGGCTCGACAGAACTTACATTTCACAGGAACATGTGCATTTAATTAAAGATATCGATATGTACCCAATAACTATTTCAGATCATGCACCAATAATAACTAAAAGATAGAGGGTAATGAAACAAAAATGAGACATTGGCACTTTCCCATCTATCTGATGAAAAGAGAGGAATCTAAAGAATGTTAGTGGAGATTATTCAGGGGTTATTAGACAATATAAAAACTTCTGCAGAAAATATAGCTAGGGAGTGGGATAAAATTAAAATGGTACTTAAAAATAGTGTGGGAATAAATGAAAGGGAGATATGGTTAAGAAGCAACAAGAATTATTTAGAGGGACTGACAAATATTAAAGTATTGCAAGAACAAGAACAGCAGCAACTATAGAATGCTACACTGAAAATAAGGGACTACCTTGATAATATGCATGAGATTAGAAAGACTGCTATTAAGCAACTTGTGTTTGATAACTCTAGAGCACAAAAACTTTTAGAACAATGACTAAGAGAACAGAAAGTACAAAGAGTGGTCACCAAACTTAGGGAGCCTATTACAAGGAGGATAACTAAGGATACTGTAGAAGCATTAGAAACATTTCTGAAATTCTATGACAGTCTGTATAAGCAGAGGAAATCAAGAAAATGCACAAAAAGAAATGTTTACAGAAGAAATAAATATGTCAAGGTTAGATGGAGAGAAGCCTCAATTGCTAACAGTTAGGATAGGAGGAGATGAGAAAAATGGTGATGTAAAACCAATCTACAGGAAAGTCCCTAGGATTAGACGGTATTCTTGTGAAAGTTAGGAGGGAAAAACTGACAAGATTTGGAAGGTTTTGTTTAACAGTATTTTAAGAGGAGGAAAAGTACCAACATCCTGGAAGAAAGTGGTGGTAACTGTACTACCTGAAGGTGGTAAAGATACATCAGATCCAGCTTCATACAGGCTCACATCAATACTAAATCAAGATTATAAAGAGTTTATGTCTATAATGGCTAAAATAATGGCATAGGTGATGCCAAAATTGATAGATATGGATCAATGTGGTTTTGTGGAGAGGAGGCAAACATTTGACAACATAAACAGAGCAGTGATGACCCAGAGGGAAGTAGAATGTAAGAACATACTGCTGTTGCTGGAGGGTCTTGATGCAGAGAAAGCAACTAACAGAGTAAGCTGAGATTTTATAAGCACAGCAATGAAAGAATTTACATTCCCTGATAAAATGATAAGGTTGATTAGGAGGATATATGAAGGATCGGAGGTGAAAAATGAAGTGGGTGGAGTTCTATCCGACAATCTCTTCTTGAGCAAAGGAACCAGGCAGAGGTGTCCTCTCCCATTTGTTATTTGCATGATATTTAGAAACACTGGCAAAGAAAATAAGGGAGTCAGAAATTCAACAATATAATTCGTATGGTAGTCAAGAAAAGCTGGTTCTATTTGCAGACAATATAATTTTATACCTGACAAAACCAGAAAGGGACATTACAGTGCTATGGAACATATTGAGACAGTTTCAAACCTTTCTGGGATACAAAATTAATGAAGCAACAACAATCACACAGAATATTATATTCATTAAGTAGTAGAAGGTCTTCTACAAACTAAGCCAACACGGGAATGGATAAAAGAGATTCAGCTGATAGGGATGACTGCAATTAGGGATACAGACAGTAGGCAAGAGGGGGGAGGGAATATACTGGAGAAAACTGGCAAAGGAACCAAGGTACTGGGAGCAAATAACTAGGGAGGGAAAGGTAACAGAATGGGAAGAGGCTGACAATTTATTTGGACTGCAGATTAGAGACTGCCTTCCCTCTCAAAGACTGATATCAGAGTACAGGCAATGAGAAATAAATAGGGGGTTCCTACACAAAAGATCAGCAGAGACAAGAGTTTTTAGTAGAATCTAGAACAGAAGTTGCGCTTAAGAAAGGAGTAACTAGTAGAGCATATAAAATATTGCATGATAACTATAAGAATCAATCACAAGAGATTAGGAAGGACTGGGATGACAGATTGGATAAGCAATTCACAAAGAAACAATGGGGGGATGCATGTATGTCTCTCAAATATGCAACAAAATCTAGAAGATTGCAGATCTTGCATGGAAGTACTTATATAGGTAATTATATACCCCAAGCAGACTTCAAGGAATTTTTCCTCAGGTAGATAGCAAATGTTGGAGGTGTGATGGGGCATAAAGAGGTAAATGGGAGCATATTTTCTGGGAGTGTAATGAGTTGGTAGACTTTAAGATTCCCTGCAGACTGCTCTATCAGACATGCTGAGTGAGCAAGTTGGAGTGACTAGGGAAATTATTTTTTTGAGCTATGATACAAACTCTGAATTGCCCAGACATAGTAAGGCCTTGCTCAGTCTAATTATGATGGCTGCCAAAAAAGCAATTACTTACTAAAAAATGAAAATCAAAGTCTAAACCAACTTTACTAGTAGTAGTGAGGATAGTAATAAAGTTAAAACAACTGGAACTGGGAGCTTTAGAAAAGGGCAGGAGCAAATTACATGGGAACTGTGGGATCAATACATGCGCAGAGGAGGAACAAGGTCTTAAAGAAGGCAGGATTTGAATGAACTATGTAATGGCTGACTAACAATGACTGGATATGTTAAAAGTGATGTAAAATGTTTGCAGCTACAGTTGAGTTGGCACGGTTTGGAATGTACAATGTTTGCAACTGACATTGTGTTGGTATGGTTTACTGTCATGTTCATAAATGTAACACGACCTATGTCTTACATGATCATTTAAAAAAGATGCTTTAAGAAAGGATTCTCAACTATTTCCTTTGTCTTCTACAGATTAGGGCAGAAGGTATTCAAAAATAATTATGTCTATATGACTGTTAGAATGCATAACCTTTCATTACAGACTAAAAACACAACCTTACAATCCAAAGCCTAAGGCTTACTCGACTAGGTCAGTGTCAGTATCCACTCTCTTCTTTAAAAAATTCAACAGATGAATGATATTTGTGTAGCAACAATTTGGTCTATGTTGCATACTTTCTCGAAACATTGTAAATCAGATATCTCCGGGTCTACATCATCTTTTAGACCTACCATCCGACAGGATATCCTGTCATGACTTCATTCAGGATACTGGGTAACTTGGGATTCTGTCCCAAGAGCTGAACTGGATGGATGGAATGTAACAGGTCCAGACTTCATGTACTTCTTACCAAAATGCAGGAATCCTTTTTACCCATAGCCTGTTCAATTCAACATCCCACCCACCTACCCCCTACCAAACTGTCACTGCTTTCAATTGCTACACCTCGTAGACCTACTTTAAACCTCCTCCCACTACTAATCAGCAGCAAACTTAATCTGAGGTAGGGAGGAATACAGGTACATTGTGAGAATAAGGGAGGAGCTGGAATGCTTAGCAAATAGTTGCCGGATTGGATCCACAAGCAATGCATATACTGGGACAAATCAAAACAGTCAAATTGAACCTACTAGTGATGAAAAGGATTTACCATTAAAATAAGCACACAACTTCTGTTTATGTTATCAACATAAGGATAAGTTCCAAGTTTACCTTTCAATAGCAAAAGAAGTATACAACATTGAATTACAAAAGCAGGAGATCCATGTGAAGATCTTTAGCAGTCCATGTGCAAGATTTTCCCATTTAGTTCACTAATGGTTTTCAAAGTCATTCTGTCAATTATTTTGTTAGAGTAATTTTACATTTCTTTGGGTTTTTTCCTCCTTTCATTCTTTGGAAATCCAAAAAGGGCTTTACAGGGATGATCTCCAATGCTGCCCTAGGCTTTTTAATGCCATCCTCCTGCTGCTGTCAATCTGATATTTTTGCCACATTAGTTATCATAGGTTCACAGGTGTTTACTATGCTAACGACCACAAGGGTCTTTTTAAGCATAGCCATGCATCCCAAACCTCTGACAAGCACTCTTCTCTAAATCCTCCTCTCTTCTTCGAAGCATCAAAATGGCCAGTTCGGGGACTGTATACATCTGAATCTTCAAGGGAAGAAAGCACTATAAGCAAGACAGAGAAATTATTTATTTATGTTAAGCTGACTAAGCTTACTGGACAAAATGTCGCTTTACAGGGGTGACCCGGGAGCACCGTCTGGTTAAGTGACTTGCTTGGAGTCACACAGTAGGCAAATGAAGGTCGAAAGAATTAAACCCTAAACCCCTCGGCTACCTTCACTAACAGCTCAAAGCCATAATCTTTAGCACTAACTGCCAGTTTGAAACTCAACTGCATTTGTCATATTTTTTTTTATAGGGAAAATAGAGATTATGGATGAATGCATATGGGCAACTCCTATGGAATCCTGTGTGTATAGAGTAACTGTAGTCTACAACAAAAGAATTTCTCAAGACTGTTCCTTTTTTTCCCCCCACAGTCTGAAAATAATTTCTTCTTTCAGTTTGTATGCTTGCATCTTAATTACAATGGGTCTTCTCACTTGCTTCCTGGCAGCATTCATGGCATTAACCATATGTACTCTTTCTATTAAAATTTCTTCTTGTGGCATCTGTTTATTGACTAATGCACTATTTTCATACATTCACAGTAATCTTTACCTTAGACTTTATACGGATTGCTGAGAAGCTTAAGTTTTCCCTTTTTGCTCTGTCTTACAATTCTATACATTTTTGGCTCAGCTCTTCTAATGTTGCCTCTTGTATAGTCATTCCTTCATCTCTCTGTCCAATGTCAGTAGCCCTTCCAGTTTATCCGCATATTTCTTTAGCGCCATTTTTTATTGCTATAATCGAATCCCTTACTGATATGCTGACTTTAAATATTTCAGCATGCATTTGATTTATCTTTTGCTCTGTTGTAGTGCCTTCCATTTTTTTCTGGGAAGATGTCTGTTTTGTTCTCTTATTATCTTTTAGACACATTACTGCCTGTCTTGTTTACAATCAAATCTGCTTCACAGGCTGCATTCTTCATCACTTTTCTTCTCTTAGACATCACTAATCTTTTGGTTCACCACTACTACCCTTTTTTAACACAATTTAACGGATTTTATTCTAGTTTTAGCTGCCGGAATAGCTGAGCACCTTTTTTTCTGCTACATAAAAGTTTTACACCATACAGTAAGTCCCAGAGATAAAACCTTGCCAAAGGAATGACTATGCTGCTTCCCATGTTTCTGAGACACCCCTACATCTTCCTCATCTGCAACTTAACAAAGGAAACAAACAGGACTAAGGCCAACAAGCAGTCTCTTACTCTACTTTTCATGACTATCTTCTGGTCCAAATGAAAAACTTGCCTTAACTGAACAAGATTATCTGGAGCCTTCCTGTGTCCTGAAAAAGTGCTCTTCAAACTATCTGGAGATATACAGAGCTGAGTATATTTTTCTGGCACTTCAGAGTTGTGTACTGGTAATTGTTGTTTCACTAATTTTATATCATTGCTGGCTGACTTCAGAGTTGTGCACTTTTATTTTTGCTTCACTGTATAGTTTTTCAGATCTCTGATGAAGGTGTTTCCCCCCCTCCCCCTATTTCTCTGTGTCTTAAGTTGGTATAACTGGTTTTACATCCTGTGTGTTATCTGACCATCTCAAGGATTACTTGCATAAAGTTAGACCCTCTTAGTAAAAAAGTCTGCAAATCATTGCTGGAGCCTTCCTGTGTCCTGAAAGAGTGCTCTTCAAAATATCTGGAGATATACAGAGCTGAGTATATTTTTCTGGCACTTCAGAGTTGTGTACTGGTAATTGTTTGACTAATTTTATATCATTGCTGGCTGACGTCAGAGTTGTGCACTGTTATTTTTGCTTCACTGTATAGTTTTTCAGATCTCTGCTGAAGGTGTTTTCCCCCCTCCCCCAATTTCTCTGTGGCTTAAGTTGGTATAACTGGTTTTACAGCCTGTGTGCTATCTGACCATCTCAAGGATTACTTACATAAAGTTAGACCCTCTTAGTAAAAAAAGTCTGCATATCATTGTTGGAGCCTTCCTGTGTCCTGAAAGAGTGCTCTTCAAACTATCTGGAGATATACAGAGCTGAGTATATTTTTCTTGCACTTCAGAGTTGTGTACTGGTAATTGTTGTTTCACTAATTTTATATCATTGCTGGCTGACTTCAGAGTTGTGCAGTTATTTTTGCTTCACTGTATAGTTTTTCAGATCTCTGCTGAAGGTGTTGGTTTTCCCTTACCCACCCTCCCTATTCCTGTGTTGTTGTTTAAGTTTGGAGGTTTTTGCAGCTGCCCGCCCCCACTGTAGATTTGATCTGGGACACTCCCCCTAGTCCCATCTCTTTACCTCATTCTACCTAATAGACTTCTTCTGCATTGTTTTTAGTCATTTTTAATTTAATTGCATTTTTGAACTGTTTGGTCTAACATTGCTACATACTCAAGCATGCTAGCTTGCACTGCATTTGAATTGTTTTGACTGCTGTTTTAGCTAGTTTTCTGTATATATATTAAACAAAAAAAAAACCTTTCCTGTAACTAGTGTAGTCCAGATTCAGATTTGCTGTATCCAGGACTGTATGTAAACTTTTGAGCCCCCCCCCCCCAAGCTTTCTGTGTTGGAGGGAAGCCTTCTAGCTTATCAGTGGGAGTGGTAAGCACTAGGTAACCTATCTACAACATAAGGAGTGGTTCTGGCCCAGAAATTGTAGTTACTGGCCGTTTGGGCAGTTTTTCCATCTCTCTCAACTTTCTGATTTAAAAGACCACATTTGCACTTGTTTCCCCCCTTTCCTGTAACTAGTTTAGTCCAGATACAGATTCTTACTTTTAGCACTTGAATTTGCTTATTCGTGATCAGCACTTGTTCAGAACTTGTAAGCACTAAATAACCTACTAATTACTACAGCACCCAACCTTCCTCATTACCTAGAGGAAAACAGTTTTGGTACTTACTTTCCTCACTTGCTTAGAGAAAAACAGCGCTTGTACTCACTTTCCTCATTTATCTAGAGGAAAATAGTTTTTTACTCAGGCATGTCCAAGGGTCATCTCCCAGTGTTCTCTCCTGTCTATCTGATGAATCTTGGCATCTTGGGGGAATGTATAAATTGCCTCATGTACACAGACAACCCTCTCCTCCTACCACTCAACACTACAACCTGTGAGAGATGCACTTATCTAGCCAAACTGGAGGTAAAGCTCTCTCCAATCAAGACTGAACTTGACAGTCAAGAGGAGAAGGTAAACACTTGCATCACACCACACTCATCACATAGTCTCACTAAATCTAAACCACCAAAATCCACACATAGAAACACAAAAACATTCGTGGAGGCTCTCAATAATAATCTGCTCAAGCAACAGAGACCTCCAAAGCAGAAATGCAAGCAACCTCCACCCTCCCCAACACAACCCAAACGACACACAGCCTGCAGACTCAGTATGCCACTCAATCACAGCCAATAAGGCAAAACAACGTACCCAACACACTAGTCATAGGCGACTCTATAGTCAGGCACACTGATGTCCCACTCACCAGGCTAAACAAAGAGAAGGTTACTGTCAGGTGCCAGGATCCGCCACATAACTCACGCACTCAGGTCACTCCACAACAAGTACAAATACGACTCTGTCATTGTCCATGTTGGTGTGAATGACCTGAGATGTACCTCCCTGGACTACATGAAAAGAGACATGGAAGAGCTCTCCAATCTTGTAGCCCAGGCAGGTATGACCCTAGCTCTGAGTAGCATTCTGCCATCACCAGAATGGTGCTGCAGTACAAGGACAAAATGATTGACTTCAACAACTGGCTAAGCTTCTGGTGCCATTCTGAAGGGATCCAGTATCTGTCTGCCTGGGATGACATGGTCGACGGACCACGATGCTTTGCCAGAGATGGTCTGCACCTGTCACCCCTGGGATTCCAGATACTGGCTAAGGTTCTTGCCGCCCCTATAGTGCCTTTTTAGGCAAGGTTCAAATGACAAATTCACCACTGTAACAGGAACTGGCAAGCAAAAACTGAGGGTGATGCTACTCAATGCTAGAAGTCTAAATCTCAAAATGCACTCACTCGAGGCACTCCTCAAAATGGAGAACATCGACATTTGTGCAGTGACTGAGACCTGGTTCAAGGCTCCAGAGAGCACCCCTGCACTACCAGGCTATAACTCATACCACACTTTTCGGCCATGTAACCTGGACGAGAACACCAAAGGCGGAGGGGTGTCCATATTCATTAAGGATATCCACACCTCCAGGCTAGTTGCTCAGCATAATGCAGCTGAGGTTATCCAAGTGCAACTAACTCTGGGCCTAACTGCAATCCAAATTGTAGCTTGCTACAGATCACCCATCATGCCCCAGGATTCCCGCTCCTCTTTTCTTGATGTACTGGAAAATATTACGGTTCACCCAAACACCCTAATAATGGGCGATTTCAACTACCCCACCATTAACTGGGAAAACTACTCATGTACCAACTCCTTTGCTCAACGCTTTCTGGAATTCATAAACACCAATGCCCTGGATCAACTTATCCACACCCCCACCAGGGGCAACAATATCCTAGATCTAGTCATTACCAATATGAGTGACCGGTGTTCCACACCTGAAGTTAATGCCTTATTGGTCCGATCCGACCATAAGCTAATTACCCTAGATATCCACATCCTGCCTCCACCCCACATTAAAGAAACCATGGTAAAAATTTTCTCCAAAGCCAACTTCATGCTTCTTAAGACAGAAGTGGTGAACATCATGACACCCACGCAGATGGACAATTCAGTTACGACTACTGAATCCTACACAATTGCACTTTATAAGCACTTACATGAGTGCATGGAGCGTGCTATCCCAAACAGAACCAAGATGCTATCCTCCAAAAAAAGGAAGCCAATCTGGTGGTCCCCTGCCATAAACAAACTGTACAACAGAAGGAAGAAACTCTTGCAAAAGAGAGTAAAATCCCACGAGTGGAGGTGCTCCCTGGTCAGCATCAGTAAGAAGCTGCAATCCCTGATAAAATCCTCCAAAGCTAGTTACGAAAACAAAATCGCCACTGATTCTAAAGACAACAACAAAGCATTCTATAGCTATGTCAAGAATCTCAATGGCAACACTCAGATCTGCTCTGAGTTACAGCACAATGGCACTAAATATACAGACCCAACTGATATTGTCAACATCCTGGCAGATAGGTTCAGTGCTAACTTTAACCCCTCTCACCCCCTAAAGAGCCCATCTCTATACCGGAAGAATGCAAAGTTCCTGTAATCACGGTTGCACAGGTAAAAACCACACTCTCCAAAGCCAAGAACACAGCATCCATGGGACCAGACCACATCCCAGGCTGCGTTCTACATGAACTACAGAACGAACTGGCACCCCACCTAAGTACCATGTTCAATCATAGCCTCACCTCAGGCTTTGTGCCCGGTGAATGGCGCACAACAACGGTTTTACCACTCCACAAGGGGGAGCCACCACGGACCCCGGGAACTACCGCCTCATTAGCCTGACCAGCCTGGTCTGCAAGGCCATGAAACGTATCACCATAGAACATATAAACAAAGACATTGGTAATCTCCAAACTCTGGATCTCACCCAGTTCGGGTTTGTAAAAGGCAGATCATGTCTCCTAAACCTGATAGACTTCTTTGAAGCAGTCACCAAAGCCGTAGACAAGGGTAAGGTGGTTCACACAGCCTATCTAGATCTTGTCAAGGCTTTTAACACCATCCCCCACTCTGCAATTATAGATAAACTCACTAAACTAGGTATAAATCCCTATGTCACAAGATGGGTTGCCAACTGGCTCACTGACAGAACCCACACTGTGAAAATAGCAGACTCCAAATCCGACTTCAGACCAGTAACAAGTGGGGTACCACAGGGTTCAGTCCTGGGTCCTCTCCTGTTTGGTATCTACTTCTCTGAAGTACAGGCTAACACAGAAGGTCTTTGACTAACGAAGTTCGCAGATGACTGCAAACTAGGACCCATAACTGAAACTCCTAATGATGTGGACATCCTACAAAAGGGCCTCACTGAGACAGATGCCTGATGTCAAAGCCATGGCCTCAAGCTCAATGCCAAAAAGTGCATTGTCATCCCCTTTGGTAAAAACTCTGTCCCCATGAACTACAACATAGGCGGTAGTATACTTAACACCGAAAG
The DNA here is from genome assembly GCF_019279795.1 of Protopterus annectens. Taxonomy (NCBI): domain Eukaryota; kingdom Metazoa; phylum Chordata; order Ceratodontiformes; family Protopteridae; genus Protopterus; species Protopterus annectens. The sequence goes on from NC_056733.1 coordinate 830,046,943, forward strand.
TGTGATAAGAGACCTTGGGACACAGGTGGACAATAGTCTCTCCTTTGATAATCACATCGCCACAGTAGTCAGGAAATCCTTCTACATGGCACACCATAACAAAAGGTTTCTCATCCAGAAAAAAAGAGGTCATTGTTCCCCTCTACTCATCACTCATTAGACCCATTATAGAGTACAACGCCCCTTTTGGAATGTAGCTCACAAGACATCTACAACAACTGGAAAGGCCGCAGAAATACCTCACAAAGAGGATTACTGGCCTCAAACAGATGCCCTACGCAGACCGTCTCAAAAAACTCCAGCTTTACTACGTCGCATATCCCCTACTCAGAGGTGATCTCTGCCTAACATACAAAGCTATATCAAACCCAGAGCTGTTGGACATGCTCCACTTAAAGAAATCCCAATCCCTCCGAGCTACACGCTCTAGGGACCTAAACCTTGTCACCACAATAAACAGAACATGCCGGAGGGATAGATTCTTGTCCCAGAGACTTCCCATACTCTGGAATAAACTGCCTATCTATATCAAACAAAGCTCCTCATTAGCACTCTTCAAGAAAAATCTTGATTGGATGGGAAATAGGAAATTCACCCCGGGGATCACCTCTGTGGCTCTGCTCGACAGTGGCACAGGAAAATAATTTTTTTGGGTGGCAAAAGCCAGGGTACCTTTTTTGGCTGGGCTTGTATAGGCCCCAGGGCCGATAGCCTAGTACCTACCTATGAACTTTTCTCCCCAGACCTCCGCTGAAAATGGACTTGTTCCAGCCGGACTTTCCCGGTCAACAAACATAAAATAAATAAAAATAAAATAAATAAATATGGGTAGACATGAGTATGTGCCTTTTCTGACTAAAAAAAAACTTCTCACCCATACCAAACATGGCTTCTGACCAGGATATAGCACCATAAAGTACAGTTGTGTACACTTAACATAAATGCAGATGTTAGAGTGTAGTCACTGTTGCAGTCAAGACATTTGGGTTAACCCTGCCAGGGTAGCCCTTGGCCGGCCTGAATACCAGAGACTTAGTATTTCTGCATCAGTTGCTGTTGCTTGAGGACTGAAGTCAGGTCGTCAAGAGTATACAGTAAGGCAGCCGACGCTATTACATCAGTTTTTCTTGCCCTAACCTGTCAGGCCCCCCAAAGTAGGAGGCCAGATTCTGGTGGAAGAACCCCACCAGTGGAAAATAAATAACAGTATGTCCCTTGTAAAGAAAGGAGAACAACAGGGAGAATGGTAATAAAAGGAGAAAGAGAATAAAGGGGATGGAGGGAGGGAAACCAGGACTGCAACAGTGAATACACTCGAACATCTACACAACTGTACTATGTTCTTCGTGTTTCACTGTTGCAGTCATCACATTTGGGTTAATTCCCAAAGCTGAGGAAATGGGTGCAGGCAGTCAAAGAAACTAGGGGCTGGCTAGGATGGCCTGCAAGACTGGGGAGGCAAACCCTGCCTTGGATTTGGAGAAGAGAGACAGGTGGTAATGCTTGGTAAAAGTGTGAACAGATGTCCAGGTGGCAGTCTCCAGGATGTCCCTGGTGGGGACTCCCTCTGAGGAATGTTGCAGAGGTGGAAGCTGCTCTGGTGGAGTGTGTCCTGACCTCCTTGGGGGAGGCTTTCCATGCTGTTTGTAGTAGAAATGGATGCAGTGTGCTATTCATTTGGAAATGGTTTGCTTGGAGATGGCTTTGCTTTCTGCCCCTGTAGCCAAGCTAACCTGCAATTGATCAGACTGTCTGAAAGATTTAGCCCTGTCCAGACAGAATCTGAGCTATCTGTGCACATCTAGAGAGTGAAGAATCCTTTCCCCCTTGTTCTGGGGATTAGGAAAGAAGGTGAGCAAATTAATGGATTGGTTGAGAGCCAAACAACACACCACCTTGGGCATGAAGGATGGGTTAGTTCTGACGGATACCCTGTCTGCATGGAAGATGATGATGGGTTCCACAGCCATGAGTGCTTGCAGCTCATAGACTCTTCTGGTTGAAGTGATGGCCAGAAGGAATGCTGTCTTCCAGGAGAGAAAATGTTAGCTCTGCAGAAGAAGCTGGTTTGAAAGGAAGCAGGGTGGGCTTTTCCAAGACAAAGTTAAGGTCCCAAGCTTGTGTTGGTGCTCTTCTGGGGTGCCTCAATTGCTAGCCCCTCTGAGGAACTGTTTGATCAAAGGGTGTGAGAAAAGGGGCTGCTCAGTGGGAAAATGAGCAGAAATAGCAGAGGCATGAATTTTTATACAGGAGAAAGAGAGGCTACTGTGTAGTAGGTCAGTTAAGTAATCCAGGATGAGAGGGATGGAGGGCTGTGCCGCATTGGCTCCCTTAGTCTGGACCCAGGTGCAGAACCTTTTCCATTTAGACTTTCTGGTGCTAGGAAGTGTGGCCTCACGAATAACATACAGAACCTGTTTACTGAGGATGGCAGATTGGTTCGGCGTTAGGGAATAAGCCAAGCTGCCAAATGGAGCGCCTGCAATTGAGGATGCATGAATTCCCCTTCCCTCTGGGTCAGGAGGTTTGGAATATGAGGAAGATGCCAAGGTGGCAGCAGGGACAGGGTGCGCAGCAAGGGGGTACCAAGTGTTGTCTGGGCCAGTCTGAAGCTATGAGAATGGTCTTTGGTTTTTCCTCCCTTATTTTGAGCAGTACCCAAGGATGAGAGGTAGGGGAGGAAAGGAATAGACCGATAGATTGACCCAGGGGAAGGACAGAGCATCCACTTTCCAAGCCATGCAGTGATGCTCCCTGGTGCAGAATTTGCTGAGCTGATGGCTGGTGTGCGAGGCAAAGAGGTCTACCTTCAGGGTTCCCCATTTCTGAGTTATTAGGGTGAAGGTACTTCTGTTGAGTTGCCACTTGTGTGGGTCCAGAAGATTTCTGCTTAACTGGTTTGCCAGAGAGTTGAGAGAGCCTGGTATGTATTGTGTTAACAGGTGTAGTTGCATGGAAGAGGCTGTGAGCCAAAGGGTCATGGCCAGCCTGCACAGAGGGTAGGAGTCCCTCCTTGCTTGTTGATGTACCACATCACAGTGGTGTTGTCTGTTTTGAGCAGGAGAATCCCTGGAGAGAGAAGGGGTTTAAAAGATATCATGCGTGCTGCACAGCCATCATCTCTTTTTGACTGATGAGCAGAGGGATTTGCTGTGGGCTCCATTGGCCCTGTATGCACCTGCCGTTCAGGTGTGCACCCCAAGCATAGTCTGATGCATCTGTGGTGAGGGTCTGGGTGGCAGGGGGTGGGGAGAAGGGCAGTCCCTTGTTGTGGGAGCATGCTGTTGCCCACCAAAGAAAATCCTTCCGGAGGCAAGTAATTACAGGTAGAAGAGTTTCCGTGTCTTGAGAGTGTTGATACCAAAGGCTCTTTAGGTACCACTGAAGTTTCCTCATATGCAATCTGGCATATGGAATGTGTAGTATGCAAGATGCCATGAACCCCAGAACTTGCAGGATCTTCCCTGCAGATAGCTGGGACCTGCTGGCCAGACGAGAGAAGTAGGCTGTCAGGAAACTTTGTTTCTCTGGTGTAAGGAATGCCATCTGGGATGCTAAGTCCAGACTTGCTCCCAGGAAGATTATCTTTTGGGTGGGCACCTGTTTGGATTTCTTTTCGTTGATTGTGTACCCAAGGGAGGTTAGTAGGGTCTTTACAAAGGCCAGGTGCTTGAGCAGCTTTTACTGGCTGTCTGCCTGAATAAGGCAGTCGTCTAAGTATGGGTAAATTTGAATATTGCTTTGTCTGCAAAAGGCAAAGGCCAGAGCCAGACATTTTGTGAAAACTCTGGGAGCAGTAGATAAGCCAAAGGGAAGTGCAGAGAACTGAAAGTGTTGAGATCCTGTCCTGAGACAGATGCCTGGTGTCAAAGCCATGGCCTCCAAGCTCAATGCCAAAAGTGCATTATCATCCCTTTGGTAAAAACTCTGTCCCCATGAAGCTACAACATAGAAGGGCGGTAGTAGTATACTTAACAATCCGAAAGTGTGATAAGGAGACCTTGGGACTACAGGTGGACAGTAGTCTCTCCTTTGATAATCACATCGCCACACAGTAGTCCAGGAAATCCTTCTACATGGCACACCATCTACAAAAGGTTTCTCATCCAGAAAAAAGAGGTCATTGTTCCCTCTACTCATCACTCATTAGACCCATTATAGAGTACACAACGCCCTTTTTGGAATGTAGCTCACAAGACCTCTACAACAACTGGAAAGGCCGCTTGAAATACCTCACAAAGAGGGATTACTGGCCTCGGAAACCCCAGATGCTCCTCATGAGACCGCTCCTCTCAAAAAACTCCAGCTACTAAATGCCGCATATAAGCGCCTACTCAGAGGTGAGATCTCTGCCTAACATACAAAGCTATATCAAACCCAGAGCTGTTGGACATGGCTCCACTTAAAGAAATCCCTAATCCCTCCGAGCTACACGCTCTAGGGACCCTAAAACCTTGTCACCACAATAAACAGAACATGCGAGGAGGGATAGATTCTTGTCCCAGAGTACTTTACCACATACTCTGGAATAAACTGCCTATCTATATCAAACAAAGCTCCTCATTAGCACTCTTCAAGAAAAATCTTGATTGGATTAGAAATAGGAAATTCACCCCAGGGATCACCTCTGTGGCTCTGCTCGACAGTGGCACAGGAAAATAATTTTTTTGGGTGGCAAAAGCCAGGGTACCTTTTTTGGCTGGGCTTGTATAGGCCCCAAGGCAGATAGCCTAGTACCTACCTATGAACTTTTCTCCCCGGGCCTCCATTGAAAATGGACTTGTTCCAGCCGGACTTTCCCGGTCAACAAACGTAAAATAAATAAAATAAATAAATATGGGTAGACATGAGTATGTGCCTTTTCTGACTAAAAAAACTTCTCACCCATACCAAACATGGCTTCTGACCAGGATATAGCACCATAAAGTACAGTTGTGTACACTTCAACATAAATGGCAGATGTTAGAGTGTAGTCACTGTTGCCAGTCAAGACATTTGGGTTAACCCTGCCAGGGTAGCCTCTTGGCCGGCCCTGGAATACCCAGAGACTGGGCAGAAGTATTTCTGCATCCAGTTGCTGTTGCTGTGAGGACTGAGAGATCAGGTCACGTCAAAAGAGTATACAGTAAGGCAGCCAATGCCATTACATCAGATTTTCTTGCCCTAATCTGTCAGGTCCCCCAAAGTATAGGAGGCCACAGATTCTGGTGGAAAAGAACCCCACCAGTGGAAAATAAATACCAGTATGTCCCTTATAAAGAAAGGAGAACAACAGGGAGAATGGTAACAAAAGGAGAAAGAGAATAAAGGGGATGGAGGGAGGGAAACCAGGACTGCAACAGTGAATACACTCGAACATCTACATTTATGGAATGTGTACACAACTGTACTATGTTCTTCGTGTTTCACTGTTGCAGTCATCACATTTGGGTTGATTCCCAAAGCTGAGGAAATGGGTGCAGGCAGTCAAAGAAAAGTACAGTTTTGTACCTACCATAAATGTAGATGTTCGAAGATCCACATTGCTGCAGTCCTTACATATGGGTAGTCCGCTGTCCTCGGTCGGCCCGAATACCAAAGTAATAGGCTGACGTCGCCGTCATGGCGCTCAGATCTGACATCATAAGCGCCAGGGTATTAAAGCCGCATGACCGACGTCATTATCCTCAGTCTTTTCTTGCCCCAGATGTCAGAAGGCCCTAAAAAGAAAGGCCACAGCCAAAAATAGAATACTTCCCAGAAGGCATGTACAAATAACAACTACCACCCAAACCATACAACCATTCCAAACTACAGAGGGGGAAGGAGGGATAGGTAAATTGGACTGCAGCAATGTGATCTTCTTAACATCTACATTTATGGTAGGTACAAAAACTGTACTATGTTCTTCATCTCACATTGCTGCAGTCCTTACATATGGGTAGAATCCCAAAGCAGAGGTAAAGGGAGGCTGGCAAAATCATAAAGCATTGGGAGCTGCCAAAATGCCCTGTAAGATTGCAGAGGCAAATCCAGCCCTAGAAATGGAATAAAAGAGGAAGGTGGTAATGTTTAGAAAAAAGTATGCACTGAACTCCAAGTAGCTGCTTCCAAAATATTTTTTAACAGTAGCTACTCCCTTAAAAAGCTGTAGAAGTGGCAGTAGCCCTAGTGGAGTGAGGTCTGATTCCAGCCGGAATCTCCTTACCATGATGAGAATAACAAAAAGCAATACAAAAGCCAATCCACTTAGAAATAGTTTGTTTTGAAACAGGTTTCCCCTGAGAACCCAAAGCAAAAGAAACAAACAACTGCTGAGACTGTCTGTGAACCCTTTAGTCCTGCTCAAATAATAACGCAACTGCCCTGTGAATATCCAAAGTGTGCAAAAATTTTCTCCCTTTATTTTGGGGATCTGCATAAAAAAGTAGGCAAATGAATTGATTGGTTCAAGGCCACATTTGAAACCACTTTAGGCATAAAAGTAGGATTAGTACGCAGAGATAAACCCTATCCTTATGAAAAAATTAGGAAGGGTTCAACTGCCATAAGAGCCTGTAATTCAGAAACCCTTCTAGCAGACGTAATGGCCAACAAAAAAGCAGTCTTCCAAGACAAAAACTTTAACTCAGCAGTAGCTGCAGGTTCAAAAGGAGGTAAAGTAAGTTTTTCCAACACAAAATTGAGATCCCAGGCAGGGGTAGGAGCTCTACGTGGTGGCCTTATGTTCTTTGCCCCTCTAAGAAATTGCTTAAACAAAGGATGAGAGAATAATGGAGGGTCACAGTCATAGTGAGCAGAAATGGCTGCAGCATGAACTTTTATAGAGGAGAAAGACAAACCCTTGTCTAATAATTCTGTAAGATATTGAAGAGAAACACTTAAATCAGGCCTGGAAACATCAAAGCCCTTTGTTTTGCTCCAAATCAAAAATCTCCTCCATTTATCAGCATAAACTTTCCTTGTACTACAGGCCTTCTGGCCTCCAAAATAACATTCAAAACTTGTTGTGGAAGCTGCGACCCTCCTGAGGTTCTAAGAACAGAATATGCCAGGCTGTTAGATGGCGGACTGAATCCTGACATTGAGGAAATGATTGCCTCCTCCTGTGACAAAAGGTGCGAATCGAAGGAAGCCACAAAGGCCATGGAGGCTCCCGTACTAAACTCCTCAGCAAGAGGTACCAGTGCTGCTTCGAGGCTAATCTGGAGCCATTAGAAGATCATGGAGGGCTTGTCTTGTCTGGACCTTCAAGAGTACTCTTGGGGAGGAGAGGCAGAGAAGCGAAAGGCATAGACGTTGAAGATTGCTCCAGCTGAATGATAGAGCATCCACTTTCCAAGCTGTGGATGAAACATTTTTGTGCAAAACTTTGGCAACTGGAAATTTAGTGGGAGAAGCAAAGAAACAGATCTATGTCTGGAGTTCCCATATCACTGTCAATTTTCGAAATACATGAGGATCCAATTTCCACTTAAGTGGGGATCCACTATCTGTCTGCTTAAAACATCTGCTAAGGAGTTCTGTGCTCCTGGTAGAAACACTTGCCTGAAGATTGAGGTTATAAAACTGAGAGCAGTCTCCCACAAAATCATTGCTTGCCTGCAAAGAGGGTAAATGTAATGGGTTCCCCCTTGCTTGTTGATGTACCACATGACAGTTGTGTTGTCTGTTTGAATCAACACTTGCCCTGGGTGAAGTAAATCCTTGAAAGCCATCAATGCAAATTGGACTGCTAACATCTCCTTCAAGTTGATATGTAAATGTTGAAGTCTGGCAGGCCACGGTCTTGAACCCATTTTCCATTGAGGTGTGCTCCCCAAGCCTTGTCCGAGGCATCTGTCGCTAAAATCTGACTCGATCCTCTGGTCGGGTCACAGAGAGTCCCTTGTTTAGGTGACATTCCTGAGCCCACCACAAAAATTTCCTTTGAATGCAAGGTATTATTTGAATGACAGTGTCCAGATCCTGGCAGTGTTGTGTCCATACATTTTGAGATACCATTGTAGCTTCCTCATTGCGCAGTTTGGCATTGGGAAGCACCAGAATACAAGATGCCAATATGAACCCCAGAGGCTTGAAGGACTGTCCTGCAGTCAGCTGGACCGTAGAGACAATTGATGGAAGTAAAGAGTAACGTTATTTGCTTGTCCGGGGTCAAAAGCCATCTGGGAAGCTGTATTCAGTCTCACACCCAGAAAGCACATTTCCTGAGAGGGTACTAGACTGGACTTTGTTTCTGCTCTCACAGAATAATCCTAGGCACCATTTAAGCACACCGCCAATATACTGTAGGTGATGAAGAAGTTCGTACTTGTCTTGAGCAAGAAATCAGGCAATCGTCCAAACAAGGTTAAATTTGTATTCCTCTTAACTGTAAGAAGGCTATCACTGAGCCAGAACCTTTTATGAACACCCTGGGCGCAGTAGATAAGCCAAAGGGCAAGTAGCTGCAGAGAACTGATAATGTAAAGTCCCAGCGAAAACGCAGGTACTTCCTGCAACTGGGCCTGATAGGAACATGAAGATAAGCCTCTTTGAGATCCAGAGTTACCATCCCAGTGATCTTGCCCAACAGAGGTAGAAGTTGTTGCAACGCCAACATTTTGAATTTTGGAATGTCCAGGTATGTGTTGAGGATAGATAAATCCAAAATCGGCCTCCAAGTGTTTCCCTTTCTTTGGTACTAGAAACAGGCGCAGAATAAAATCCTAGGCCCACTTCTGACAGAGGGACCTGCTGTATAGCCCCATTTGAAGAAGTAAAAGAAATCTGCTTGTGAGCCCCTACCCTTTGCTGAGGAGGAACGTCTGGCATGCCTTTGAAAGGAGGCAATGTATGGAAATAAAAACTATTGTAGCCCTCGGGTCTATAATGTCCAACACCCACTTGTCCTGGGTGACTAAAAAGCCAGTTTTGCTTGAAGAGTGCCATAACTTTTCTCCCTAAAGGAGCTGCCAGACAGGAAGAATCTGGCAGCTGAAAAATGCAGGTCATTGGGCCTGTTTCTTACTTAAAGGACTGGCCTCCTTGCCCTCACCTGTAGATTGTTCAGGTGAACTCCCATGTTCCTGGGCCTCAAAAGTACTCTGAGTTTGCCCCTACCACGCCTAGATCTACCCCTAGACTGTGAATCAGAAGAAAGGATAAGCCCATCCCTTTAGTAGGCCAATTCCTGCTAAACTTAGGAGGCTGCACCTTCCTGCAAAAAATCTTTAACAGTCTGCATAGACTTAGCCTTGGTCTTCCATTTTCTTCAAGACAGACTCCACAGGAGAACCAAACAAAACTAGACTGTAAAAGGAGCATCCAAAATTCTAGTTTTAACATGCTCTGACAAATTCTGATCCTTAAGCCAGGCGTGCCTTGCGAATAATGCTGAACCAGTGGCAGCCACCCTGGAAGAAGCCTGTAAAGCATCGAAAACCCACACTGCAAAGAATGCTTACCCACCTGTTCAGAGGCATGTACCAATTAAATCCTGTAATTTTACACTCTATGCCCTCTGCCAAAGCATCCACGCACTGAAGATTTTAGTTGAGGGCGAGGAAAATTCTGGATACTTCAACATATGAAACTGGCAATTCAAAGCCCTCATTGCTAAAGTGGAAGAAATTACATACACTTTCTTACCCCATCTATCCAAAAAGCTCTAGCATCTTTTATCCATAGAACTGGATTCTTTACAACAGAAGCCCTGACCCCTTTTAGGTCCCTGGCACAATAGCTGGTTTCTGGGGTCAGCCCTTGGACTTCTTATACAGATATTTATGAGCCTCAGGCACCCTGTAATACCTGTCTGGCTTTAACTGGCGCAGGAGGCAGAGAGAGTCTGGATTAAGGGAAGCCTCGGGAGAAAGCGCTCTTGAACAACATCCAAAACAGGAGGTATAGCCAAGGGCCTATGTTGTGGTAAAACAAAAATTCCCTAAGCCTCTTTAGGGAATCTGAGAAATCCTGGACCTTCCACATTTAAAATGCTCCCTCATAGAATGCAGTGGTTTCGAAAAGAAAAAAATCCTTCTGGAGGAGAAGGCAGAAGGAGTGGAATCACTCTGCGTCTGGAAATCAGAATAAGGAGGAAAATCCTGGAATGTGTCTTCTTCAGCCGAAGAGCTCTGGAGTAATCTGGAAGCCTGCTCCAAACTTTCCCAATCTCTGGCTCCACCCTAGGTCTCTTTATCAGGAGGGGCAAGGAGAACCCTCTGATTAAAGAAATTAAATCTTCTGCCATTTTAAGCATGTGTTTTTAGGCACAGAACCTGCAGAACTAGGGACTGACACCTGGGTGGAAGACAAACCAGGCCTCCTGCTCTTTGGAGGAGGAGCCTTAGAGACAGAAGGAGAAGGCCTAACCACCAGTAGGCAAGGAAGGGAGAACAGCAACTCTGAGAGGCCCCCTCAGCTTGACCTGGACTCCTGAGAGTGCCACATCTTGCAAAATTAAAGCCTCCCCTGAGACTCACTGAAGACCTTCGGCTGGATCCACAGATTCCACCCTAGTTTCTGAAGAACCGGCGTCCGAAGGCGGACGACTCATCCTGCCTGGACTTTAAAGATTTTTCTTTAAGCGCTGCTTCAGCGGTAGCGAAGCGGCGTCCCGGAGGATCTGGCGGCATATTATAATTACCGAAGACAAGCCTGAGCGCCAATCTAACCTACGTTTAATAGTGCGCTTATTAAACCCTGGCACAACGACACCCGACTAAATAGTGCTCAGGTCTGACAAGATACAAAGTGGTAATCCTATGCGGTATCTGTTTCACAAAATACAATTATTCACTTTTTCTGACATCCGGAATTAACTGAGGCAAGAAAAACAAAATATTCCCCAACGGGTACTTAGCCAACTTGGTTTCGGTCTGAAACTCAGAATACAAAATTTCAGAACGCACGGCACTTGCAAACGCTGCTTCTGCATCGGACCAGCGGCAAAAAGACTGAGGATATGGCCGGTCATGCGCTTTAATACCCTGGCGCTATGATGTCAGATCTGGCCATGACCGCGCAGCCTAATACTTTGGTATTCGGGCCGACCGAGGACAGCGGACTACCCATATGTAAGGACTGCAGCAATGTGAGATGAAGAACATCTAGGGGCTGGCTAGGATGGCCTGCAAGACTGGGGAGGCAAACCCTGCCTTGGATTTGGAGAAGAGAGACAGGTGGTAATGCTTGGTAAAAGTGTGAACAGATGTCCAGGTGGCAGTCTCCAGGATGTCCCTGGTGGGGACTCCTCTGAGGAATGTTGCAGAGGTGGAAGCTGCTCTGGTGGAGTGTGTACTGACCTCCTTGGGGGAGGCTTTCCATGCTGTTTGTAGTAGAAATGGATGCAGTGTGCTATTCATTTGGAAATGGTTTGCTTGGAGATGGCTTTGCTTTCTGCCCCTGTAGCCAAGCTAACCTGCAATTGATCAGACTTTCTGAAAGATTTAGCCCTGTCCAGACAGAATCTGAGGACTAACCCCCAAATATGCTAAGGGACTGACACGTCAAAAGA